>NC_062575.1:15315867-15625194 GCF_022837055.1 Prionailurus viverrinus | reverse complement strand
GGCATTTGACAGAAATTGTAAAATGACACTCAGAAATGTTGCTCTTGTGGAAATTACTGATATTAAAATATAAATCAGTGTCTTGGGTTTCCCGTAGCACCAGGGGCTCTATTAGGTTATGCAGTTTGATTGCTGAGCTGAACCTAAGAGACTAGGCAGTTCGGTGCGGAAGTTATCCCAAAGTATTTAACCCCTCTCCTGCTGGAGAGCAGGCATCTGAAGCAAATGCCAGTTGAAAATATCGCCTCCAAAAGGCCTTGGCTTTTTCATTGAATGCTTTGAAATTCTGGGAAGAGGCAAGTGGGGTAACATGGGGAGAGTAGGTAAAGGAATTTAGAAAATCCTTTCTCAAGGCAAGAATCTTATTGCACAGTACCAGGAAGAAGACAGCCTGGGGCAACTCAAAAAGCAGAATCTATGCTAAAGAGGGTAAAGGGAAAAAAAAACATTAAAAAATTTTTAACCTTACCCCTATTTTATACATGTGATTTCTTTAATCCTCATCACAACCCTGCAAGGGAGATGCTATTACTCCAGTTTTTCTCAAGTGAGAAAACTGAGACTCAGAGATGTTAATTTGCCCAAGGTCATAGAACTTGAGTCAAAATAGGAAGCCTGACTCCATAGAGAAGTGTCTGGGGCAAGGAAAATACAAGATGAGCCTGGAGCGGTGTGTGATGCCAAAAAGCAAGGAAGTACTCAAGAAAGGACAGGGACTTGTTGAAAGGACACGGGAACCAAACTGAAAGAGCTCCCAGGGCTCCCGGGTGGCTCAGTCAGTTAAGCGTCCGACTTTGGCTCAGGTCGTGATCTCACAGTTTGTGAGTTTGAGCCCCACATCAGGCTCTGTGCTGACAGCTCAGAGCCTGGAACCTGCTTTGGATTCTGTATCTCCCTCTCTCTCTGCTTCTCCCTGCTCACATGCTCTCTCTCAAAAATAAATAAAGATTTTTTTAAAAAATTTTTTTAAAAGAAAGAGCTCCCAATGGCCAAAGTTGGACCATTTGAGCAACAAAGTAAATAATAATATTAGATCATAACCCATGAAATAAAATATATAGCCATGAGTTTATATGGATGTAAATAAATAAATAATTAAATGGGGGAGAGGGGAATTCCGATGAATAAATGTAGAAGGAATAAAGGAAATATAAAATCCCTATTACAACACTCTAGCAATAATCGTTGCAAGCAAGATCAGCCTTGCTAAAAATAATGGGTGAGAGTTTCAGGAAAAAAAAAACAGGATATTTATGTACTCTCAAAGTATCTCCCCCATCTTAAAAAGTTATTAATTATAATGGGGAAAATAGTATAAATGTATAGTGGATGAACTCGGCAGACACCAGCATAACCAAATGACCAAGGTTGACATCATGAGTAATAAGGCATATTGACATTCTGTAAGATACTAACATTGGGAAGCCAGAGAAAGGATACATAGGAACTCTGTCAACTATTTTTGCAACTTTCTGGAAATCTATAATTATTTCAGAAAGGTCCTACGTTCCTCATCTTTCACCAGAGTAGACCACAGCCACTCTTGTGGAGAGACAAGGCAAATCACAAATAACCATAATAAAGGCAGGTTGTGTTGTGTTAAAAGAAGTACAGATAAAGTTCTTTAAGAGTATGAGGGGTTACCTACCTGGCAAGGCTGCTGTAGGATTAACTCTGTTATTTTATGTTGATAACAGTGCCTACACGTGACATATAGCAGTTGGCATACAAATGTTAATATTACATGTGGCTGGAGGGAAGATGACAGAAATGGCAGTTGAGTTGGGGCTTGAAGGTGTGTGATTTTTGGACAAGCAGAAAGAAGATTTCTCATTTATAAATAAAGATACTAAGCAATCAGGTGGGAGAGTTTTTGCCATGTCAGTCAATCATAATGGCAACCAAGATTAGAAGAGTGTGTACTTCAAAAGAGGAAATTTTACTAAATGGCATGGAAATACTACTGGTGTCAGTAGGAGGATAGAGTATGTCACTCTCTTCCCCACTCTGGATCCCCCTACTCCATACATCAAGAGGAAAAAAAGAATGAGTGAAGGCAGGGTTACCTGCATGGCTCAGTCGGTTAAATGGCCAACTCTTGGTTTCATCTCAGGTCATAATTTCACAGTCATGAGATGGAGCCCTGTGTTGGGCTCCCTCCCTCTCTGCCCCTCCCCCACCCCTCTAAAAATAAATAAACTTAAAAAAAAAAAACCAGTGAAAACAAAGAGCTGATATATCAAGAGAAAACCGAGTCAAGAAAACCACTATCAAGGAGAGGAAGAAGCATCTGTGGATAAAAGTTGGTCCATAATGAAATGGGGTTCCAAACTATACAGTAGAAGCAACTTGTGGAGGTGCTAAAAATGGGGAGTGAGTTGTAGAAAGGTATCTCTGAGAGGATCATAAATAAGGATACTTTGTCCACTTAATTGCATTAGATTCCGCTGAATGAAACGAAAAAGTCCAAAGTGACTTAAGAAAGAAATTGTACTCTCTGTCCAGGCCTAGTATGGTGGTTTCACACCATTCAGGGGCTTAGGCACTTTCTGTTCTGTCTCTGTGACCATTTCCTCATGTTCCAAATGGCTGCTGGGTTAAATCAGGAGGGAGGAGGGGGCAAAATGCTGGGCAGTACTACTAATTAAGAAGAGTTTCTGGGGGTGCCCGGGTGGCTCAGTCGGTTCAGCGTCTGGCTCTTGGTTTCAGCTCAGGTCATGATCTCACAGTTCGTGGGTTCGGGCCCCATATGCTCGGTAGTCTCTGTGTGTCCCTCTCTCTGCCCCACCGCTGATCTCTCTGTCTCTCCCTCAAAAATAAAAAATAAAAACTTTTAAAAAAATAAGAAGAAGAAGAGTTTCTGGAAGCTTCCCACAGTATTTCCTCTTACATCTCAGTGACTAAAACTTAGACATGCAGCCAGACCTAGCTCCAAGAGAGTCTGGGGTAGGTAGTCTTTTATTTATTTTTATTTTAAGTGTAGTTAACATACAGTGTCATATTAGTTTCAGACGTACAATATACTGATTCAATAATTCCATATATTACGCAGTCATCAAGTTAAGTGCACTCCTTTTTTTTTTTAATGTTTTATTTATGTTTTGAGACAGAGACAGCACAAATGGGGAAGGGGCAGAGAGAGGGGGGGAAGGAGGATCCAAAGCTGACAGGCTGAGCAGACCCACTGAAAGCAGCAAGCCTGATGCGGGCCTCAAACCCACGCACTTTGAGATCTTGACCTGGGCCAAAGTCAGACACTCAACCAACTGAGCCACCCAGGCACCCCAAGATAAGTGTACTCTTAATGCCCTTTCATCTGTTTCACCCATCCTCCCACCTGCCTTCCCTGGTAACCATCTGTTTGTGCTGTATAGTTAAGAGTCTGTTTTTTGGTTTGTCTCTTTTTTTCCCTTTGTTCATTTCATAGACTTTTGGATGAGCACATAGACACCCAACAAAATTAGGGTTCTGTTACTGAGGAAAAGAAGAAGTATGAATTTTGGAATAGGCAATTGATAGCTTCTGTGAAAAGTACCAAAGAAGGGGCACCTGGATGGCTCAGTCGGTTGAACATCTGACTCTTGATTTTGACTCAGGTCATGATCAAAGGGTCGTGGGATCAAGCCCCATGTGAGTCTCCACACTGAACATAAGCTTAAGATTCTCTCTTGCCCTCTGCCCCCTCCCCTTCTTGCACTCTCTCTCTTTAAAATTAAAAGAAAAAATGTTTTAATTGAAAAAACGGGGGCTCCTGGATGGTTTAGTTGGTTAAGCATCTGACTCTTGATTTTGGCTTGGGTCATGATATCACAGTTCATGGGCTTGAGCCCCTTGTGGGGCTCTGTGCTGACAGTACAGAGCCTGCTTGGGATTATCTGTCTCCCTCTTTCTCCCTCTTTCTCTCTCTCTGCCCCTCCACTGCTTCCGTGTGCTCTCTCTCTCTCTCACACAATAAATAAACATTTTTTTTTAAGTACCAAAGAAGAGACCCATGGGTAGAGAATTTCACCTGTGACAGTGAGGCTATTAAATCCTGGAACACCTTCTCTTGTTCCTCCTGGACCCTCATTTCTTCTGCCATTACAAAGTCTCCTTCTGGGAAGACCCAACTAACCATGTTTCCTCTCCAGGAAAGCCTTGGTCCTGGGGTTGGACTATAACTCAATTTGTGACATTGGTGTCAGGTCCCTACTCACTAAGTTATGGTGCAGAACCTGAAACCCTGGCAAAACCATCTCCAGCATCATCTCCTCCTGCCATCTTCCCCTATCAGATATGCCCTTACATGGTCAGGGATTTTTCTCTTTGTATCCAAATAGGCAAACTCTGTTCATGCCAAGCCTCTGCAGACTATGGCTCCATCCATACATTCTGGGTGGAAATAATTGATTGTACAAGGAACATTCCTACCAATTCATGGTGATCACATATTTTTTGAAAATAGAGGAAATATTGGGGTGCCTGGGTGGCTCAGTTGGTTAAGCATCAGACTTTGGCTCAGGTCATGATCTCACAGTTTGTGAGTTTGAGCCCTGCTTCAGGCTCTGTGCTGACAGCTCAGAGCCTGGAGCCTGCTTCAGATTCTGTGTCTCCTCTCACTCTCCCCCTCCCCTGCTCATGCTCGGTCTCTCTCTCTCTCTCTCTCTCTCTCTCTCTCTGTCTCTCTGTCTCTCTCTCTCTCAAAAAGAAATAAACATTTTTAAAACATTTTTAAAAAATAGATGAAATATTGAACATCATCTCATTATTTCAATAATTAAGAGCCCTAGGATTCATCACACCTTTTACATTAGTAGGAGGTGGAACATTGGAGAAAAATATAAAACCCAGCAAGAATAAAGGAAAGACTTATGGCTGAGTGCAGGTAAATATACTCATTTTGATTAACCCCCAAGGATAACTTTAACTTTATTTTTAAAACTCATTTTCTTCCTGACACACAGCACTCTATAAGCTTAATGTGTAAAGCATAATGGCTTGATTTACATATGTTGTGAAGTGATTACCATGATTAGTTAAGATCATCTAAAAAAAAAAAAAGAGGATTTTTTCCTTGTAATGAAAACTCTTAGGATTTACTCTCAACTTTCAAATAGACCATACAGCAATGTTAACTATAGTCATCGTGTTGTATATTACATCCCCCATTCTTATTTACCTTATAACTGGAAGTTTGGTTTTCTAAGGCTTGTAGTCCATCGATATACCCAGGGAGTACTAGCTCCTTGGGGAGAAAACCAGCATCAGCAATCTGTGGTTATGGCATTTGTGTAACCTCATGAGGGTAGATGGTGTATGAAATACTAACATATGTTTCCCATCCTGCTTGCTCAACCTGTATTTCATTGAACTCATTCACTTGTACTCTTTTTCCTTCCTCTCCCAAAAACAAAACAAAGCCTCTCTGAATTAGGAAAGAGGAAGGAGAGGGGAATTTGAGCATAAGCAAGAGAATTAGACTCTGGTGAGATTGATGAGGTGGGAAAGAGCTGGGGAAACAATAGAACCCCAGATAGGTTTAGCAAAGCAGGGGCCAAAGAGACTTTTGATCAATACCAGGAATGGGAGGCAGGAAAGTGAGCAAAACCTTAGGATCCTATCCCCTTCATCTTAACACCTTTCCAGACAAAATGTAGAATGATGTTAGGACAGGTCTAATAAGAGAAATCCTGAGACGAATCTCGTGTGTGTGTGTGTGTGTGTGTGTGTGTGTGTGTGTGTGTGTGTCTGTCTGTCTGTCTGTCTTTCTCTATGCATTAGGAACATCCTTGGAAAATGAAACAGGGCCAGCAGCCCCAAAGCCCACAGTATGAGGAAGATTCAATAAATCCAGCCTGTTGACCAGGACACTGTTAGCACACTCAATCTGGGAGAGATGTCCATGACCATGGACCAGAGCCTCCTCTGATGCCAGACTCCAACCTAGGACCCCAAAATTTAGGTGTACTCTGAAGAGGAGGTAAAGAGGTGGAGGGAGATGTTAACTGATTTACTTTTAACCTGAAAATGATGGCACTTTCTCAGAAATAGCTAAGATGCTGTTTCTGCCATTTGTTGGAATGAGGCTCAGTAACCAGGTTGAGTAATAAAAAAAGTTACTTTTTCTTTACACATCTGAGTTCATACGTGCTAAACTAGTGACTCACGTGAGGTACAATGCTAGGTGTTTCTTGAGAATCTGGAAGGTGCTCTGAGTGTGAGCTGAGGCCAACCAGGAAGCACAAAACATCACTGGATACTCTGACTGAGTTTCTGGTTTCACTAAAATTGTTTATTTGTTTGTTTGTTTTTCTGGTCATAGCCGTCATGAAGAGAAGGCCTGCTGGGGCAGGGGGGGAAGAGGGCAGGACTTTTGAATACAAGAAAGCAATTCCCTGGGCAGATGCAGCAGAATTGGACGTGCCAGTGGAAGAGATGAGGCATGAAGAAGTGGCGATTTCAAAAGAGATACAGAAGACATAGAATGAGGCTTTGAAAAGAGAGAAGACATTCAAGTCCTTGGCCCAGAGATCTGTACCCACAGATCAGGTAGGGAGCCCTCCCTCCATTATGAGTTCTGTCCTCTACAAAATATTGGTCCAGCCACACTCCTCAGAGAGCACTGTGAAGGTTCCACATGATCATTTTATAAAGCATTTGAGGCTCCTTCAAAGCACTCTTCCTTACCCATCTGGCAAACATTACTGTCAAATGCACTGAAAATTTATCATATAACCCTTCCATTTTTTTCACCATAAGCAATTCCAAATTGCCCACTGCTGTTGTTAATGACTCACAGGATTCCCATGTCTCCTTCATGGAGACACACAACTTAGTTCTCTCTTTCTTTTCTTCTAACTTACTTTACTTAGTGAAGTCCAATATCTTTTCATGTAAATATGAGGCCCTATGCCTTACACTTCTCCTTCCAAACATTCTTGGCCCTTGCAGCTAGTTGTGTAACTCCATAGTTGACAAAACCATCACAATCTAGACAGTCCTTTCTGTCCTTGGGATAAGATTTTATTTGATTTACGAGTCATCTCCAGACCATCCTGCAGGTCTGCCTGTAGAGGAATATTTTTTTTTAATATTTATGTATTTATTTTGAGAGAGAGAGAGAGAGCAGGGGAGGGGCAGAGAGAGGGAGAGAGAGAATCCCAAGCATGCTCCATGCTGGCAGCGCAGAGCCCGATGCAGGGCTTGATCTTGTGAACCGTGACATCATGACCTGAGCTGAAATGAAGAGTTGGACACTTAACCAACTGAACCACCCAGACACCCCTGCCTTTGGAGGAATACTATTCTCCAGGATATATTTGTCCCATTCCAACTTTTGTGTGATGCTTAGGCTGGTTATACTAAAGAAACATGTGCATCATGGTAGAACATTGAATCAGTAAACCTTAGAGACAATGGTCATTTAATTCAACCCCCCAACCTCAGTTTATAGAGCCAGAAACAAAGCCTCAGATAGATGAGTACCTTTCATTCCAAAGGCCATTCCTTGACATGGGTGCTAAACTAGGTTTAGAAGCTTGGTGGCCTAGAGCCTTGCTTAGTGTTTTTATGCCACATTACTTTTAATCTTCTAGTTTAAATGTTTATGTCCCCCCCCCCCAACTCATGTGTTGAAATTCTAATTCCCAAAATGATGGTATTAGGAAGTGGGGACTTTGGGATGTGATTAGGTCATGAGATGGATTAGTTTTCTTCTAAAAGAGACTCCACATAGGTCCCTTGCCCTTTTAGCCATGTAAAGTTACAGGAAACACACACACACACACACACACACACACACACACACACACAGCTGTCTCTGAAGAAGGTCATCACCAAACACCTAACTTGCTGGGGACTTGGTCAAGGATCTCTCAGCCTCCAGAACTGTGAGAAATTTCTGTTGTTTATAAGCTACCCTGTTTGTGATACTTTGTTACAGCAGTCCATCTGGCTGAGACACCTAGTGTGGACATCATTTGTGATGGTCACCAATACTTCCTTTAGGGGATAAAGGAAGATGTTAGGCATGACCACGTGACTTGTTTTGGCCAATGAAATGTGAGCCGAAGTGAAGTGTGTCACTTCCACTCTAAGACCCTGTATGTTACCCCTCTGCTGCCATGGCAACAGGCAACATACTAGATGACAGAGGTTCTACCAGCTGAGGACAATGAGGAACAGCCCCAGCCGACTCATAAAGGGCATGTAGCACAGTGAGAAGTAAACGTTCATGGTTTTAAGTCACTGAAATTTGGGGGCTGTCTGTCACTGCAGCATCACCTGGCCTCTCCCTACTGGGGAAGCCTGAGCTACACCCCCACTCCCATGATGCACCTCTGTGCACGAAGACTAAAGAGGGTAAACAATGCAACATATCAGAATACAACCCCATAAAACATTCCAAATTCCATGTCTCACCAGCATTCTTTCTTCCTCTTGGCTTATATTAGGGGTGGGGGATGTGGTTCATTACAAAGAATGAGTATTTTGATAGCTTCTCATTCTTGGAACTATTCTGCAGGTAAGTGCCTGGCGGAAATCTCCTTTAGTCTTAGAATGAAAAACATGATAAATTGGATTATTTTAATAAGTCAGTTCGTTATGACCTCAAACACATTATCCTGTAGTTATGCACACACATGTGCAAAAATCTTTGGTTTTCTTTGAGGCTTTTTATATAGATAATTCTCAGCACTCTATGAGTTTCTACATAACTTTATAAGCACCAACATACAGTAACTTGATGCTTTGAAAAAACCACATCATCAGATATCTCCAAATTAATAGTTATAAGTTAATGACAGCTCCTCATGGAATAGTAAGACAGCCTGTGTGACCTTGGGTAAGTCACTTAGCCTCTCTGGACTTCAGTTTCCTCCTCTGTAAAACAAGGATAGTGGGGTTATCCTGAGAATGAAGTTGGGTTGTGCACATTCTGTCTGGTTCATAATTAGTGCATAATGTTAACTATATTTGAGCCATTGAATAGTGAGAAATCTAGAAAGTAAGATCTCAATATTTTGCTTTCCAAGAAACTATGAATTCAGAAACTCTTTGGCCCACCAAGTGTTGGTTTTGGGGGAAACCTGTAAATCCTTGGTCCTGTCTTTCTGGTAAAGGTTTTAACACGCTTTTGAAAACACAGATGGGCAGACAAGTAGGTATTGCTAACAGTTCGGGAAATTTTTCCAGGCTCCCTGCTGAGAGCACACATCCAGATGGGAAAACCTTTAAAGGGCCAGGCTTATTTCGATTTTTGCCATCTTAAATTCTTGGACTTTTGCAGGTTTATAACAAAGCTCAGAAAATGCTAAAGCTTAAAGAAGAATTGAGAGGTGCCAAGGAAATGAAAGATGAGGTAAGACTCCTAACTCTTCTACACACATGGAGTCGAACCTTTGTTACAGTTAACTTCAAACTCCAGTAATAAGCATCCCAAAATATCACAGAGATGTAGGCAGCAGACCATAGCATTTAAGAGCCCAGACTTGAACAAAGTGGGTCGTCATCCACATCTAATAGCACTATAATATTGGGCATGTTACTTACCCTCTCTGAGCTTCCTTCCCCTTACTTCCCCTTACGTAGAATATGAATAATTAGCACCCTTTTCAAAGGCTTGCTGTGAGGATTGAGTAAGATACTGTGTGTAAAACACCAATGCTCAGGACATAAGAAGTGTTTAATAGATCTTAACTATTGTTGCCAACATTGTTCTTTATCTGGAATGGTATGGAAATGGAGTGTTCTAATTAGTCTAATATTTTGGCCAAACTGTGTTTACCTATTCCCTCACTTGTTCCAGAAAGCTTTTAAGGCGGATGTTTAGGTTAGCATAGGATTGTCCCACATGACTTATGCTTTTAACAGACCTTCTTCTAATGAACACTTTCCTGCTGCATTACTGCAGGAAGCTGTACAGAATTTGCTGCATATTCTTCAGGGAACAAGGATCTGGCATGGATTTTCTAGAAGGGCATTTCTTCATTCAACTTATATCGTTGGCCTGCCTTAGATGTGCCAGGCATAGTTCTAGGGGGTGGGCATAAAGCAGTGAACAAAATAGAGAAATATCCTTGTTCTTGTGGAGCTTACTCTCTAGTGAAATAATTTGTCCAAGGGTATGATGGAGAAAAGTATGTAGCAATGGCCCAAGTGCCATAAAAATCAGCCCATAGGTGGCTGACCTCTGTCATATGCCATGTGTATCCTAAACCATATATTTATGTAGTGTGCCAATTTTTAAAGAACTTAGAACACAATAAAATTATACTCATTCTTCACTAGATGAATAAAATTGGTTCCAAAATTTTTGCTCACAGGCAAAACTTTGTATAAGTGCCCATTAATTCCCATTATAAGTAATCAAAATCTGCAATGTTTCTATTGAGGGAAATGTAAACTCAGGAATAAAGTTAGTAAGATTGATAACAGTGCTTGAAATTACTGTATATGACTGTAAACTCTACTATTACATAGTAAAATGCTTCATTCCTGAAGCAATGATAATTTTAAAACATAATTCTCACTAGAAATTTATACATATTGAATGGTAGTCGTGGTTTCCATTGTTTGTTAAATATTTGTCTTTATCCTCAGATAAAAAACATAATTTCCCAAAGATGATGACCTTTATGGTATCGTTGGTTGACTCCAAAATTACTCTGGAATCCACCACCTGAGGTTTCTTGTTTGAGTGCCAAATCCTTCATAGAATGCTGCCATCTTAAATCTTTGTAATGGTCTTGACTTCTGAGACTACTTCTGAATCACAAGCTTCAGTTTCACATCAGCTTCCCCCAAAAAGAAGCATGAAACCATTTGTCAGTACTTTGAAGTCTAGAGCAAAATTTCTTCCGAGCTTTTGAAATGTATGTTCGAGAAGACATTCTCTTTGAAAAAGACCCATTTAATCAATACAGAAGATTTGCTTCAGTAAATAATCTGTTTTCCAATAACTATCAGCATTGCAACTGCAGTATCAGCCCTCACCATTTTGCCTGTGGTTGGTAGCTGCTGCTGATGTCATATGCCTTCAAATGGTGACCAGATTCCAACCTCGTATAAGTAAAACCAGGGTATATAAATGCATGGCTTGTGAGTGAAAACTCACCCAGCAGCAGAGGCTTGTGATTTCAGCCATCGTTAATGACTTCAGATCTAGGGCAGGATCAGATGGTGCCTGCAGGTCAGCATTATGAATCTCAGTTCCTCTCATGCCCCAGTACTGGTTACAGAGCTTTGATTGATGAAATGTCAGATTAAATCAATTCCTGCCACATATTGATACTCAAAAGGCATCTGCCTGGAATTTAGCCTTCATAAAGTAGATAGGATTAGAAATAGTGTACACTGACCTCTGTGCAAGATATTAGCAAGAAATTAAGTTTCCTGGAACCTCAGAAACACTTGCATTTCTGGAGTTCTGAGGTGAGCACATCCTCTTCTTACAACTGCCTACAGTAAAAATCTTTTGTTGTTCATGGGAGTCAGCTCGTTGCTCTCCTAGCATTTCCATGCCTGTTCTGATGAATAAAAAAAAACCCTGTATGATTTTGACTTTCAGAGTGAATGGTTAGGGGTTTCTTTGTTTGGTTTTTTGGGTTTTTTTTAATTTTAGAGAGAGTGAGTGCGGGAGAAGGGCAGAGGGAGGGAGAGAGGGAAAGAGAAAGAATTAAACAGGCTCCACGCTCAGTACAGAGCCTAACTTGAGAGAGAGAGAGAGAAGGAGAGAGAGAATTAAGCAGGCTCCACGCTCAGTACGGAGCCCGACTTGAGGCTCAATCCCATGACCCTAGGATCATGACTTGAGCTGAAACTAAGAGTCAGACACTCAACTGAATGAGCCACACAGACGCCCCTAGTTTTGATTTCAAAAGCAAATTTCATTTGACATCCAACAAAACACATTTGTTATTCAGTTGGTTTGCAGAATCCTCTAAGAATTATTTATTCCAAACCTCTTGTTTTCTGAATGAAGAAATTGCCTCAGACACTCTGAGTCAAAGCTAATGTCCAAATTAGATGAGATCATCTACATTAAAGATCCAATTCTGAAGTCCTGTTGGTGCATTAGAATGGTGGCAAGCAGGTCTTCTGCTCAGAAGACATCTAAAAGTAGAGGGAGAGGGGTTTTTTATTGGCCTGACAAAGAGAAGGCATTTAGCTTTTAAGTTGGAGAAGCTCAAGATGTATATCACTGCTACTTTGTTAATGAGTCCACAGTGTGCCAGGCTCCATATGGAACAATCCGGTGACATGGTCCTCACCTTAAGATGTGTATATTCAGCATTAAAGCAAGAGTATGGGGCACGTGACACTCTATAAAGCAGGCATTGTATTGTCGCCTAATCTGCTCATAGATGCCAAAGAAAGAGTCCTGTGGCAACAGGGGGAGAAGATCCCTAGGGTCTCAATACCCAGAGAGCCTCTATTCCCTATTCCCAGTGAGGCAGCAATGAGAAAAGGAATTTAAAGAACTGGAATCAAACTTCGGCTCCAGGTCGAGTCAAGGATTTTTTCTAGTTAGAAAACAGTGTCCGTACACCATTCTTTTTTTTTTAACTGCTCTGCACACATTCTCTTAAGAGAGTCCCTGGTAAATTGTTGTAATGGTAATTACATGCTTGGGGCAGTTGACATCCACTGTTATTTTTCTGAAAGTGAGGAACGAGGGACAGGAGCAAGAGAGGAAGAGAGAGAGTTTTGAGATAATGAAATCCTTTTAATGACAGAGCCATGCCGTTAACCTAATTAAACTGTAAAGTGGTAAAAAAAAAAATCCAGGTACTAAATGGAAATGAAGAAATAAATCAGCTGAGACAGCAGCACTTCTGGGAAACCTTCTGAATTCCGAATACTCTGACATTGCGGTGTCCGATTCTCGTGGTTATCCTCTGGCCCCCCTCGGCCTTGTGCAGAGGTCTCTTAAACTGACCTGTCCAGTAAGGCTTGATTTATGATGTCCATATCAGGTCTCCAGCTCCCCTGGGGATGAGTGTTATGTAGCTCATGTATTTAAGAAGCCAGAGCAATCAGTGGGGTATGGTGGCAGATCACTGGCTACAGGGTCAAGAGAGCAGACCTCTCCTCATTCTGCTGCCAACCAGCTATGAGACCCTGGGCACTGTCGTTTGGATCACTTTACCATTTTTGTGCACCCATGGCTTCTGTATGCTTTTGTACCTGAAACGCTCTTAGAAGAATTGCCCTTGGGCTATTGGGGTCACTTTGCTCATAAGAGCAGAGAGCTGGAAGTCCTTGGGAGATTATATCCCATGGGGTAGCCCTTAGCCGTTGACTGGCTGATAATGAGTCTAACAGCCCAGCTTTTGCAACTAATCAGGACAAACTCCGGAGGTGTAACTTACACTCCAGAGTTCCCTGTGGGATCAGGCAAAAGCTACTGCCTTGAGAACTTTGTCTGAAATAGTGCCCTTCCTTGGTTTCTTCTTCTTTTCCTGTCTTGCTTCCTTCACTTCCTGGTTGATTTCTCTTGGGAGTGTTTCTTTAATAGATGCTGGGAATCCTTGCCTAAGAGCCTGCTTTGGATAATCATGTACCATAAAAGTACCGGACTCAGTTCCAACATCTAAAACTCAGAAGTGGTAGTGTCTATCCTCTTGAGTGTTATGAAAAGTCTGCATGGTGACAGGACTAAAGCACTGGATAGGTTCACAAAGGGCTTCTTCCTAATTTCTTTCTATACTGTTGCCACCCACAACAGTGAGAGTGGACGGTGGCATCCTAGTGTGATGGAGCACACACTCTCTTACCACAGCTCTACACCCCCAACTCCACCCAAGTTACTAGGCTCCGCACACTTTATTTTGATCTCTATCATTAATTTCCATTCTGACCTAGCTGTAATTAGCTAATCTTTTTCACTCATAATCAAAGACAGATTATTTTATGCAACCAGCCCAGGGATTTTACTTTTATTCTCATTGGTGTACGTCTCCACAGAAAAGCACTCAGTTTACAGGTGAAGGACGTCTGTTGGATTAGTGGGTAGAAGAGAAAGTTAAAACACTTCAGAATCCACATCAACTCCATCACTGATTCACTATAGTCCTGACAAGTTCATTTGACATCTCGCTATGTTCATTTCATCAGTGGCAGAACCATTAATATTTATAGACAGTCTGTGAGGTGCCTGGAATTATTCTAGGCACTGACTTCCTCTTGAAAAACAGAGGAAGTGTCTGTGATGTACCCACAGCAGTGGGTGAAGATTAATTAATGTAAATAAGTAATTGTCTGAATAATGCAGAGCACTCAGACACCTCGCAAATGGATACTGTGTAAATGTTACACTGGATGAGTAATAACAGCTAAGAGTTGATGGACAAATTTCCAGCAAATTTAAAGTCTCTGTCAACCAGTTAAGTGAACGAAAGTAAGCATTTTCTTGATAGTTTATAATTAATGCTCGTGTTTTTTCTGACTGCCTAGGTGGGGGAGAGAGACCGAGAAGTGAGCGGCCTGAACAGCAAGCTCTTGAGCCTGCAAGTTGACATCAAAAATCTGCATGATGTCTGCAAGAGACAGGGGAAGACCTTGCAGGAGAACCAACTCTGTGTGGAGGAGGCAATGATGAGTAGCAACCGCGTAAGGGATTCAGCAGCTACTACCCACCTCTGCTCCCTCAACTTCCACCTCTGCTTCCTTAGGCAGGAACAATAATGGAAAACTCTTCCACTAGTCATTCAAGAGCATTTATTGAGCAGAATTAAATACATGCACTCTCTCACTCTCTTGCTCTCTCTTGCTCTCTCTCTCTTTCACACACACACACACACACACACACACGAACACCCCATCCCTGCCATCAGAACTTTTTCATTTAGCTATCTCCAAGGTCATCTACATTTGAGGCCCTGTCTTTTCCTTATCTGGCCTTTTACACCTGGATTTACAGCATCTGAGGCCAGAAAAGACCTGAAAAAACCAAATCCTAATTATATAAGGAGAGTAGCATCTCCTAATGGATGTTAGACAAACTTCTAAGTCAACCATGAAAATAACAACTGTCCCACTCGCTTAGAGGTGTCAATGATCATCAGCACAGCAGGTGATCTTTATTGCCACATCTGCAGCTCTCTGCCTACAAGCTTTTCTTCTAGATGCAGGAACCCAATCACCAGAGAAGCTCAAATGTGGAATGGCTAATGCCCCCAAAAGCAGCCCTCAACCAACGACTGATGGGGAAATGGATAAATAATGTATGTCTCTTGGCCCTCAGTCATAGAATACTCCAGGCATGCTCTTTGCTCTGTCCTGGAGTTCCTCAATGGGATCCTGCACCAGCTACCCACAATGGTAACTAGCTTGATAACACCCCCTTCCTTGTCTCATTTCTCCACCCACCTACCTGAATTCCCCAAGATCACTTCCCACATAAACTACTATTTAACACTCAGTCCCATGCCACAGAGCTTGCTTCTGGAGGTGTGCAAGCCAAGACACTCAGTAACACTTGTCCTGCACATGTATGAGCAATGGCATGATCATCTTCCCCTGGCGTGATTATCTTTTTTGAACTAATACTTACCTGTAGGCTAGGCAGTTCACCAGCTGAGGCAACAATTAAGCCTGAGGTTTTCTCTTTTTGGAAACTCTAGTTCTAGGCTCTGTAAACCCATCTCTAAATTTATCCCCAGAAGCTGGGAAGCCAGCTGGAAGATATTTTCCCATAGCTCTCTGAAAACTTTGGGTTTATAAGATGCCTTATTTGCAGTCTTCATATCTTTTTAGGGACTTGAGTCCTTGGCAAACATGAAGCAGCTACTGGTTGCATAGATCTGCTGCTAGACCCCCTAGTTAGCCTTAGCTGTGTAAGACTGTGTAAGACTCCACTGTCTTCTTCAATATTTGTGGTCTGGTCTCTCTTAATTGGGTCTATTAGACTTCTTTCAGGACTTACTACCTCTCTGTCGAAACCACAGATTTTTCCTCTACAAAGTCCTAAAAATGTTACCAACAAAGCAATCCCACCTTATCCTACTGAGCGTTACTGTCCTTTCTCCAGGAGGTCACAAACATAGAAAAATCCATTGGTTTTCCTAAATGGATCTCAGGAAGAATATTATCATAATTTACTTCTTTCTAAATATTAACATTTTTTGATATTCCCACCATTGCTGTCACAAGTTTATTTATTCCCCCAGTCAGGGATAGCCATGTGGCTTATAAATGTACCTAGCAACTTGGAAGGAGAAAGGTATTAAATCGCATTTTATTATTCTAATTGCCCAGAAGAAGGTCTAACAGCTTGAAATAAGCTTTAAAACAGGCTCTCTTTTTTTCCTAGCACTTAGTGCAGAATTTAAATTGGAGACTGCGCATACAAATACACAATTAGATGTAGACTTATACTCATCCACTCAGAAAATCCCTGCAAGATCTGCCTTCTACAAGGAAATGTAATATGGGAACAGAGGGGAAAACCCAAGACTTTCTGAAATTTTTGACTACTATCTAACAAAGATCTGGAGAAATAAACCAGAGGTCATAATTAAGAACTAGAATTAGGAGACAAAATTAAAATACTACATCAGATATTAACATGTAACTACAGAGATCGCAGGCAGGGGGTGGGTAACCTAGTAAATCAAGAATATGTCATGCTCCAAAACCCAGGAACAGAGATAGCTAAAGCAAATGAGGTACCAAGGGTACAAATGTTATAGGGCACTCACCCTCAAGTGCCAACCTGGAGACTGAATGCCTTCCTAAAATCTGCACTTGCCTCACTGTAGTCCTGAACCTGCCCAGGAACCTTTCAATTAACGTGAAAGGAGAAAAGAACAACAGAGGTATCATAATAAAAGAATGATCAAATTAGAAAAAGAAAGGTCTTTCTGTGCAATTTCCCAGGCCCCTTTGGCCCCGGTGGTGGCCTGGGGAGAACACCCTGATTTTCAGTAGAGCTTAGATTATCAAACTCATCTTTGAAGTGGACGTAGGACACTATTCTTAGCATAAAACTGGGCAAGAAATTTGATTTCTGAAAATAAAAATAACCAGTTGAATACAGGTTAATACATCCTTGATGGAAATTATGGCACAGAAATATGACTGACATTGAGTCATTGGGAATGAAAAACAATTTGTTATGTGGAACTGCTAAATGCCTTGTGGAATCTGGGATTGGATCCTCGAACAGAAAAAAAAAATTAGTGGGAAAACAGATAAAACCCGAATAAAGTATGTAGTTTAATAGTAATCTACCAATGTTAATTTTCTAGCTGGACAAATGTACTATAGTTATGTAAAATGTTAGTGTTAGGAGAAGACAGGTAAAGAGCATATGGGAATTCTATATACTACTTTTGCAATTTTTCTGTACATCTAAAACTATTCCAAAATAAAGAGGTTTTTTTCTTTAAAGGGAATCTCTGATAAGCAGAGATCACTGATAAGAAAAATGTCTGAACCATGAAGATGTATCCAAAAGAAATGCATGTCACTTAAACACACAGTTTTACACTCTACCAATACAAGAAAGTACAAGAAATGTAACTTGTAGAAGATATGAAAAGTAACAGATAAACTAATCTAGTGATAAAAGGCTAAACTAGAGTTACAGAGAAAATACCTCGCTTAACACCTCTAAAATAAAGAAGTTCATGACAATGACTGGGGAAAGATGAGAGTTTCAGTTCTTAAATGAAGGGGAAAAGGCAGCAGGGATCCAGTTATCAGAGCAATGCCAACCTGAAACAGAAGAGAGTGCAAACTAGAATAGGGAATAAAATGGTTAAAAAGTATTTTGAAAAGCCGGCTTTAGGCAAATCAGCAGGACCTGATGACATACTTTGAAGAGTACTTAAGGAATTGGCAGGTGTTATTACATAGCTGCTAGCGATTATTTTTGAGAACTCAAGAGGATAAAGAAAGTCCCTGTAGACTGAAAAAGGGTAAATGAAGTGCTCATCTTTTTAAAAAGGGAAAAAGGACAATCCTGGTAATTATAGACCTGTCAGCTTAACTTCAATATCAGGGAAAATATAGAACTTAACATCAATCAATTAGCATCAACTTGAAAAGCACAAAGTATTGGGTAGAAACCAAAGTGACTTCTCAAAAGGCAAATCATGCCAGGCCAATTAATTTCCTTCTGTGATCAAGTAGCCACATAGGCAAGGAAAGAGCAATAGCTATAATCTCTTTGACCATAAGTAGGGCTGAGAAATTGACTAAATATGGCAACAGGTTCCTACAGGTGGCCAGTGCTCTCCATCTTTTAAAACACCTGAGGCCTGGATAGAAATCTGTCTGAGAAACATGGTGGACCTGACAGCCTTCTGGAACCATTCAACTCTGAATGGTAACTTCAAGAACTAATCTTACTTCCAGAAGATTACTTCCAACTTGCTTATTTTCTCCAAATCTCAGTTTAAAGGTCAAAGCAGAATCTCATAAAATATCTATGTCTTCACTAGAAAGAAAACTTAAAAAAAAAAAAAGAAGAAGAAGACAAAGAGGCAGTAGAAAATGCACTGATGCCTTTCTCATACTGCTCTTTGGCACATCTATAAGTGAAATGCAGACTTCATCCATAACATGTCATTTTCTATTAATTTAGAATTAAGACAAAATAATCTTTTGAATACTTAAGAATAAATAAGTAGAAATTTAATAGGTCTCAAACAATTCCAGGCATTTCTCCAAGACTTTGAAATTTGACCTCTAAACACATTGGTATCTATAGTGTACAAATGTTTAAAATTCTCATCAAGGAAACTCTAGTTTCTCTGCAGATATGGGCAGTTCTTTGGATCTTCAAAACCAGACAAATTTGGCCAGGCATTATGTTTTCCCTGTACTGGAAGATTTGAATGAACTCTCATCATCTGGTTGGCCTATCATGTTACCTCAAACCAAAATTAAACCCAGAAGACTCAACATGACCTCTGGGGAAGAGAAATTGGAACTAACAGTTCACCAGTATCACTAACAGTTTGCTGAGCTTTATACACATAGGAAATGACATTCTTTATCTACAGGAGGCTTTCAAGCCACAGAACAATTATGAACACACCTAAGATGAGATGATGTACCACATTCTAGGAGGGGAAACCCTAAAGAAAAAGTTTGACTTTAAAAAAAGATGAACAAAGAGCACTTCTTTCATTCTTTTGTGTGATGAAGAGAAAATAGGAACATGGAAATAAGGGGAAACTAAGAAAGAATGAACAGTGAAGAGAGCACAGTTTGTTTTCAACTGGGTCATATATATCCATCAGTAGAGAGGCAGGTCCAAATCAACAGTTACACACAAGTACTGGAGGGACCAGGAATCCAGTTTTTATAATTTTCAGAGATCAAATCAACTTCAACAAAGCCAAGAAAAACTGAATTTGGGAAAAATTTGATAAGGATTTTGTTGGTTATCTGCTTCACTAAAATAAGCCCTCTGAATTGACCCTACCCCAGGATGTTCACCCCCTTGTTTTGGCTCTAGCCACATTTAATATTTATTCTTTACCATGTCTTTTTCCAAGTAGCTTTCCACCCCCAGCTTACCTGCAGAGACAGAAGACTTCGGCAGTTGAGAACATCCCCCTATCCATGTATGTGTGCATGCACACACACCCACATACCACTCCCAAATCCCTTCTCTTTGAACCTCATTCATCGATGAGTTCTGAGAATAGCAACATTTAAAAAAAATTTTTTAATGTTTATTTATTGGGGGTGGGGGAGGGGACAGAAGGGTAGAGAGAGAGGGAGACCCAGAATCCGAAGCAGGCTCCAGGCTCTGAGCTATCAGCACAGAGCCCATTGCAGGCCCCAAACCCACGAACCATGAGATTATGACCTGAGCCGAAGTTGGATGCTTAACCGACTGAGCCACCCAGGCACCCCAAGAATAGCAACATTCTTATTTTGAAAAGAATGAGAACACTTAACTAAAAATATTCCATCTAAATGTTGGCAATTATAGCTGCACAGAGTAAATACAAAATTTAGCTTTGTTTGGCTTAAGAAAGAAGTCATCATTAACTTCCCTTCAGCCACATACACCAGATATTCAGGCCAAAAGTTTGGCTTGTCTTTGTCTAGGATTTCTTTTGCTGGTGACCACAATGGTCCATTTTCAGTCTTCTCATTCAGAATGAACTGACACAATTAGCTTTTGTCTTTCTCCTTTTGAGCTGGGCTGAGCTTCCCTTCTCTTACCTGAGCCACCCCACTCACTCTCACTAGAGAAAGTTTTCCCTCTTTTCAGTCCCAGTTCTCACAAAATTAATCTCATTAAACTTCAGTCTCTCCAGTTACTCAGACCAAAACCTTGGAGTCAATTTGCTTTGGATGATCATCATCTCCGACCATCCAACACAGCAACCAATCCTATGGAATCTATTTTCAAAACATATTTACAATCCAGCCATTTCTCCCAACTTCCACCTTGGTCCATGCCACCATCCCTTCTTGCCTGGATTCTTGTAGCAGCCTCTTTGCTGGTCTCTCTGCTTCAGTCTTTGCCTCCCTACAGTTGATTTTCAGTAGAATGGGCAGTGTGTAACATCTGGGCCTTTGTAACATCTAAAGGATATCATTTCACTTGTCTGTTCAGTACCTTCCAATGACCTTTTATCTCACTGAAAGGAAAAGTTAAAGTTTTTAGAATGGACTATGTGGCCCTGAAAGGACCTCACCTCTCTTTCTTTCTCACCTCATCTGGTACCACTCTCCCCCATTCTCTGCTCCAGCCAGAACAAAGTGATTCCTCAGACACCACCAGGCACCTCCCACCTCCAAGCCCTAGCCCAAGCTGTAGCCCAAGCCCTAGCCCAAGCCGTTATGTCTCCCTGGAATGTTCCTGCTGCAGATTCCCACCAGGCTCTTTCCCTGCCTCCTTCAAATCTTAGCTCAAATACCACCTTCTCAATTTGGTCCTCCGTTAAAATTCTTAATTCAAAATTACAGTTCCCTCCATGCAAGCATTCTTCATCCCTCTCCCCTGCTTTACTCTCTTCCATAGCACTTTTTCCTTTTAATACACTACATTATTTACTTACTTAATTTGCTGACTCCCCCCTCCCCACTAGATGAAAAATGCATGAAGGCAGGTATTCTGTTTTATATGCTTCTATATCCCCAATACCTGGTACCGTGCTTGACACATAGTAGGTACACCATAATGTTTGCTAAACAAATTAAAGGAAAATATCACATCTGCAGATGGCTACTATGTTACTGCTCATAGCAGCATTATTCAGGATAGCCAAAAAGCTGAAACAATCCAAATATCTATCAACTGGTGAACAGATAAACAAAATATGGTATATTCATACTATTCAGCAATAAAAAAAAAGAACAAAATACTGATTCTTTCTATAGCCTGGATGAACCTCAAAAACATTATGCTAAGTGAAAGAAGACAGACACAAAAGATGACATACAATTCCATTTATATGAAATGTCTAGAAAGGGCAAATCCATAGAGGCAGAAAGCAGATTAGTGGTTGCCTGGAGCTGGGGTAGGAACAGGAGTGACAAATGGGCATGAGAGAATTTTCTGAGGTGATGGAGATGTTCTAAAACCAGATTGTAAAATGGTTGCACAACTATATAAATTTTCAACAAATCATTGAACTGTACACTTACAATGGTTGAATTTTATGATATATAAAGTATACTTCAATAACCCTGTAAAAAAAATGTTAATTTTTTAAAAATTTTGAAAGTACTCTGTTAATTAGCCCAAGACCACAAGCTCACAATTTTGGGAGCCAATGATATTGTCTGTTCTCTGTTTTACTTCCTACTTTCCTTTAATACCTAACTGTGTATAAATCTCTATGTCCTATAGAAGCAGACATGGCCCCGGCCTCCAGGAGTTTATAATCTAATTAGAAGTTAAGATATACAGAGGTCACTACAATGCAAGTTGGAATGTGAAATGCCATATTAAAGACATGCCAGTAAAGTGTATAGTATTGGTGCAAAGGCAACTTTGCAGGGAAAACAAGGAAAGCAAGAATTGGACAGTTTTAAAGAATGAATAGGAGGATAATAAGCAGAAATGGGAGTTAAGGAATGCCCATGGGCCACCCTCTTCATCCACCTCTCTTTCATATGTCATCAAGGATGTTGGGCAAGCAAATATAGAAACTTGAGTGCAAAGACCTCAACTGTACTGTAATAAATACCTCAGGGATACATCCTACCAGCAGTATACCTGATACAAAGCAGGTGCTCAGTGTATGTTTATTGAATGATTGAGTCAAAACATAAGATGGGTCTATAGCAGCTTTTCAAGTTGACTGTGGATTAGCAGGAAGAGATCTCTCTCTCTCTCTCTCTCTCTCTCTCTCTCTCTCTCTCTATTTCTCTTTGTGTGTGTCTCTCTGTGTGTGTCTCTCACACACATACATACACACACACACTCAGCATCTACAGGGTCACATCTTCCTTCAGGAGGAGACAACAGAGTCTGTGCCCAGATGTCCCTGAATGATAGCTCTGCCTCCCATTTCCCAGCATTCCAAAAAGCTGTTTCCCCAAGTTTACCTTTTTTTTTAATTTTTTTTTGACGTTTATTTATTTTTGAGACAGAGAGAGACAGAGCATGAACGGGGGAGTGTCAGAGAGAGGGAGACACAGAATCTGAAACAGGCTCCAGGCTCTGAGCTGTCAGCACAGAGCCTGACGCGGGGCTCAAACTCACGGACTGCAAGATCATGACCTGAGCCGAAGTCGGCCGCTTAACCGACTGAGCCACCCAGGCGCCCCAAGTTTACCTTTTTATCTGAGCATTTTTAATAATCGAGTTCAGTCCAAGAACACTGACCAGAAATTCACTACATTCTAGGTCAGTTAGGTTATTTTTAAATTGAAGACCAAACAAACAAACCCATATTAACATGTGTATCTTTATACTACTTTCTAGATTCTTTAGCTGTATGTTTTTTTCTTCTGGCCCAAATAATACGACTGGTAGATCCAAATAGTAAGAAAGACCTAGGTTTTTTTTCTTTCAAATCCTCCTTACAGGATGGAAATATAAAATGATTTTTCATTGTGAATACAGTGAAGTGTTTAGTAAGTGTTCTGTGGATGAAAGGATGACTATAGATGGATGTGAATTGTTGGACAAGTGAAAAAAATCAAAGAATGAATGCAAACTGAGCGACAACCTAAAGTTCTTTCCATATATTTGATCTCAATTGCAGAATAAGAAGCAAGTGCTAGCATTCAAGGAGCCGCGGATGGAGTTTGAGCCCAGTAAGCAGTGCCATCTGAGGCAACTCCAACAACTCAAGAAAAAATTGCTTGCTCTCCAGCAAGAACTGGAGTTTCGCACAGAAGAGCTGCAGACTTCTTACTGTTCCCTCCTACAGTATCAGTCCGTCCTAGAAAAGCAGACTTCTGACCTGGTGCTTCTCCACCATCACTGCAAACTAAAAGAAGATGAGGTATACATAGAATAACTATGGAAATGTCTCCTTGCCCATGTACCTACAGAAATCAGGTCGTACCTACTAGAAAACAGACAGTGGGCTTACAGAGAACTTCCCAATATCCTGAGCAGGTTTTATCAATGTTCCCTCTTTAATTCTCATTCTTTTTGAAACCAAACAGAGGGAACTGAACAGAATGGCATAAATGAGAGCTCCACTAACGATACATGTGGGGCACACGGTGTGTGTATGTGTGGTGTGCATATAGGTCCATCATTTCCATCCTATTACCATTGCAATTTAAATGCAAAAGACTCTAGGTCTCTGAGGGTTATAAAAAAGAGGCATAAAATCCATTAAATGAACCATTTTTAGAAAAATCAGATTTTGATAATATATAAATTTTTAGCACTTTGATAGTTGATAAGATAACCAGACATTGAGTCTGAGTCAATCACTGAGAGTACCAGATTGGTCATTTTTTCAGACTGGAGTTTTAGATCATAGAGACTTAAGTATATTCTGTACATTCATTTCTATTCATGTGCGAGGATAGTATTTTTTAATCCAGAAAGAGCATCCTTGTAGAATCCCGAGTCAATTCCAAAGACCAAAACTATAGAATTTAAGCCAGTTAAGCAGTGGTAGCACTAGCAGCAGTAAAAACTATAGGTTCTATGTAATGAGACAGGCGGCCTCCCCTGGTATTTTCTTCCTTTGCCTTTTGAGATAAAATTCCAGAGACTCTCTAGGATAGTGCTAAGATGGCTGGAGGTGGATGGTCTAGGACTATTTCGGGAACTGCAATTCTAGGGTCCTATCTTTTGGGTCCACCATCATCAGCTCCAGACTTCCATTTTTTAGGTCTCCTAAGATGGCTGCTGGAGCTCCAAACTTCACATCCTGTGATGGGGGCAAATAATCAGGATGGGGGCAAGGGAGGAGGAGGAGAGGAAAAGACACTCTTCTCTTTTAAGGACACCTTCCAGAAGCCCCACACAACACTTTCATTTATGCATCATGGGCCAGAGTTAGTCATATGGCTACAGCTAGTTTCTAGAAAGCCAAGGAAATGTATTTTAGTGAGGTGCACTGCCGTCCCAAATGAAGTCAAGTTTCAACTATGAAGGAGGAGGGGGAGAGTTGATGTGGGATCTGGCAAGTAGCAGTCACTGACAAAGATCTCACACAAGGAAAGCATTGGAAAAAATTTCTCTCAACATTCTGCCAAGTTTCCTCAATGCTTTGTTACTCAGTAGCATTAAACTTTGTGGAAGGTTGTGTTTCCCAACAGCAGAGCCTACGACAAGGAAATGAATGGAAGTAGTTTATTCAGGAGGTGATCCCGGAGAGAGAGTGGGGAAGTGAGTCAAAGAAAGGCAGGAAGCCCATAAAGAAAATCACAAGACCCCTGCTGTGGGCACCTGGGGTTCATGCCCTCTGGAGAACCCTGGGAGAAAGTGTAGAACATGGTGATCCCATGCCAACCCACCCAGTCAGTGGTGGAAGGATGCACCTGAGGCTTTTAACTCCCCAGTACTTGTAACCTGCCTTGTCTTTCTCCTCTGCTTGAGTGGGCTCCTGAGGCCAGAGCATCCCTCAGGCAATGAGTTGAAGATGTTTGTGGTTGGAATGCATTTAGCATGCAAAGGAATGGTGAGTGCCAAGGGGATGTGAGCAAGTCACTGACAGCTTCGGTTATAGACATTTAAACATAAATATTCCTTTCCTCTTTCCCTTATCTAATAAACATCTCAAACGAAGTGACCTTTTCCTAAGAGTAACTTCAAATGGCAATAAATAGCTTAGACTTACAGAATGCGTTCTATCCACTTTCTACACTGAACTATTTGAACCAAGATGAAACATTCCTTGATGACCCTCCCGCTCTTTTCTCCTTCAATACATATAACTCTAGCCATACAACCTAGCACACTCAACTCTAGACAGTTGTTTGCTAGTTATAAATTACATATTCCCCCAAATTATCCCCTCAACATATCCCCTCAACACCCAAGACATTGCTTATGAGCACTCAATAAATACCTGTCAGTTGGTTGACTAATTAACTGATTAGGAAGGAAAGGAATCTAGATAAGAATTGTTCAAGTCCCAGAGGAATTTGGGGTTGTTCCCCCATGGTCTCTCAGGAACTTTGCTGTGTGCATGAGGGGCTCCACTTTTTCTAAATTGATCTCTAGAGAATACCTGGGAAGGAAAGAATACTGGCATTTCAAGCCCTTAAAAAAATGGAGCTATAGAAATGCATTCATATTAATCAACTGACAAGTTGTTATTGAGTTTTTACTACATACCAGGCAGAATGGGAAATAGAAAATGGCCCCTGCCTTTAAGAAGTTTACCATCCAAATAGGACCATCTTTTTTTCTATTTCTAATCATTAACATTCTGATATTGTATATCATAGCTTTTAAATCTGTGCTGGGCCTATTCTGAACATCTGGGCTTCTAGTTAAGACATAAGACTCCTCTACGTGGGGTCTGATAGCTGTGCTCTTTCCTCATGAGATGCCTCCATGAGTTGAGTGTGGTTTCATTCCTACACCAACAGGTGATTCTCTATGAGGAGGAAATGGGAAATCATAATAAGAACACAGGGGAGAAGCTCCATTTGGCACAGGAGCAACTTGCTTTGGCCGAGGACAAGATCATCTCCCTAGAAAGGAGCCTAAACCTCTACAGGGATAAATACCAGACTTCCCTAAGCAACATTGAGTTACTGGAGTGCCAAGTGAAGATGTTGGAGGGGGAGCTCAGCGGGATTGTCAGTCAGGTAGGACTCACCCCAGACCACTCAGACCAGGCACTCCAGCAAGTGGACGTGCTTCCTGGTTGTCCCTGCTAACAGTCCCTGCTTCCTCTGAGGGAAACCCAAACCTTCAACCAGATGTCGTTCCCTCCCTTCAGTGTTGGAGCCCTCAGCTTTCAATTTCCAACCTTTACATCTCCTTTAAGATTCCTCCCTAGGAATTTTGAAGCTCCTTAATTAATATAAAGATGCAGCATTTCTAATAACTGGACTCTCAAATCTTCCATGTTCTCATGGGGGGGGTTCTGGCTGGGGGGCTCATGTAGGTCACAGGACTCATGCATACCATACCTCAGGGTCAAACGGGGAGAAACCCATAAAAGATAACAAAGAAGAGCCAAAATGCCTGAATCCCCTTTTTTTTCCTTTAATTGCTTTTTTTAATTACACAAGTAATACAACAATGTAGGCTCTCTAGACAGAATTACAGAGATTAAACTTGAAAGCCTGCCTTCAGCCTCCTCTACCCCCCCCCCCTCCTCCCCTTAGGTAATCATTTGAAAAATCTGTTGGGAATCTTCCTCAGTCTTTTGTTACACAGTTACATATATAAATGGTTAGGATTTTCTTTTTATATAAATGGGTCATTTCATAAATGTGGTTCTCCACCTTGCCTTTTAAATGTAGATCTTGACAATTTCCATTTCCTTGTATTCTATGGTATGACTATACCATCTACTGACCTATTTTGTCTATTACAAACAAGCTATAATGAACATCCTTATTCCTATGGGATAATTTCCTGAAGTAGGATTGCTGAGTCAAAGGATATGCTTATTTTTAATGTTTAAAGATACTTCTAAATTGAATGTCAAAAAGGTTCTCCCAGTTTACACCTTCACCAACAATAATAAAGGGAGCTTACTTCCTCTCACTCCCATGGTTATGTTTTCAGTCTTTTTACATTTTGCTAACCTGATGCATGGGAAAAAGAAAAGTTTTTCATTACAGTTTTCATTTCCTTTAATTCTGACAGTTGCAGGTTGGGCTCCCCACCAAGCAGACTCTGAGACAAATTGGCAAGCAGTACATTTTGGTAGGCAGATCCCTGGGTATCAGCACCTGTGACAGGAAGGAGAAGGAAGCAAGGTTGAGCAGGGGGAGAAGCTGAGCTGTGATGCAGTCCCAACAAAGGCCTTAGCCAACCCTGTGGGGAGCTCTGGGGCTGAACAGACCTTCAAAAGGGGCCCAAATTGGGGGAAAGGAGCTAACCGTGTAGCTCCATGTTGATCAGTTTTGAGTGTGAGCTGCCCCTAGGAAGAGGCATGACTTTGGGCAAAGCAATTTTCTTCAGCCCAGGCAATCCCCAAAAAGGGCTGACAACTGAGGGCTGTCTCAGGGCAGACCTCCCAGCCTGGGAGGCACATCACAGTGCCCACACCTCCATGCTGACAAATATTGAACACTGCTCATGAGTATTTTGGTCATATGGATATCTGTTTGATGAATTACTTATTTAAATCCTTAACCTATTTTTTAATTGGGTATTTAGTCTTCTGTGTATCAACTTACAGGAACTTCTTAATATACTACGTGTAATAGTGCTGTATTACATATGTGACAAATACCTTCTCCCAGTTTGTACCTTTTCATTTTACTTTACTAATGGTATTTGTCACTATATAGAAAATTTTTTTATTGTTTTAAAAAAAATTTTTAGTGTTTTTATTTATTTTTGAAGGAGAGAGCATGAACGGGGGAGGGCAGAGAGAGAGGGAGACATAGAGTTTGAAGCAGGCTCCAGGCTCTAAGCTGTCAACACAGAACCTGATGCGGGACTTGAACTCATGAACTGTGAGATCATGACCTGAGCCGAAGTTGGATGCTTAACTGACTGAGCCACCCAGGCACGCCACTATACAGAAATTTTAAATTTTTATGGAGTTAAATCTCTGAGGCCTCCTTGATAGATTCGAGGTTTGATTTCATGCTTAGGAAGACCTTCTCTACCCCCAAGATCATAAAAGTTTACCTCATTTTCTTTTTAGCACTTTTGTAGATTTGTACTTCCATGTTTTTATCTTTAGTCTATTTGGAATTGATATAGATGGATAGAGAGAGAGAGAGAGAATCTACATATATAGGTAGATAGATAAATATAGATATACATAACTTTGTGTTTTCCAAAAGGGGTCTCCAGCTGTCCCAACTTGATTTGTTGAACCTCTTTCCCATTACTCTGAAGTGCCAACTCAGTTTATATACCGATGTGTATATATGTATATACATAAAATATCCCTGGAAGGATACCCCCCAAAACTGGTAACACAGACTGTCATAGAAGAAGAGAACTGGGTCATGGAGGGTCAAGATGGAAGACTAACTTTTCAGTGTATCCTCTTATGAACTGTTTGAAGTTTTCACCATGTGTATGCACTGGTTAATTTTTTCCTTTAACTTAGGGAGATATGATTCACATATATGAACATAAACTTTTAGAATATAGAGCAAAGAGATTTTCCATGCTTCTGTTATTCTGAAGTTAACTCAGATATCATGAACAAAACCAACCCATTATTTCTAAATATCCCAGGACCCTGAGAATAAGGGTGACCATTCAAAGGTGCGTATATATACTTCTTCCTGCATGATTCAAGAGCATCAGGAGACCCTGAAACGACTGTCTGAAGTCTGGCAAAAGGTCTCTGAACAGGATGATCTAATCCAGGAACTTCGAAATAAACTAGCCTGCAGTAATGCTTTGGTAAGTGACTTCTAGAACATTTTTCTGAGACACCAAAAATAATGCCATGAAGAAAGAAAGGAGGGAAAAAGAGTCACCTAAAGTAATCTCTTTCCCCAAGACTCCTCAAATATCTTAATTATACTTGCCCCCACCTTTTGTTCATATTCTCCATGGATGCATCCCCCGAACCCACACTAAGTTCAAGATTCTAAAGAGACTTAAAATCTCTCACACAACAACCTAAGTGTTCATCAATAGGGAGATGGTTGAAGAAATTTTTTTAAAATGGTTAAAGAGATATCCATACTGTAGAGTAATATGCAGCCAAGAAAAAGTATTAAGTAGATCTGTAAGGACTGTGTAGAAGGATGTTTGTGATATATTGTTGAGAAAGGTTGCAAAATACTATGAATAGTTGAGTTCCACTTTTGTTTTTTAAACTCTTTGATCATATTATGGAAGTACGTACAGTAAATTGCCCATAGTACCCACTGCCCCCTAGTGGAAGGGAGAGAAGGGAGACTAAATGGAGAGGAGATTTCACTTATTTTTGATGATTTGGGTTTTGTTTGAATTATTTTCAACCAACAAGAACAAAATTTTCATGCTTTTTAAAATTTTTTTAAAGTGGGGCGCCTGGGTGGCGCAGTCGGTTGAGCGTCCGACTTCAGCCAGGTCACGATCTTGCAGTCTGTGAGTTCTAGCCCCGTGTCGGGCTCTGGGCTGATGGCTCAGAGCCTGGAGCCTGCTTCCGATTCTGTGTCTCCTTCTCTCTCTGCCCCTCCCCTGTTCATGCTCTGTCTCTCTCTGTCCCAAAAATAAATAAAAAACGTTGAAAAAAAAATTTTTTTAAATAAAAAAAAATAAAATTTTTTTAAAGTACATACACATCCACCCACTGCATAAGAAACTTCCTTCTTTAATTCTTGAACTTTGAATCCTGTCCTCTGATACATCAAGTATGTTTTTCCATCACAGTTTTTAAAGAACCTTCTGCCTCATAAACTAGACCACACAGAGGTTCAGGAGGGAGTCCAAAATGTGGCCACTGACAGACTTGAGACAAACCACTGCCTATGCCTTACTGAACCTTAATGTAAGATTGAGAACCTAATTCTTTCTCTGAACTAAGCACACAGGAATATTACAATGAACTTAGGCTGAAAAAAGGAACACCCTGCAACATTAGTCTAGTAATAATCACATTCTGTTGATCACCCAGCATGACTGACCTCCACTTATACGCAGGTTCTGGAGCGTGAAGAGGCTTTGATAAAATTACAAGCAGATTTTGCTTCCTATACAGCCACACACAGACATCCTCCTAGCTCCTCAGAAGATTGTGAAGACATTAAAAAGGTAGGCGAACTTTTGCTTATTTGTGCCTGGGGTGTCGAGTGGAGTTGAGTTTGATTCTGGGTTTTCTTGCTTATTTTTCATTTCTGTATTTGTGTGACCTTGGTTGGCCCTGTCACAAAGATACTGTATGCAATGTATGCCAAGTCCCAACGAATGTGTCTGGCAGTATTCAATTTTGTGGCTGAATTTTGGAATTGCACCTGCTTCTTAACCCCCTTTCAACAGTACTCCTAAATAAGACAGAGACTCCTCTTGGCTTGCTAGGTTCAAAAGGACCATTCAGCTTTCTAGTTTCTGGTTGGAGTTGAAGAGTACCAAATTTAGGGAAGATTATCTATTCACAATCAGTCCTTTTTTTCAAAAACTCATTATTTTCAAAATTCAAAGCCACCTCAAAAATTGTTTCTAACAGTGAATAAGCATTTAAACCATGTAAACAAATAGCAAGATTTGACCAACTAGTAGCCAAAGCTAGGTTCAGTGCTCTCCTAGGTGAGATCTTTTTTTTTAAGTTACTTTTTTTTTTGATGTTTATTTATTTTGAGAGAGAGAGAGAGCGAGGGAAGGGGAGAGAGAGAGAGGGAGAGAGAGAATCCCAAGCAGGCTCTGCACTGTTAGACCAGACATGTCATGACCTGAACCAAAACCCGAGAGTCAGATGTTTAACCAACTGAGCCGCCCAGGTGCCCCTTAAGTTTTTATTTTCATTCCGGTTAGTTAACACACAACATTATATTAATTTTAAGTATACAATACAGTGATTCAATAATTCTGTACATCAGTTGGTGCTTATCATGACAAGTGCACTCCTTAATCCCCATCACCTATTTATTAACCCACTCCCTCACCCACCTCCCCTCTTCAGTTTGTACTCTATAATTAAGAATCTGTTTTTTGATTCTCTTTATCTCTATCTCTATCTCTTTTCCCCTTTGCTTATTTGTCTTGTTTCTTAAATTCCAAATATGAGTGAAATCATGGCATTTGACTTTCTCTGACCAACATATTTTGCTGAGCATTATACCCTCTCGTTCTATCCATGTCGTTGCAACTGGCAAGATTTCATTCTTTTTTGTGGTTGAATAATATTCCATTGTATATGGAATATACCATATCTTCTTTATCCATTCATCAGTTGATGGTCATTTGGGCTGCTTCTGTATCTCAGCTAATTGTAAATAATGCTGCTATAAACATAGGAGTGCATGTATCCCTTTGAATTACTCTCCTTGTATTCTTTGGGTAAATACCCAGTAGTGCAATTGCTGGATCATAAGACAGTTCTATTTTTAAGTTTTTCAGGAACCTCAGGAGTGCCTGGGTGGCTCAGTTGGTTAAGCGTCCAACTTCAGCTGAGCTCCTGATCTCGTGGTTCATGGGTTTGAGCCCCACATCAGGCTCTGTGCTGACAGCCCAGAGCCTGGAGCTAGCTTCAGATTCTGTGTGTGTCTCTGTCTCTGCCCCTCCCCTGCTCAGACACTATCTCTCTCTCTGTCTCAAAAATAAATAAACATTGAAAAATCTAATAAAAAAAAGTTTTTAAGGAACCTCCATACTGTTTTCCACAGTGGCTGCACCAGTTTGCATTTCCTTGGTGAGATCTTAAGTCAGTCATACCTGAACCTGGGATCCAAGGCAAAGCCAGCCACCTGAGGCCATACTGTGGGTAGGCAAAGGCAGGTAGCAGGGAGAGTGAACAACACATATAACCTCTCCAAGAGTCCTCTACTGGAGGGATGGAGACTCTTCTCTTTCCAGGACTTTCTGACACCAGAAAGTTTAAATGAATGAAGGATCAGTATTGAATTTTGGAGTTCTTCCTTGGACATCTGTCAATATTTATTTTAAAGGTCAGTTCCATATTATTCACGTCCTGACCTACAGCAAGATCTCATAACACTCCTGGGTTGTTTTTTTTTTTTTTTTTTTGTCTGAAAAATGTCTTTATTTCTCCCATACTCTTATTTTTTATAATGGCAAAAATACATATAACATTAAATTTGCCATCTTAATCACATTTAAGTATACATTTTAGTCATGTTAAGTTATATTCACATTGTTGTGCAACAGATCTTTAGAACATTCTCATCTTGCAAAACCAAAACTCTATATCAATGAAACACTAATGCCTTTTTACCACTACATTTTTTAAATTGATGCAGACTTCCCTATGAAACAGACTATACTTTCCACTGCCATTTTATGTGTCCTATCCAAAGCTTTCATGTTACCTGGATGTTCTATTAGGAATGGCACTATCCAGGTCCCAGCTGGCCTGGCATAGAGTGAGCCTTTTTGTTTTAAGTTTATTTATTTATTTAGAGAGAGAGAGCGCACAAAGAGAGCAGGTGGGGTAGAGGCAGAGAGAGAGAGAGAGAGAGAGAGAGAGAGAGAGAGAGAGAATCCCAAGAAGGCTTTGCACTGTTGGCTCAGAGCCTTATCCAGGGCTTGAACTCATAAACCACAAGATTGTGACCTGAGCCCAAGTCAGACACCTAACCAACTGAGCCACTCTGGCACCCCATAGAGTGAGCTTTTGAGCCTCTGCAGTGCCCACACCTGGATCATATGGTGATTACCCTATATTCCTCCAGCTGTCCCCTGCCCTGCCCACCTTCATGCTGCAGTCTCCTCTTCCTGACAACTCTGAAATCACATAGCTCTCCCTTGATGTCCAGATGACTAACTGCTCCTCCTCAACCACATCTTCCTACCTTCTCTTAGTTACAGCCTCCTGCTTCGGGGTAAAAAGCCAAAGTCCTTGCCCGAGGACTACAAGCCCCCCATGATGCTACCACCCACTGACCTCTCACCTCATGTCCCCCTACTCTCTCCATCACCTATCCCTCTAACCACATGACCTCCCCATGTTCTCTCCCCAAAGTCTGGTCACCAGCTAGTTCCCCTGTCTGCAGATACCTAGAGACACTACAGCATGGCTCACTCCCTGCTCAGAGACACCTTCTCAGTGGGGCCAACCTGTCCATTCTATTTATAATGACAACCCCATCCCCCCATACACCCCCATTCCCCTCTTGCTGCTCTGTTTCTTCCATAGCACCTATCAACTGTTAACATTGTCTGCAAGTGACTACTTAGGCTCTTTGTCTGTCTCACCCCACTGTAAGGTCAGCTCAATGGCAGCAAGGATTCATGTCTGTGGGGTTTTTTGTTCCACTGTCCCCAGCACTTAGGATAGTGCCTAGCACATAGTAGGTGCCCCATCAATGACTGTCAATTGTTACAGGGCAGAAGGAGACAGGGCCTAGTACATAGTAGGTGCTCCATCAGTGACTTTTGATTGTTACAGGGCAGAAGGGCTGGAGGCTTTTGTGCACATTCTACATGAGGATGCTAAGTCTGCCACATTTTTTTATTATTTTAATATTTTTAAATTGAGATATAATTGACATACTTTAAAACTCACTGTTTAAAGTATACAGTTCAGTGGTTTAAAAATAGTCACAAGGTTGGGCCACCATCCCCACTAATTCCAGAATATTTGTATCACTCTAAAAAGAAATCCCATATCCACGAGCAGTCACTCCCCATCCTCCTTCCCTCAGCCCCTGGCACCTACTATTCTTCTCTGTTTCTCTGGATTCATCAGTTCTAGACATTTGGCAACTTAAATGTTTGTTTATTTATTTTGAGACAGAAAGAGAGAGAGAGAGAGAGAGAGAGAGTGTATGTGTGTGTGTGTGTGTGTGTGTGTGAGAGAGAGAGAGAGAGAGAGAGAGAGAGAGAGAGAGCAGGGGGAGGTGCAGAGAGGGAGGGAGAGAGAGAATCCCAAGCAGGCTCTGCACTGTCAGCACAAAGCCCAACATGGGGTCAATCCCACAAATGTAAGATCAGGACCTGAACCAAAATCAGTGGGATGCCTAACCGACTGAGCCACCCAGGTTCCCTGAGAGTCAGCATTTTAGAAAGCACTGTTCCCCCATATCCTCATCCCGCCCTGCTCCTTTCCCATCCGCCCAGATACTGAAGCACTTGCAGGAGCAGAAAGACAGCCAGTGCCTGCACGTGGAGGAATACCAGAACCTGGTGAAGGACCTGCGCATGGAGCTAGAGGCCGTGTCCGAACAGAAGAAGAACATCATGAAGGGTGAGCCAGGGAGCAGTGGGGGCTGGGAGGGAGGCAGAAGGAAGCCGGAGCCCCCCTCTGAGCGAGAAGCACATGCCCCATCCCGCTGTAGACATGATGAAGCTGGAGCTGGACCTGCACGGGCTGCGGGAGGAGACATCCGCCCACATGGAGAGGAAGGATAAGGAGGTCATCATCCTGCAACGGCGGCTGCAAGAGCTACAGATCCAGTTCACTGAGACCCAGAAGCTGGGTTTGAAGAAAGACAAGGTAAGGCAAGAGGAGCCCTCTGGGTAGAGCCACCAGTGGGACAGGTGAGAGGCTGGACCCCGGCCAGAGCAGGCCCTGCAGCTCTGTACCCATGCCCTGTGACAGCCCAGGGACCATCAACACAGGAGCAGTGAGACTGTGGCGTCCTTAGGCCCAGAGGCAATTCTGAGCACTTCTTTGGGATTTATCATAGCACATAATAAATAAATAAAATACTTTTGTTTGTACTTGATAGTGGAAAGAAATTCTGGAATGAAATATGGCCTTTTATAGCAACATGGATGGAACTGGAGAGTGTTATGCTAAGTGAAATAAGTCATACAGAGAAAGACAGATACCATATGTTTTCACTCTTATGTGGATCCTGAGAAACTTAATGGAAGACCATGGGGGAGGGGAAGGAAGAACAAAAATAAAAGTTAGAGAGGGAGGGAGCCAAAGCATAAGAGACTCTTAAAAACTGAGAATAAACTGAGGGTTGACGGGAGGTGGGAGGGAGGGGAGGGTGGGTGACGGGTATTGAGGAGGGCACCTGTTGGGATGAGCACTGAGTGTTGTGTGGAAACCAATCTGACAATAAATTTCATATTTTAAAAAAAAATTCTGTAAGGTAAACTTATGAATTTCAAGAAATTTCAATTTATAAAATGACAAATATCTTATGAATATGCAAATCAGGCAGTTTGAAAATACTAATGGAACTATGCCTTGGAAGATCTATAATTGCCAACATAAGTCAAGGTCCTGGAAAAGCCTACAAATGGAAGTAAGGACAGAAAGGTTGTGAAACCAATGCAAGCTTGTGTAGTCAGTGCTATTCCAACTCTAAACTTCCATCAGAGCTAATAGAAATCATCCAACCCCTTGACTGGCTGGTCATTCAAACCTCCCATTTGAAGGTCTAGAGGGGATCCATTAGTCAAAATGGAAATATCAGAGAGATGACCACAAGAGGCAAGGAGTCTGGGTAAATAGCTTTGAGTCATTCATATATTCAGTCAACAAATATTTTTGAGTTCCTGTGGTATGCCAAGCACCCAGCCAGCTGGGTGGCTCAGCTGGTTAAGCGTCTGACTCCGTTTCAGCTCAGGTCATGATCTCACGTTCCTGGGATTGAGGCCTTTGTCAGGCTCTGCACTGATGGCCTGGAGTCTGCTTGGGATTCTCTCTCTCCCTCTCTCTCTCTGCCCCTTCCATGCTCAAGCTCTTCCCCTCTCTGTCTCTCTCTCTCTCTCTCTCTCTCTCTCTCTCTCTCAAAATAAATAAGTAAACATTTTTAAAAAGAATATAATAACACATGCAACATCCCTACTCCCCTGGAGGTTACATTCTAATCCCAAGAGACAGACGATAAACAAATCATAGAACTCATATATAATATAATGCCAATATCAGGTACTGATAAATTCTTACAACAGCTTTGTGGCTATTTCACACAGGGTGGTCAGGGAAGGCCTCTGTGATAAGGTAACATTTGGGCAGAGATTTGAATGAAGTGAGGGAGCCACCCAGGCAAAGGTCTTAAGGAAGAATATTCCAGGCAGAGGGAGTAGCAAGTGCAAGAACCCCCTTATACGGCAGTCTGCTTAGAATATTCTAGGAGATAGGCTGAAGGCAAGAAGGGTAGGGGTGCCATGAGGTGAGGTCAGACCAGATCATGAGCATCCTGGGAGGTCATTGTGAGGACTTTGGCCTTTTACTAAGTGAATGCGGCTAGCGGAGGGTTTGAGTAGAGGCAGAACGACATCTGACTTAAACTTTCAGAGACCCCCCACCCTCCACCCCTTCCCTGGCTGCTGCGTTGAGAGCAGCCTGAGTTAAGGCAGGAAGCAGAGGTAGGAGACTACTGTGATGTCCACACAAGAGAAGACGGCAGCTGGAGAGGACTCTAGACAATCTCTAACTGGCCTCACCAGGGCACTACTGAGGCCTCTATCAGCATCCACATTTTGCTTTCCTCAGATCCTCCAAGAGAAAGATGAGATGTTACACGAGCTTGAGAAGGAATTGGCCCAGGTTCAGAACAGCCTCATGAAAAAGGAAATGGAGTTGGAGAAGCAGCAACGAATGACAACAGAACTTGAAATCACCATCCAGGAGGTGAAGCAAGATAAGTTCAAGGCAGAGTGTGGAGCCCTGCAGGCTGAGATCCAGAAGCTGAAGGACTGTCTTGAAGATGCTCAACAGCAACAGAAGCTGATTGGTGAGGCCCCGGCAGGTGGTGTCCCTGTCCCCAGCACACTTCAAACCCACAGGGCCAGAGCAGTCCCTTTTTTCTCTAACGGGCCACTTTCCTCTCCTTCCTCCACTTCTTCACTCCAAACCTTCAGTGACCTCAGGGTACATCTCCCAAGGATCACAATGCCCTCTCGAGCTCCTGCACGCACCCCTAAGTGGGAAAGTGGACTACTGAGCTCACATGCCTGCCGCCTTCCCAACTGCCTCAGGTGAAGGTCTTCTCCTCTCCCCATCCTGGGGAGGACAGGTCTCCATATTCTGCTTCAGTGCACTGCTTTCCTCCCCATCTTCTCCAGGACCTTCATCATACAATTTACCTCTCCTCTCCCTGGTTTAGACACATTCTCTCCCCTTTTTTTTGCCTCCAAACGCATCCTTTCTGTGCAGCCTGCACTGTCAATTGTGTCCTTGCTCCACTGCTGAGACTGCTTTCTCAGAGGTGGCCGATAACTTGTTGCCCTGGGTAAGGGGTTCTTCTTGGGGTGATGAAAAATGATCAGAAATTAGACACTGATTATGGTTGCACACCTTTGAGAGTATTCCAGAAGCCACGGACCTGTATGCTTTAAGGAGTTCAATTTTATGTTATGTGAGTGACATATCAATTTCGGGGGAAGAAAGGGTCCCAAGTGTAGCCTCCTTCCTCCCCTCCTGTAACAGTGTGTGTCTGTGTGTGGTTGGGCTCCCACATTCAACCATTGTTTCCCAGCTTTGGAGACATAACAGGTCCCTTCTTTCACAAACGTCACCACTGTTTCCTCTTTTCCCTCCTTCTCTGGCAGTAGTCACCTGCCCCTTACATTCTGCCCTCCTCCCTCTGCTCTAGTTCTCTGGACAACTCTAGAACCTAGAGCCCCCACCCTGACTTGGCACCTGTGGTCACTCATTTTGGAGAGCAGCCCGCTCTGGGCTTTAGCCCTCTAATTCTTCATTCCCAAAACTGAAACTGTTCTCTTCCCTGCTTAAAAACAGAAAATCTTCCTTCTTCTTCCAAGTTATATAATTATTTCTGAAGTGATACCATCTTTCTTCCGGTCTCCAAGGCTGAAAAACAGAGACTAGGGTGAGGTTGAAGTTACAAACAAGAGTAGAAACTTTAGTATATAGGAGCATATTCTGGTGTAGAGAAACTCCGGTAAGCAACGTATTTGAGGTTTCTCCCTTTACACCCAGTGGGGGCAAAGGAATGGACTAAAAAGATATTTGTAGGAAGTCTTTCCCCATTTAATACATTCTAGTTTTCCTAAAATAGTCTTTTCTTTATGCCAGGTCCCTGCTCAAGAACCCACTAAATTAACTCTGAACATTCTCTCTGGCTTTCCAAGTCCTCCAAAGCCCTCTCTTGTCCGTGTACCTGCTCAGCTGTCTCCCGGCACCCCTTCCCACTTTTCTTTCCAATCAAACCAGTCTCTTCCCATCCTCTTCCCACATGCCTCCCCTGTTCCCTTCCCATGTGTTTGCTCTAACAATCCCCTCATCTGGAATTCCTTTCCTCCTCCTTATTCTCAGGCTCAGCGCAACCTCTATTCCTCCATAAGTCCATCCCCACCAATCTTGCTTCACAGGAGTTCACAGTGAGTGCACGCTTACTGTGTCCTCTATGTCGTGTGGGCCAGTCTGTCTCCCTGACTAGACTCTAAACTCCATTAGGGTCAGGATTTGTCCATAATGACAGGATGAGTCACATAAGAGATACCAAGCAGTTTATACTGATTTGTTGAACTTTAGTCCAGAAGCAGGCCATGGCTGGGGGATAGCTGAAGACGGATAATTTAGCAGAGTTCCTTAGGAGTGATAATGAAATGGAGAGAAATGAGAGCAGGTTGGAAATTGAGGTAGGGCACAAAATGAAGGAACAGACTGGTCTTATTTGGGAGTCTGGTCTTCATGCACACTCCCTCCTCACATGCACATGTGCCTGTCTTGTCCCCTGTGTTCTGCAGCTCAGCAAGCAGCCCAGTATAAAGAAGAGGCCCTTCTGGCAAAGAGTAACCTAGAGGATTCCCAGAGGAAACTGCAAAGCTACCTATTCATGGAGAAGCAGAAGACGGAGACCATCCAGGAGCTGCAGAGAGAACTTCAGAAGCTGCAGAAGGATTCCTTGATGGCCGGAGAGGAACTCGCACCCAACAGGTACCACCACGCCACCTCTAGAGAGAGGCTCTGTCCGTTGCGAGCCAGCCGGGACACCGCGGCAGCTGCCCGGGAATGGGCCAGCAAGCCCCGTGCGGGTGGCTCATGATCCGCCAACATAAACACTGAGTCTGTCCTCCTGTTGTTGCCATGTTGCTTTAGGAAACGGATAGAGGAGCTGACGTCAGAACTCTCTGAGGCCCGGAGGAAGCTTGAACATTCGGAGAAGGAAAAGAGGCAGTTTCAGAAGACAACAGCTGAGCAGGACGCGAAGCTGACTGACCTGCTAGATCGTCTAAAACTCCTTCAACACCAGGTATAAAAGGCAAGCAGGCTGCCAGCTCAAGCATTTGCTCTGCTCCAGATTAAATATATTAGTCTTTATTTGGGAAGATGCCACCACCAATCCATTCAAACTCATTGTCCAGAGTTTGTGTTAGAAAGCTAAGCCAGCCTGTCAGCTCTAGTTCCCATGACCAATAATAAGCGTGTTCAAGGGCTAAGCTTAAAAACAGTCAGAGGACAATGTTGGGTTTTTTTTTATAGGATTCAAAAGCCATCCTTGTCAGTCATTTTAAAGTCTTTGATCTCTGAATTATTCTTTCTGTGCTTTTCTAAGATTTTTTTAAAAACTTTATTCAAAGAGGTTTTTATGTGGAAAGATTTAGTGAGTAAGTGGGAGAGAAGGCTGATGCTGTGGGAACTAGATCTATAAATAAAATAAGTTGGTATATCTAATTGAACAAAAAAAAATGCTGAACATCAAAGGAATCTGTTATTATCTATGCTAAATAACCAAGGAGTTGCCCTCATGTTTATTTCAGCCATTCCCTTTATACAATTGTCAGGGGAAGGGGGTTTTGTTTTGTTTTGTGTTTTGTTTTGTTTCAAAAGCGTAGAGCCTTAAGACTGTCTTTCAGGCCAGTCTCTTTACTTCTCAGCATAGGGAGCAAGCCTCCGCCAAAAGCAATCTAGAAGAGGAGCTTCAGGAGGTAACAAGATTACTGGAGGAGAAACGGGAGCAGTTGAAAAAGAGCAAAGAACAGGAGAAGTTGCTGGAGCAAGAGCTGGAGACATTCCGACAAGAGGAAAAAAGGAAAGAAAAGATGGTGAGAAGGAGAACCCAAGAAGAGCTGGGTCATGAACCCGGGCAAGACTTGAGCCCCACTGAGCCTAGTAGGATACAGAGGCCATGGGGACTCAAATCTCAGGAGAGAAGGGGGAGGGAAGGTGAGAAAGGCAAGTGAGGAGGAGAGAGAAGGCCCAAGAGAAGGCAGGCTGCAGGATGGAGCTACAGGCTGGGAAGGGGGAGCAGGCTTCTAAAGGAATCTGAGGTAACACCTCTTTTCTGGGCTTTGTTCTCTAATGGGGGAGCAGACAAAGGAAAATCTGAGAATATTGGAGGAGGAAAATGAGAATGTCAAAGCACAGTTAATGCAATATTCCACGCAACTGGATTCCTCTCTCAGCAAACAAAACGCCTCCCAGCAAATGATCCAAGAGCTAAATAATGAGGTGAGTTGGCAGAAACCCCGAGGGAGTAAGAAAGTTAAATGCTGTGACCCTTGACCTGAAATCAGACCTGTCTCTCCTCCACCACGGAAACACAGCTAACGGCCCAGCCCACGTGCATCATCCATGGTGCCTGTAGATCCACTTCTCTCCTTGAAGTCGTAACCCTTCCGCACCCATTTGCTCAGCCAAAGAAATGTTTCTTCCACATGTAGAAGGTCTTATTTAATATCTGCTGGAGCTCCCAAACTACCTGGGCTTTGGCAACAAGTATTCCACTACAGCATTTCAGACCGGAGTTGGGTGAGTCCATGGCTTGGAGCGCTTTGCTAGGGTACACTTCCAAAAATAGTGCCAAAGCTCAAAAAGGGGATGGAAAGAGAGACAGTTCTTTATCATCACACAAATGAAGAGGAAAGAAAAATGTAAATGGTACCTAACGTATGCAAGGTACTGTGCTTGACATCAGGCATCATTTATTGACTGTCTATTTAAGTCCTTCACATGCCTTCCATCTGCTTTACTCCCCGCAACATATAGAGTTCTATGATCCTCATTTTACAGAGGAAAGAAAGGCTGAGGCTCAAAGTAACTGATTACTAAGTGATGAGCTGGACCAGTATTTGAACCTGGATCATCTAGCTCCAACACTAACCTCTTTCCCCTTCATCATGAATGTCAATACTTTCCCCCAACTGAATATATTTCATCTTTCTGCAAGAAACAAATACAGCGTCTTGATAGGTGGTCTCTTGGGTTGCAAATGAAAGACCAAGCAGCCGTCATTCTTTTATAATTTAAGAAGAAAAAATGTTAACCTTAAAAGACTATGGACTATGCAAAGTATAAGAATAGCACTGCCTAGTGGCGCCTGGGTGGCTCAGTCAGTTAAGCGTCTGACTTCAGCTCAGGTCATGATCTCTCTGTTCATGAGTTCGAGCCCCACATCAGGCTCTGTGCTAACAATGCAGAGCCTGGAACCTACTTCAGATTCTGTGTCTCCCTCTCTCTCTGCCCTCCCCCACTCACACTCTGTCTCTCTCTCTCTTAAAAATAAATAAACATTTAAAAAATAATTTAAAAAAGTAATAGCACTGCCCAATAGAACTTTCTGTGATGATGGAAACATTCTATATTAGAGCTCTCTTGTATACTGTATCTACTAGCCACATGTGGCTGTTGAGTGCTTGGAATAGGGATTAGTATGACTAAGGAACTGAATTTTTTTTTTTAAGTTTTTTTTTTTCAACGTTTTTATTTATTTTTGGGACAGAGAGAGACAGAGCATGAACGGGGGAGGGGCAGAGAGAGAGGGAGACACAGAATCGGAAACAGGCTCCAGGCTCCGAGCCATCAGCCCAGAGCCTGACGCGGGGCTCGAACTCACGGACTGCGAGATCGTGACCTGGCTGAAGTCGGACGCTTAACCGACTGCGCCACCCAGGCGCCCCATCTGAATTTTTTTTTAATTGTTTGAATGTTTATTTATTTTTGAGAGAGAGAGAGACAGACAGAACGGGGAAGGGCAGAGAGAGATGGAGACACAGAATCTGAAGCAGACACCAGGCTCCGAGCTGTCAGCACAGAGCCTGACACAGGGGTCGAACCCACAAACTGCAAGATAATGACCTGAGCTAAAGTCAGTCGCTCAACCAACTGAGCCATCCAGGCGCCCCAGGAACTGAATTTTTAATTTTAATATTAACTAATTTTAGTTTTATTTAAATGTAACTAGCCTCATGTGGCTAGTGGCTACCATATTAGACAACACAGAGGCTGACGTTTCTGGAGTTTTGTCCCCCAGCGATATAAATCTCTCCTTTGCTGTGGTCCAGAGTTGATCTTTGAATTACTGAGATCCCTAAGGAACCTCCCTAAATATAAGGGGTATTACCTAAATATTTAATATGCACCTGTTATCACGTTTGCCAAAAGAAAGATAGCCATTAGAAGTAAAAAGTATTAATTTCAGAATTCCTTTGATGGAAACCAGGAGGCTAGAGGGGTTTTTTTGGTGTGTAAGCATGTTCAACTTTTTAAAAGCATACCTCACATATAGTAGACGTATTATCAATTGAAACAGTCATTAGAAAGAGGTTTAGTTTCACATTCTAAAATGCATTTTCTTTCATCAGCACTCCATGTCTTAATTTTCAAATTTCCCATCTGAAAGCAATAGATCCTGAGATTTTTTTTTCATCTGTTTGATTCTAGGACATTTTTCCACCATATTTTATAATTAATTACTGTTAATAAGAAAGCTAATTTATTTTATATATTTATTATGTATTTGGACATTTTACTGAACTCACTTCTAAGCAGTAATAATTTTTCAGTTGTTTCTCATGGATTTTTTAGGTGGATGGTTATGTCATTTGCAAGCAACAACAATTCTCTAAACTTTTGTAATATTTATTCTTTTTTTTTCCTTATTGCATTAGATAGTACCTATAATTTAGTGTTCAACAGTAGGATCCTTTTCTTGCTTTGAACATTAATGGAACCCATCTGTTTCAGTATGATCTTTATAATGTGGTGAATGAAATTAATTAATTGATCCTAATTTGGGCCCATCATTACATTCCTAGTATGAGTCCTAACTGTGTGTCATGTATTACTCTTTTAATACAATACTTGGACTATTCTAGGAAGTAAAATAAGGCCAGTATGAAGGAAGTGTAGTAATCGAGGAGGATATTGGTATAGGATGAAAGTAGAAACATAGGGGTGGACATTATGGTCTCTATTAGGCAATTTGGGGTTTTATTATTAGAGCAATGAAAGGACATTGATGACATTTCCTCAGAAGAGCAGGTGAGGTGATTTGATCTAAGTTTTCAAAACATAACTGTGACTAATGTGTGGAAATGGATTGCAGAGAGGAGTAGGTATGGAAGTGAGGAGGCTATTGCCATTCAAGCTAGAATTTTAGCAAATTCATGATGTGTTTTGGCAGCAAAATTAACCAGACTAACAATGGACTGAATGTGAGAAGAGAGGAATCAGGATGACTTAGTGGAACTCACCTGTAAAACCTTCCGGGCCTAATGCCTTTAGCCAGGGAGAGAGTATATCTTTATGAGAACTCTTATCAAAACTCCTTGATTCTATAATTTATGTATAACTACGTATATGTCTCCAGTACCTTTCTCCAAGCTAAACCACTGATGTTAGAGAAATTTAAAATAGAGCCTCCAAACTCCAGTGGGCTTTTAGTTCTTAACAGCCTTCCCAACTTACCCCTTTCTCCTTAAAAAAGCATATCTCTCCTTTGTCCCCCAGACTTGCCTATGGTTTTGCCACAGCTTGTTTGTCCTGGATTGCAATTCTCTTTCATTCCCAAATAAACCCATCTTTTGCTGGTAAAATTTTAAAAAATAAATAAAGCAATAAATAAATAAATAATATAAATAATAAATAATACATATTTATTACATATAAATAAATAATACAAAATTAATTTAATTAAGCTTCTATTTTAGCTTCTAGCATCATTGTGATTTATGTCCCACCCTTCTTTTCAATATCTCACCTCTGTGGTTACACATCTTGATTTGGCCACCATTTATTGAAAACTTACAATGAATCACATACAGTGATTCCCCTGGTTTACTGGGGAGACCCAGATGACTTCATGTTTTCAGAAGTCCCCAAAAAAGATGCACTTCTTTTTCCAGAAGACCAAATTATTCTATCTTTAGAAATGGTTTCACTCCCAGGACATGTAAATATAGGGTCAGAAGTACAATCTAACACTTCTCATCTCACTAATTCCTAGAGTCAAAGATACTCAAAATTCCATCTTAAACAATAATAAACTTCAAGCCCTGAGCAGCTACTGAAGAAAACTCAACAGAGTGTGTTTCTGTGTATATGGCCACATAGAAGATGTGGGTATATTGAAATACTAAAGAACATATAAAATACCAAAGAACAGAAGTTGGGCATGTGAATTTCTAAGGTCTCTCTCCTATTTCTGGACTTGGAAGTAGATCTCTGCCCTGTACTTAGAAAAATTTAATAAGATGGCTAGTTACTTAGTATGTTCATGATCATACAGCTATATAGTAATGTATACCTTACTAAGCCCTTTTTACCTACATAATCTCATTTGATCATCACCAAAACTCTACAAAACCATTGAAAGTATCCTGGTTTGCAGAAGAGGAAACTGAGGCTAAGAGAGATTAAGTAAATGACAGAACCTGGACCTCTAACTCCAGATCTTAATTCCTTTTAGCTTTGGCATGAATACTAAGTTTACAACAAGGACTTTGGTTTTTAAACACACTTCTACCATAACTATATGTTCAGTGTATCCCTAATTCCAAACATTGCTGTGTATAATATTACATTCAATCAAAAAAATTATTTTGTATTTACTGAGCACATATTATGTGCCATGCCCTGAGCTATATAGGCAGTAGTGATACAGCAGTGAAGGAAGCACACACAGTCCCACTCTCATGGTGTAGCAAGTCTAGTGGATTATGTCAGGAACTAAGAAAGGCACAAAATGTACAAATGAAATGTTGTATCATGTCTCTTAACCTAGAATTGAGTTCCAGCTCTTTATCAAAGGCTACAGAGTCTGTGAAAGGGACTATTCATGTGCTTGATACATCATGGTCCAGTACTGCCAGTACTCTTTGTATCTGGGGGACTTGCTAACTTAGAAGGGAAGTGTCAGGGGAGGGGTGAAGAAGAGCCTGGAAAGGCAGCTGTTCCTTTTATAACAGTGAGAGGAGGGTGTAGGCCTTATCACAGACTGCTCTGCAGGCTAGTGCAGAGAGAAGAGAGCCCAGCTCTTATCCATTTCCTACAGACAGAGAATGCCTCTACTGGCATAAATCTTGACAGTGATATTTCCCCTCCCTAAAGCTAGTCCTTCAGAAGGAGGCCTTAGAGAGTCTGCAGGTCCAGCTGGACAAGACTGTGCAGAAAGAGAAGCAATATCTCCAGACCATGGTCAGTAAAGAAGCCTATGAGGAATTATCCAGAAAGTCACTCGCCTGCCAAGATGACCTGACACAAGCTCTGGAGAAGGTAAGCCATACCCTCTCATCTCCAGGACTGTTTTGGGCAAAGAAACATCTGAGTAGCATGAGAGATGTAAGAGTCAATCCCCTGAGTGACTGGCTGCCACCATGACCATCTGCAAACCCTTGCACAAGCTGTGAGATCCTTCCAGAGAAGGCCTGCTTCCTCTTAATGAGGCTTCTTTTGAGGGGAAGAAGGGGAGGCAAAGATGGAGGCCAAATCCAATCAGTCTTTCTGGCCACAAGTGACCCAGGGGCGAGGTTTTCCCAAAACCTAGATTGTCTGGGTAATTTGTGCCCCACTCAGTACCAATCATGCCTAGCTGATCAGTTCATAGAATTGGAAAAAGAGGAAACAGGAAGAAAGGGAGGATGTAGAAAACCAACCATTGTCACTTCCCACCCCTCTCTGGGACCCTAGGCAAGTGACTGGGTGTCTCTGCCACCCTGAACAGAGAGGATGGGGAGGGACTGGAATGCTTCTCCATTCAGCACCCAACAGAAAGGGCTAAATGGCTTTGACAGCCGTTCTCATCCCCTTTGTCTTTGTGGAAGCTCAATCATGCGACCTCGGAGACCAAGAGCCTGCACCGAAGCTTGGCACAAGCCCAAGAGAGGAAAGTTCAGCTGGAAGATGAAATCATTGCTTATGAGGAAAGGATGAAAAAGCTCAACGTGGAATTAAGAAAACTGCAGGGGTTCCATGAGCAGAGCGAGCTAGAGGTAGGAAGCAGTCAGGAGCTCAAGCTGCCTTCCTGTTCCAGGTCGCCAAGGTCTCCTCTTGCCCCTCGATCTCTTTAGCACTGAGCCATTCCCCTCGGCTGACCGGTTCCCTCCCTCCACTTGGCTGGCTCAGCGAGCCTCAGGCAGAGGAGGCAACGGTCAGAGCGGGGGCGCCCTCTGCTGGTACTGGAAGTAAACTGCCCCCTGAGGAGTCCCCAAAGCTGAGAAAGCTCTCTTAGGCCTTGTCATGGGTGCTCTGGGGTCAGGGCCACAAGCCGGGGTCTCCCTTCTCACTTTGCGCCCCTGAGCAGGTGCATGCCTTCGACAAGAAGCTGGAGGAGATGAGCAACCAGGTGCTGCAGTGGCAGAAGCAGCACCAGAGCGACCTCAAGATGCTGGCAGCTAAAGAGGAGCAGCTTAGGGCCTTCCAGGAGGAAATGGCCGCCCTGAAGGAGAACCTCCTGGCAGACGAGAAAGAGGTGGGTACTCCTCAGCTTCTGACACCTCCTCCCAGACCCTCCCAACACATCCACGACCACCAGGATACCAAACAGCCCTTGTGGGGATGGGGGCACCTAAGAGCTAGGCAAGGACACCCCCAGCCCACACTCTATTCAGTGTGAAGCAGGGTCTCAATGTTCTAAGTCCCATAGCAGTTGTCTCAACCCAACTGTCTTCCTGTGCCTTTGTTGACAGCGATATTGAGCAGAACAAAGGCCTATTCCAGGGAAGAGAGTGCCATCTCCCTGTCAGGTATACCACCTGCCCTGACTTAGATAACCCACAGGGCAGTCCCCCTCCAGAGCCCATCCTGACACTTTCACCTACCCTGTAGTAGAATCTGCTAAGAGATCTTTGAGCATGCCCTATGCCCTGGTCCCTGAGGAGTGAAGTGCATGGTAGGAGGCCACAGGATATCTCAGGGTAGCCACAGGGCCTTAGCTTGCATTAAAAAAAGGGCATCCATTCCTCAAGATATTTGTTTTTCCATCTGTTAAAAAAAAAAAAAAAAGCGGCTTAATGTATTGCTTTTGTAGAACAAACTGTTTTAATGCCTTTGCCCAAAAATAATTATTGTAAGCATACATGTGTCCTTTGTCTCTACTGTAAATGGTGCCCTGGCAGAGATGCCACCTTGTGTGCCTGTACTGCTGGAGGCAGAGGTTCTGCTGTGGCAGTCCCAACTCTGGCCTAGGGGTTGGATGGCAGAATCAATGTTTCTTCTTCCGGGAAGAGAGAAGAGGCCTGATTTAGAAGTAAGGAGATGACAGGCCTATGCTCCCACCCCTAACCATCTCCTTTTCTTCTTGTACCAAAGCCCTGTTGTGTGCCCCAGAGGTCTGCACCTAAAGATACTACCTGTAGGCTGCACCAAGAGAATGATCAGATTATGTCCAACATGGAGCAATGGGCAAAAGAGCAGAAGTAAGTAAGGGAGAAAAAAGTAAGGCAGGGTTCCAGGGCCTGGGCTGAGCTGAGAACCTGTACACACACTGCCCTCTGGGGACATGGATCCAGTATCAGCCCACATTCAGAGGCTGGGAATAAGATGGAGGGGCCTCAACTAGTCAGTCAGAATCAGAAAGATCTGCTGACTTGGAAACAGAGCAGCTCCAAGATAAAAGAGATGCTTTGCTGTGGGTCATAGTCCCTCTTCCCAACCTGGAATCTGGCTTCGCTGCCTGAATCCCTTGACATCACCTGAGATCATGGTGATCTTGCATGGGAGTTTGAGAATGGAGGGTCCCCTTAATTGCCAGGTGCTAGGGAGGCTCTAGCTCTGGGGACTGGGTAATGAACAGGGTCTAGGGTTCAGCAGACACCTTACTGAAAACACCAACAACCAATCCATCCAGCTCATGCCCTTCTACATGGAGGTCTGGGAACTGTTTCTCTTTTGGATTTTATTACAGGATCGCCAACGAGAAACTAGGAAACAGGCTCCGTGAACAGGTCAAATATATTGCCAAGCTAACTGGAGAAAAAGAGTAAGTCGTCCCACACCACCCAGGCTGCTGCTTGGGCCCCAAGGAGAAGGGTCAGGCACGAGCCAGGGCTGGCTTTTCCATTAGATACATGCATCTGACCTCAGGAAAGATTTGGGGCTTTGGAAAGATTCTGAGTACTGAATCCACATTTATGTGACCTTGGGCACATCACTACCTCTTTGGGCCTTTGTTCCCTCACCCACAATACAGGAAGGGGTTAATGGTCCCTATGCCCCTTCTCACTGTTACCTTCTGCGATTATCAGAGGTCAAAAATTCTAAGAAGGAAACATGAACTGAAAGTTAGACACTACTAGTTAGGGTAGAGACTAAGCTGCTGTAACAAAGAGACCTCCGAATGAAGGAATGTAGAACATGGAAGGAACATCCCTAGGAAGTGAACAGTCCAAGGTGGTGGGGTTCCTCTGTCTCACATGGTCATTTGCGAACGGAGGTTCCTTCTACTTGCTGCTCCAACCTCCCCTGTGGCCTTATTTCACCCTCCTGGTCAAAGCTGGGTCAGCAGAGTGCAGTGTAGGAGGAGTGTTGGAAGTTTGGGAACAGAAGTGAACATATGGACGTCTAAAACCAAGACTTTGGAGATGGTACAGGTAACAGGTCATGATAAGCTCCAGGGCAATGTTTCTCAACCCTTTGTCAGGGAACACTTAGAAAATAACCACATTTGGGGCGCCTGGGTGGCGCAGTCGGTTAAGCGTCCGACTTCAGCCAGGTCACGATCTCGCGGTCCGGGAGTTCGAGCCCCGCGTCAGGCTCTGGGCTGATGGCTCAGAGCCTGGAGCCTGTTTCCGATTCTGTGTCTCCCTCTCTCTCTGCCCCTCCCCCGTTCATGCTCTGTCTCTCTCTGTCCCAAAAATAAATAAACGTTGAAAAAAAAAAAAAAAAAAAAAAAAAAAAAAAAAAAAAGAAAATAACCACATTTGTTTGGCACAGTGGAAGGATTTGGGATGGGTTGTTTATGACAAAGTTGACCAACCAGTGGCTGCCCCAAGAGCTGGGGGTGTCCATATCTCAGCCCCAGTTGGAAAGCTCTGAGCTGTGACCTTAGGAGGGTGGCTGAGTTTAAGGAGAAGATAAGATAATTGGAATACAGAAGTCAAGCAACTGAGAGGCCAGGACTTGGACAGAAAGTACAGGATGTCGAAGACACTTGGGAATGCTGAAAGAAGTGGACCAAAGAGAGTAGCAGAGAGCCAGGGAATGAGGGCATGGTGAGGACCCCTCCTCCAGGCCCAGTGGCATATGGAGTATGGCAATGACATGTGGGGCTCCAAGGGAATAAGTGTCTTGGACACCAGCCAGGTTTATAGAGAGCAAGAGGACAAACCACAGTCCCAGAGAAGTTGGGAATTAATTCTTTGATTTCTTCTAGAAAAGACCATGAAATTTTTCACTAGGACAAAAGCATTTTCTGAAAGGGATTAACTGAAAGAAAAATTGTAAGAATCTGAAGGTAACAGAAAAAAGCATTTCATCCTTTTTCTTATATTGTGCCCAGTTCCAGGAAGTTCTGTTTCACAAAGAACTCATTCTTAAGTGAACCCATTTGAAGGAAAACCATCTTCTAATAATAATAATAATGCAAATACTATTTGTCAGTTTCCTGTGTAAGACACTGATTTAAGTGATTCATATGTATTAATTTATTTAATCTTCATAAGAAACCATGAGTTCAGTACCATTAAAATCATAAAACCGTAAAAAACTGTCATGGGGGAAGAAAGAGAGGAACCCAAAGGCTAAATAACTCATGAATAGTAAATGGCAGAGCCAGAATTCCAATTCAGGAAGTCTAGTTCCAGAGCCCACTGTCACCCACTGCCCTGAGCATTGGTTTAGAGAAATATGACCATTTATTGAGCCACAGGAGATATGCTAAGTTCTTTCACCTCACCTACATTGCTGCCACCATTTCCTCATCTGTAAAATGGGGATAAGTTACTTGTCCAAGCTCTCAACAGAGCTGGGATCCCCTGTGCTCTCAACCTTCCAGCAAAGGAAGGCAAAAGAACCTGGACTTTGGCATCAGAACTGGATGAGAGTGTTTCCCAGGTATGGCCAGCCGGGACAGCCCGAGCACATGTGATTGTTCATAATAGCCTTCTGGCTCTTCAAATCCAATTTCTATCATTTGTAAAACTGGATCTTTCTATGAAGCACAGAAGGCAGATCAGACTTTATTATCCCCATATGACAGATAGGAAAACAGGCCCTGAGCTGACATGACACAGTGGCTCGGGAGTTGAAGCAGACTGAACATCCTCTGTCCTTTCCTCAGCCACCTCCACAATGTAATGGTCCATCTGCAGCAAGAAAACAAGAAACTGAAGACTGAGATAGAGGAGAAGAAGGTGAAAACCGGGCACCCAAGGCTATACACCAAAGCCCTATGCCCGAGCAAAACGGAGCCCATACCAAAGGGAAAAGTGTGTGCCACCTTGGGCTGGAGGGGGATGTCCCAGGACATGAACCAAAGAATGGACATCACCAAGTTTGTCGGGATACCCCACTGTTCAGGTATTCTGCCATTTATCTTTTGCTACTTATGTGATATCATCTCACTTAGTCCCATGGTTCAAAAAAAAAAAAAAATAGCAACAGCCTGATGCTATTTTTCAAGAGATCACTGCATTGGGAATTCAAAGTGGGAGCTGGGGGACAGATCTTTTGCTCAGCTACTCTAGACCAAAGATAATTGTTTCCTCATCTGTAGAGAGAAGAGGTGAGTGAATTAAGGCTCGTTCTGATCTAAGACTCTTTGATGATACCCAAGTGCATCATATGTCAGACCCATCCCTCTCCCTGACCCAGTCCCTTTTGGGAAGTGTAGGGACAAGGAAGGAACAGGCAGAATAGACATCTTCCTCCCATAATATGTTCGGAAAACCCCAAAAGAGCACCCCAGTCCCCTGTTCAGCCTGGGTCCACGGCTACCTTTTCTGTCACCTATAGACTCCATATTACCCCCAAGGGAAGAAGTCACCCCACAGCTGAGATGCCTGGCCATGAGGCCAGTCCTTGAGGAATCACCTCATTAATTTCTCCTCAAATCAAGACTATCATTTCCTCCCTGTTCCCTCAGGTTCCTCATATTGCTAGAATCAGCGCCTTTGCCCTGAGCATCATTTCCACGCACGTTTTTCAGAGGACAGTGATTTCCCGCCCCTCTCTCTTGGATCAGCTCTTATGGGAATGCCTCAAGGTCCCAGCCTATTTTGCAAGATGCAAACATTTTATTGAGTTTTGTCCACTTTCTGCAGTGGAGTGAGCATTGGAACCGTACTACCATCTCCAGACCCAAACTCTAAAATAAAAACATGAGCATAGCAGTGTCAGTGAGCTCTCGGCGTCTTGCAGACATCTCTGCCCCCTCAAGCCCCCAGCAACATGTTCATCCTGTTTTCTTAGTATTCTAAAAGATACAGTCTCTCTCACATATATGGGGAAGCTCTAACTCCCAAAGCAAGCTTCTGGATTACCTGTATTAGTTTTTAAAACAACAAGAGATAATTAACTCCTTCTTTATTTCCATCTGTCTGCAATTTTAAGGAAAAAAAAATATCTAAAGACCTCAAAAAGGAATGTGATCCTGAGACCCAAAAGAAAGGAAGAGAAATGAGTGATACATTTTCCAAATGGAAGAGGGAGAGAGAAGCATCTGCTTTCTCCTTGGCCGCCATATTCCATTTCTCCTTCTAATATTTTGTTTTTCTCCCCAGCCAGCTCAGTACAAGTAAAATTCCATTATAACAAACTCCAAGCACAACTAAACTATTTTATTGTGGCAAGATTTTGTTAAACTGAATATATGTCTGGAATATATATTCCTAGTCTGTAGGAGATTGACAGAAATAGCTACTAAGATAAAGTTAGAGAAAGAAATGAAAGAGCTTGCATCTTGGGGTGGAGGACAGGAGAAGTGAAGGAAGAAACCCACTTCCTTGGTAAGGGGTTGGTAAGGATTCTTAAATATTCTTGCCTCACTCCGCAGCCAAACAAAAACCAAGAAAATTCATTCCAAATAGGAACATGTTGCATAGAATGCACATACCAATACCTGGGAAAAGCAAATACGAGAGGTGCAGTTTGAGGCAGGAGTGACGGGCATCTCTGACAGTCTCTGCTGTGACAGTGTTGTTTGTTTGTTTATGTTTATTTTTAACTATGTACCCCCATTGGGTTTAGAGTAAGGATGTATTTTCCAGAGTAAACAAAGACTGAAGAATCTGGTACTAATGAAATGGTTTCCTGCTTCTACCCTGTAGCCCATTCACTCAAACAAAAGTTCAGTGTCGTTAAAATCCCTACTACAATCCACTAAAAAAGACATTTAGTCTCTATATTTATGAAAAAGTTTCAGGGGCACCTGGTGGCTCGGTCGATTAAGCATCCGACTTCGGCTCAGGTCATGATCTCACGGTCCGTGAGTTCGAGCCCTGCGTCGGGCTCTGTGCTGACAGCTCAGAGCCTGGAGCCTGTTTCAGATTCTGTGTCTCCCTCTCTCTCTGCCCCTCCCCTGTTCATGCTCTGTCTCTCTCTGTCTCAAAAATAAATAAATATTAAAAAAATAAATTAAAAAAAAAAAGAAAAGATTTCATATATTTTGGCCAAGATAATAATAGCTGGATACTTTTTTTTTTTAAGAGAGGGAAAGTGAGAGAGAATCTCAAGCAGGCTCCACACCCAGCATGGAGCCCAACATGGGGCTCAATCTCACAATTGTGAGATCATGACCTGACCAAGATCAAGAGTTGGATGCTCAACTGACTGAACCACCCAGGGCACCCCAATAGCTGGATACTTTGAATGTTGTACATTTTTTCAAAGTTATCTTTCACTTCCTGTGGGGTGACTACACCAGAGCATGGCAGGTAGTGGGTTACGGGGAGCAAAGGGCAGAGCAGGAAAACACAGATATGTCACCCCAGCCATCTGGCCCTGTGAGCCCAGCTAGGGAGGAGATCTGATGGGGTAGAGGAGTTGAACTTATAGAAATGTAGTTTCTCTAAAGATAAGACAAAGGGCAGGGAAGTTGAGTGTTGCCTAATTATAATTCTTTAAGAAATAACCAAAGGGGTTTCTAAAAGGTACTTTGAATAGCTGATATTAGAAATGGTCTCTGTAGGATATAGCGATGGTGGACACTTGTTCATTATAAATTTGTTCAAATGCATCAAATATGTACCACCAAGAGTGAAGCCTAATGTAAACTATGAGTTCGGTGGGATAATGTGCCAATGTAGGTTCATCAGTCGTAACAAGTGAACCACTCTGGTGGGGGATGTTGATGGTGGGGGAGGCTATGCGTGTGTGGGAGCAGTGGGTATATGGGAAATTTCTGTACTTCCTGCTCAATTTTGCTGCACACTGGAAACTGTCCTAAAAAGTAACAAAAAAAAAAAATTAGTGCTTCAGCCACCCATTGAGAAGATGTCACTCAGATTCTGATATCTGGGCCCACAGAATCCTTTGCAACAGATTCTCTTGGATCCACCTGGAGTATAATTTTCTCCACTGAGCTGAAGAAACCCAGAGCAAACATCAGCCCCCTCAGGCTGTCTTACTAAAGGGAAGGAGAAGTTCATTGGCATCACCATGTTGCCCCCTAAGCACTTGTCTTTTGAGCCTTCTCTCCACAGCCCAACTGAAGAGGAAGTTTCCTGCCATAGACAAGACCTTGCAAACAAGCTCTGGAGTCCCCAGAATGAACCCCCATCTCAGCCCAAGACCCACAACTGCTGACATGTGTCTAAAGTACCATCAACTAGGCATTTAAGGATAGATGCCCATGACTGAGAGCAACAGGGGGCCCCGAGAAAGATGTCCAGTTCAACAGCCTCACTGTTCCTTCACACCAGGAGAAAACCTAAAAGCCAATATCCAGAATCCCCTTCAGGGTTTTTGTCAAAGACATGCTTTTGTATCCCTGGGGGCAGAAATCAGTTATTATCTGAGGAAGAGGTGTAAGAATCAGAATATTAAAGTGGGAAGGAACTTTAAGGTGGATCTGAATAGAAAGCATCCATAATTTAAAAGAAAATATTAGAGACAGAGGTCCAGACAGACTCTTGTGCAGAAGTTCCAACACCAAAACAGATTTGGGAAGTGCTGCTGGGGGGTGGGGAGCCTCCCCAAGCACCCTGTGGCACCTGGTGTGGCAGGTGTCCTTGCAGGTGCTCCTTGTTTTTAAATGAGAAGTTTGGGTTGACCCATGGTTTTCATCATCTCTGGCTTCATGTTTGTGATCTAAGGAATCGGAAGGTAAGTTCATGACCAAGGTCACAGCCTGTGTGTTAGTAACAAAGCCATTCACTGGAACCTCCATTTCCCCCCGTTCTTCTGCATCCCAAGCCCACATCTGTAAATAGATCACATACCCAGCTTCTTTCCACAGAGCAGGTAGACACCTTCTGCTAGCCCTTCAACTCGGTGCCATGATTAGAAGCCTTCCCAGAGGGGCAGCCAGAAGCCCTTTCTTCACTCCAGAGCCATGAAAAATCTGTTTCTACCTGAATTCCCAATAAAGGCAGTTAGAGGTAAAAAGAATGGAAGTGGAGGTGATAGCTGGTGCTGGCTGGCAAAGCCAAGCTTCCAAATTCATCTGTAAAATTGACTTAAATTTTAAATTCACATCCCAGGAACAAAGTGAGAAAGGGAATAGAAGTAATAGCAGCATGACCCACGGGGCTGGAGCTGAGTGCTGGCCTGGGATCAAGGTGCTTCTGAGCCCCAAGCCAACCCCAGCAGTGATTCAGCCCTGACACAGAACCTTGCAACCAGCACACCCAGCAGAAGCCCAACCCCAGGGGATCACAAAATAAAGACCATGCGTGATGCAAAGGGCCAAATACCCAAAGAGCCACCTCAGCAGATACAGGCTGCTTAACAAGAGAAAAGCTTAGTGATTTCAGCGCAAGGATCATCCTTTACACAAAAATCAAGAAGGAGTATGTTACACTAGTTTTGCCAATACAGCACCCTTACACACGCAGAGCAAACTTCTGCCATTCTGAGCAAGAGAGCAGCCAACCCACACCTGGGGAAGGGAAGAGGGCACATGGCTACTCACCTCCCTCCCACTTGGCCATTGGCCAGCCTTGTCCTGCCCACCAGCCTTGGGAACAGTGAGGCGCCCTCAGAGTTTGGCCCGCCTAGTGCCCCAGGCCATTATCTGTCCCTGCCAGCTGTGTCCCACCCTGCCAACCCTCTTCTAAGAGGACTGCCTGGAGAACAGAAATAAGGTGAGGTGAGATTTTAGAAGGAGCCACCTAAAGAAAGTCCAGTCGGCGTCTTGCCCATCTTCTATCATTATGTAATTTAGGGCAGCGAGGGAAAAAGGAACAGTCCAAAATGCAATAACGTTTTACAAACAATAAATTTATTTCCAAATCCTGAATTATAACCAAATTACAATTCCCCGTAGGTCTATTTTGCTGCTTTACACAGAATTTTAAAAAACCATAGTTACGGCCAAGTCATTTATACACCAAGCGTCCCAGGAATGGTTTATTTGGACACAGTGGGTCTGGCCAGCTCTCACTGCCTTGGCAGCTCTCGCTGCTCCGCACCCTGACCTGCACCCCTGCACCAAGGAACTGCCACTCCCTCTGTTATAGAGCTGGCCCCTGCAGGAGCTTCCCCGGGGGCTGTGATGTACACAGACGAAAGTGCGCAGATGAAAGGGTTTTGTTGGCAGGCCCCGGATGCTCTGGCCACAGGGCTCAGGACTCAACACACGCTGCATCCTCTGCAGGGAGAGCCTCGGCTCAGAGCCCAAAGCGGGCTGGCGTGCGGCGAGGGGTCATGGGTTCCCCTTGCTCCTTCCGACCTGGAGTGTAGATTTTTGTAGACCTGGAGACACGGAAAGAGGGGTGAGGAATCATACTGCTACTCACGCCAACCAGGATGCACAGCACAGCAAGGAGCCTGAGGCCTTGCTCTTTCTGTGTGTGAGCAGGCTTTGGGGCTGAACGGTCTTCTCCCCCAGCACATTTCCCCCCTGCTGCCATCCCCATTTGTGATGGGGAGCAGAGTAACAGCACCACCTGACTCTGATACCCACCAAGGACTGTTGGCAGCTAAATTTTTTAACAATTCCTTTCATGCCTCCCAGGTGAACTATGGAAGCAGTCTTCCAGCCACCTCACCAGACGGCCACTCCACCTTCTAATAAAGAATCTGGCTGGCCCTAGTCCCCAGTCCTGGGAGGTCATCTCTAAAACCTCAAGATTTCCAGAGGGATTGAGTGTCTCTGTTACACATGGTAACATGTGATAGTTTATCCTAACAAGAGGACTCAGGGTAAGGGCTGGCCCAGCTAGAAAGACCAAGTACGTGGGACGCCTGGGTGGCTCAGTCGGTTAAGCGGCCGACTTCGGCTCAGGTCATGATCTTGCGGTCCGTGGGTTTGAGCCCCGCGTCAGGCTCTGTGCTGACAGCTCAGAGCCTGGAGCCTGTTTCGGATTCTGTGTCTCCCTCTCTCTGACCCTCCCCCGTTCATGCTCTGTCTCTCTCTGTCTCAAAAATAAATAAACGTTAAAAAAAATTTTTTTTAAAGAAAAACCAAGTACGTGACCAGAAGGCTATACTTTGAGACTCACGATATCAGCTCAGCCTCTATGGAAAGGAAGCTGGAGACTGAGTCAATCACATGGATACATACTCAACCATTCGTGACTATGTAATGAAACCCCAATAAAGCTCTGGACGCTGAAACTTCCCTGGCTAGCAATGCTCTGTGCATACTATCACACACCAATGGGCCAGGAGGGTAATGCGGCCCCGAGGACAACGGAAGCTTCTCACTTGGGACCATCCCAGACCTCACTCTATGCATCTCTCCCTTGGTGCTGATTTGTAACCTTTGGCTATAATAAAATTGTAATCTCAAACACAGTACTTTCCTGAGTTCTGTGAGTTATTCTAGCAACTTATTCTAGCAACTTATTCTAGCAAGTTATCAAATGGCGGGGGAGTCCATGCAGATCCCCAAATATGTAGCAAGGTGGTCAGAAGTGAGAGGGATCTTTAGCACACCCCAAGTTATAGCTGGTGTCTGAAGTAAAGGCAGTCTTTTTTTTTTTTTTTTTTTTTTTTTTTTTTTTTTTTTTTTTCAGAGAGAGACAGAGCGTGAGCAGGGGAGGGGCAGAGAGAGAGAGGGAGACACAGAATCTGAAGCAGGTTCCAGGCTCCAAACTGTCAGCACAGAGCCTGACACAGGGCTTGAGCTCAGAGAGTGCGAGATCACGACCCAAGCTCCAGTTGAACACTTGACTGGCTGAGCCACCCAGGTGCCCCTGAAGTGAAGGCAGTCTTGTGGAGAACTGTGCCCTTCACCTGTGAAGTCTGACCTGACTCCAGGCACCAGCAGACACAGAAGCCCAAGACTCTCCTCCCGTCTCCACGTGATTTCCAAGCCCTAGCCTGTCGGTAGAGCTATAAGCCCTGCCTACTTCTCCAGCCCACTGCAGGCCTCAGTACAACATGACAATGACCAGGAGCTGCAGATGTATCACTGCCCCTTGAGAGTATGTCTGGAACTCCTCCCATGCCTCCATGGAACCAGTCAACTTCTGTGACCAGCTCAGCTCCACACACTCAAATTTTAGATCACCGGCCTGCTTGGGGACCTGCTCAGTCTATCGGGCTGCTCCCCAGAGCCTCCCAGGGGCAGGCACCATCCCAGCCAGGGTCCCGAGGCCGCAGCCCACCTGACACTGCCCAGAGGGCTGCGCTTTTCTTGCTCCTGCCGGCGGGCTCGCAGCTGCTCCTCAGCCAGTGCCATCTCTTCCTCCATGGCAGAGGCTTCCTCTTTGGCCCGTCGGCGGTTCTCCTAGAAAAGGGAGGGCGAGGTACTGGGGACCACCACCAGCAGGTGGAGAGCCTTGTCCCACCCATCTCCCCACCACAAGCCAGGTGCCGTGTACACAGTGCCAGCAACCAGAGGCGGGGCCACGTGGCTCCCTGCCCCAACACCAAGGCCATCTATTCTTTTGAGGCCGGTTTGTTGATTCAAGACAGACACGACACGATTCAGTCCTAACCCTATCGTGTCTCAGCTCTCCAATCAATTCCGTAAGTACTTTCACTCTCTTACCAAGTTCACAGTAATGCCAGGAAGTACAAGAAATAGGGAAGACACGATCAGCTGGCTGGGAAGAACAGACATAAGGAAGGTGTGCACAGACCCAGTGTGGACAGTACATACAAGAGAGGAAGGAAAGCCCCCCACAGTCTGAAGCCCTGAAGGACAGCTCGAGGCAGCAGCCATCCACGTACGCGAAGACCATGAGGAGGTGGAGTGGCAGGGAGACAATCTATCCTGGAGGAATCAGGCAGAACCACTGACCACTCTCAGCATCCCCAAAAGTGGGGCCACCAGCCCTTACGTGCTTCCTGATAGGATCTAAAAGGAAGTTCACGGCACTGCACACATTTATGCATCTTTGCCCAACACAGCTGAACCTGAATCTTATCAGGCTTTTGGATTAATTACTAGTTTACAGAAAGAACATGGGACAGAGGCACAAGTTAAACGCCATCACAAAAAGCAATCGGCCAAATACAGAAAATGGAATATTCTACAAGTGACCTAGTCTCTCCAAGTAATCAATGCCATAATAAAGAATGAGAACAGAGCACATTCTAGAACATAACACTTACACATATACCAACTAACTGTAACATTCAGATTCTGATTTGAGCAAATCAAATCATATGAGTTTATCTTTGAAACAAATGACAAAATATGAATAAGGACTGGAAGACATTAAGGATTAATTCTGTTGAGTGATAATGGCAAAAAGGTTACATTTTAAAAACCAGTCTTTTTAGAGATGTTTACTCAAGTATTTATTGGTGAAATAAAGTGTCAGAGAGAGGCTTTAAAATTTTTTCTAAGAAAAAAAATTAGCATATGGAGAAGAGGAGGAATAAGCCAAATAGGTCTGACCAACATGCTGAACATTATGGAGATTCAGTAAGGAATACATGACAGCTCCCTATACTGTTTTTTATACTTCTATGAATATTTGGACTTTTCAATAATAAGGTTTTTTTTAAAAGGCTCATCCGACCAAGCAACTGGAGCAGATGGGCGAAAATCTACCATACCAACCTGGCTCCATCACAGCTTTTATGTTTGAGAGAGAAGTAAGGAGGACAGGGGTCAGGTGAGGATGTGTCTTCAATCCCGGGCTGTGCGAAAAATGGGTCCCACGGGCAAACAGAACCTCTGTGGCGAGCGCGGGATGCTTACCTGCCGAGACTTTCCCGCCTGTTTGACGCTGTAGAACATGGGGCCCAGCTCCGCCAGCCACTCTCCATCCACAGCAGTGACACACTGCATGTACTCCTGCAGGCAGAAGGGTCACAAAGCGGTGGTCACAGGAAGGCCAATGCTTTGGGCCGTCCCTCACCGAGTAGTTCCACAATCGGGACCTACGTGGGAAGGGCCTGACCCCCAGCCCTGTGAGGCTGAAAAAGGCAGACATAAGCCCCAGACACTGGAATTTTAATCCTTTCTTCCAAATCCCTCCATGCTTGAAAAAAGGCCCCTCCCCCACGCCCAGTATCCAAGAGAAAAGGCCTAACCCCTCAGAAAGCCTTTTTTTTTTTTTTTTAATTTTTAAATGTTTATTTATTTTTGAGACAGAGACAGAGTGCGAGCAGGGGAGGGGCAGAGTGAGAGGGAGACACAATCCGAAGCAGATTCCAGGCTCTGAGCTGTCAGCACAGAGCCCAATGTGGGGCCTGAACTCACAAACCGTGAGATCATGACCCGAGCTGAAGTCAGACACTTAACCAACTGAGCCACCCAGGCTCCCCAGAAAGCCTTTCTAATGACACCAACAGGGGTTGCTCATCCCTGGCAGCAAGTAACAAACAATCCTGCTGGCATAGCTGAGGTCACTGGCATCTGAAGGTTAATTCCAAGTAAGCATCCTCAAATCCTCAAATCTCTCAATTCGTCTCAAAGCAACACATGTGGCCTCAAGTCTCCCAGGCTCAAAGCTCACACAGGAAGGCAATGAAGGGTTACAAAGGCCCAGCCCAGCCAGGTAGGCCCACGTCAAGTAAACTGCGTCAGAGAAGACTCACCTTGGTGGTCATGACCAGCTCGTGATACACTATGTAGTCTGGGGTGTAGCCCATTCCAAAGAGGGAGCTGGTGGGGTGCAAGTGGCAGGGCATCCCTGTCCGGATATTCACATACTCCCCAATTCCCTAGGGCAGAGACACAAAAGGTGGCCACATCAGGACAATACTGCTCATCTGGGCAGCCACTCCATCCCAGGTCTTGACAAAAGCCTTGGTGGGGAAAACCCAGGTCTATAGGACTGTACAATGAGAATGAAAGAACTCCTCGCTGGTATGATTATCAGGCCGGGAAAGGGCCACAACTCCCTCAGGCTCCTCTGGGCTCACCTTGAGCTTGGCTGCCTGGTGGAAATAGGCAGCACAGATACACTTCCTGACGATGTCCCAGTCAGTGCCACATGAGGCCAGGCTCATCCGCTGCTGTACCATGATGTCCTTGAGCTGAGCCCGCACCTCCCGGACCTAGAGAAGGACACAGGGCAGGCAAGGATGAAGCCCGCCTTCTCCTGCCTCCCCACCTCACCCCAACATCCTGCTTATCTGGGCGACTGCCCCCACCTTCCGCATGGCCTTGGCATGGATGAAATGATCATTACACCAGATGGTGGAGTAATTATTATTCTTCCACTGCAGGTAGACATTCAGGTAGGTCAAATGATCACTCTCGGGGACAGCAAACTTCTCCCGGATTTGATCACTCTCCTCCTCTCGGCCCTAGGAAGGAAAAAGGACCCTTACTGTAAGCACGGGGAGTCCAGGCCCACTGCAAGGATCCCGGAGCTTTTCACACTGTTACCTGCCTGCACGCACAGCTTTAAACACATCAGTGTGTTACCCTAACGATTCAGGGAAAATAACGTAGCTTCTGACAAAACATCTACTCTAAAACATGACAGCGCAGGCACAACTATACCAGACGATAAGAAATTTCCAAATCACCTGAAAACCACTGATCTAGCCCATGCTTTCCCCTACCCCAACCTGCTTAACAGAAAGCAGTAATACCACTCTTTGGAAACTTTGACTCCCATGCCTCTGTTCCATTTTAATGATACAGAAAGAAACCAGTCCTCTCTAACCCTTCCTCAACCCGGTAAAGCCCCCTGCAGCTTCAAGGAGAGCAGAGTGGCCACCACCACCAACCTTGGGCCTGTAGAAGATGGCTGGCACCGAGAGCATGGACACAATGAGCAGGATCTCGGAGCTGCAGCCCATGTCACAGGACACGATGAGCATCTTGGACAGGGCGGGGTCCAGCGGGAACTCTACCATCAGCCGCCCAGTCGAGGTCAGCCCACCTGGGAGAGGAGCGAATCCAGACATTCGGTGGACACAGTGAAGTAAACGAGGAGCGAAACTGACCGCCAGAGCCCGTGAGCACCACCACCACCACCCCCATCTCCAGCTCCCGGGGCTCGGCACCTGTGTTGTCCAGGGCCCCAAGGATCCAGAGCTGATACATGGAGTTGAGCATGTTGTCCTCGGGGGGCGGGTCCATGAAGTGGAACTGCAGCAGGTCCTGCACCCCGAGGGACTTCAGCAGCAGCACCACGTTGGCCAGGTTAGTCCTCTGGATCTCGGGCACCGTGGTCGTCAGGAGCTCGTTCTTGTAGGCGCTCTGGGTGTAGAGCCTGCCGGGAAGAAGACCACACTCTGCTGCATCTACCGCCTCGGGGCCCAGCTGCCCGCGCAGGGGTCCCTGCAGTGGAAGACCCAATGCTACCCCAGCTTTGCCCTGCACCTGCACCTGCACCCCACAGAGGTCAGTACGGAAGAAAGCCACAGGCAGGGAGGACAAGTTCTCATTTCTTCCCCCACCTGCCTTGTTCTCTCTGAATCCCAGATTTCTACCCATTCAAATCAGTCCTGCCAATTGACTCTTCTGCTGGAGTCTCCTACATATTTGTTTCAATTCTGGAACCAATGAGCCTGGGACGAGATTTATGGCTCGGTTTTGTTTTCTTTATGCTCTTCTGTATTTTCTGAATTTCTGTAGCAAATACGTTATTTTTTAAAACACGAAAATCAGAAAAATTAACTGCAGAAGTGTAACAGGAGCCAAGATATAATCTGCTCAGACTTAGCCTGTGAGAGTCTTCAGGTGCAGGTACGTTCAACATGGGACTGCCTGACACCCAAAGGTGCTCAGACCTCCAAGCCATCTGGAAAGGCTACTCTTTGGCTCAGCAGCATATGAGGAGCAAACCACCAAGTGGCAGCCCCACCATCAGTCCCGAGCCTCAGGGATCCTAGAGCCAGCATCCCTCTGCTGGATCACAGTCCAGTCCCCACTGCCCCAGCCTGGGCTCCACACTCAGCAATCCCAGCGCTGCCCCAGAGAGCAGGCTAGCACAGGGCTCCTACCTGAAACACTGACCTGGGCCCGTCCTGCCGGCTCGCCCTGACCTCTGGTTGGCATTGGCCTGGCTGATGGGATAGATCTGTAGAGCATCCATGCCAATCCTGGGGTTGAAGACCTAGGAGGGGACAATAAAGAGCTGATTAAGCATAGAGTAAGGGGAAAGAGGGAGGCAACCTTGAGACAAAGACAGACAAACCCTGGTTGCTACGCAGCACAGAGTACAGTGTTTTAGCAATGCAGACAGCCATCCTTTTTCCTTTTTAAGTAGGCTTCATGCCCAGTGTTGAGCCCACTACGGGGTGTGAACTCATGACCCTAAGATCAAGACCTGAGCTAACAAGTCAGTCGCTTAACCCACCGAGCCACCTTGGTGCCCTGGCAGCCATCCTTTTGAAACCAGGAACCTTAAGAAATTTCCCCACAAATACCAGCTCTGTGGATCTGCACAGAGTTATTAAATCATCTAACTCATGGCGTTATCACAAAGATTAAGTCAATCAAGTGCACAGCAAAATCAGCACTCAAATGTTAGCCTCTTAAATCCAAGTCCATCCCTCGTTTAAGGGCTAAAGACCCAGGGCCTGCCTTCCCACCACCTACTACATTGAGTTAGCTTCAGGTGAAGGCCCAGGGCCCTAGTGCCTGTGTCTTTTCTTACCTTTAACTTGCAATAACCAGAGTCAATAACAAACATGATGCCATCGACAGTCAGAGATGTCTCGGCAATGTTGGTGGCAACGATACACTTCCGAACTCCATCTGGAGCCTAGAACCAGGCAGGATGTACAAAGAGGGAAGGCTGTAGGCCCTCAGGTAGGAAAGACTCCACAGGGCAAAGAGCACACCCCACCCCTCTCTCTAGTCCTCCCTTGGGAAAATCCAGGGAGACCCAAAGGTGGGTACCCAAGACAGATATTCTTGCTATCACACCTTCTGGAAAATTTTGGCCTGGAGATCAGAAGGCAGCTGGGAGTAGATGGGCAGCACAGCCAAGGCAGGTGCATTCTCTAGTTCCTCCAGATGTTCCACAATCTGGTCTGAGGTCACCTGAGGGCACAGAGAAGAGCCATGAGATACCAGAGCCCCAAACTCCCATATGTAGGATCCTACCTGCTCATCATGGTCATGACCAAGGCACGCACCTCAATGTCCTCTTGGCCAGGCATGAAGATAAGGATATCCCCGGGGGCCCCCGACAGGTGCACCTGTAAGGACTGCTTCACCGCGGCCTCCACATAATCCTCCTGCGGCGTCTGCAACACCAGTCAGAGACATGGTCAAAGGGAAGCATCGAGAGAAATGCAGGCTGGACATCCCTCAGGAACTGGTGGTCAGTCACTGGTATAGGGATAGAGCCAGTGGACTTTCGGGGCTACAGATGGGCCTGACTGCCCTCTCTGGACCCTGCACTGCTGCTCTAATGAAAGAATAAAACTAGACCTCCCCCGAGTACACTCCTTTGTGTCTCAGACCTAGAGCTAGAGTGCCCCATCTGCCCCACAGTAACCCCAAAAACCTTTCCTGGCTCAGTTCCCTACCCCATGCCCTCCAACTGACTTCTCATCAGAGGTCAGGAATGGTTCAAAAAGGAGGCCTCAGTACCTTGCTGAAGAGAATGTCAACAGGGAAGGTACGACCAGGGATGTGGAAGATGGGAACATTCCCGAAAAAGGCAGCAAATTTCTCTGCATCCATAGTAGCCGATGTGACAATGAGCTTCAGGTCTGAGCGCCTAGCCACCACCTGGGAGAAGAGGTCAGTCCGAGGCTTCCCTATAGATTTGGAACACTTGGCTCCCTCCCTCCAATCTCAGCAACATTACTCACAGATGAAACAAGCTGAAGCTGACAGATGGGCACATTAGATTCCTAACAGTCCTGAGGACCAAACCCATAGAGCCACGGCCAAGAGAACCCGGAGTCTCTTGGCTGAGCAAGAACAGAATAAACTACAACCCAGGTCTCAACCTGGCAACCTGGAGGCCTCAGCAAACTCAGGCCTGTCAGAGACCCTCTTGGATCCCCCAGGCAAGACCCCAGCCCACCCGAAGTACCTCGGTCATGAACTACCAACAGGGCATGCATCAAAGCCCCACGGGTGCAGACAGACTGTGCCCCACAGCCCTCACCTCCCGCAGCAGCCCAAAGAGCACATCAGTGTTGAGGGAGCGCTCGTGAGCCTCGTCCATGATGATGGCACTATAGTGATCCAAGTCTGCTTCCCGGAGGGACTCCCGGAGCAGGATCCCGTCAGTCATGTATTTGATCAAGGTGTTTTCTGAGGTGCAGTCTTCAAAGCGGATGGCATAACCCACCTGAAAGTCAGGGAGAGACAGCTCAGAAGCTCTGGGCCCCAGCTCACTGCCCGCATACCCCATGCTGGGCCCAGGCCTTAGGAGGTCAGCTCAAAAGGACGGAAGCTGTACAGCTCAGCCCTCGTGCCCACTCACCTCCTCACCAAGGCTTCCTCCCATTTCTTCACTGACTCTCTTGGCCACCGACATGGCAGCCACACGCCGAGGCTGGGTGCACCCAATCATCCCGTAGTCCGTGTAACCGTCTTCATGCAAGTACTGTGTCAGCTGGGTGGTCTTACCGCTCCCTGTTTCTCCAACCACAATCACGATGCTGTTATCTCTACAAGGGAAAGAAGACGAAGGGCAAATCAGGTCAGGCGGATGGCCACCTCCAATTCTCCAACAAGACGCTGCCACCTCCTATGCCTATGTCTGGCTATCCAAGGAGCACGCCTGCTTAAAGACAGATTTCCCTGGGAAAACAGCCCCGAATGAAGACACCCCCTACAATGTCTAGAAGATGGTAAGGTTTAGGGGTGCCTAGGTGGCTCAGTCAGTTAAGCATCCAAGTCTTGGTTTCAGCTCAGATCATGACCTCATGGTTTGTGAGATTGAGCCCCACATTAGGCTCTGTGTGGACAGCACAGAGCCTGCTTAGGATTCTCTCTCTCTCTGCCCCTCCCTGCTCATGCCCCCCGCCTCTCTCAAAATAAATAAATAAAACATTTAAAAAAAAAAAAAGAAAATGGTGAGGTTTAAACAAATGAAATATAACAGAGCAAAGTCGTTTTGCTTATTACTTCATGCAAAGTAGCCCAGGGTATGGAGGTCAGGTAAGAAAAAATTCTCTCCCTTCTCTACCAGATGCAATAGCCCAAAGTAAAAGAGCTACTGAGTAAACACAAGGGACCCAAGGGACACCCAGTCAACACTGGAATTCCTAGACAAGTTACCTGATAATAGTGAGTAGCTCCTGCTGCACAGCAAAGATGGGCAGGTACTGCCTCTGCTCCAGAATCGACTTCTTTTTGGCAAATTCGCTGCTAGCTTCACTCTTTTTCTTCATGTGATCCGCAAACTTCTGCTCCGTCCTGAGAACACACAGCAGCCTAAGCACCCTGCACAATTTCCCACACTGTTTTTCCTGACTGGGTTACTGTCCTTCTTCCTACACCCAAGAACAAGACCCACCTCAACAAGACGCAAGAAATCTTTGAGACACTAGAGCAGCCAGGTGATCCAAGATGTTTCTCGTCTCCTCTGGCCTAACGGACTAGAACTGCGGTCTGAGAACCATCATCCACAACATACCCAACATTCCCTGGGCAAAGAAAACTAAGTATGACTCAGAGGAGTTCAGGTTAACAAATGGGCCAGTTCTCTGCCCCAAAAAGCTCAACCAGAAGAGGAACTGAGATCACCAGGTAATTATCTTGTACAGAATACCCAGCACAATGCTCAATGCTCGAAAGGCTAAATGGAGAAGTCATGGCTACAGAGTCCTGACCAGGGTCAGACCTCCTCTCTCCTCCTGGCAGGATGGCGGATGGCATGGTCTGTAAAGCTTCATTTTCAAAGAATTGTGAGAAAAAATAGTCCCACTTAGTAGTGACCTCCAGCTTCTACTGAAAGCACACAAATATCTGACACATGTATACACGCCTAGACTCCAAAAAATTTTGTAATTTTCCCAAGACTGCAAAGAGAGAGCGGTTCAGTGCTGCCAGTGGGCGTCCACATGTCTGCTGCCCGCCACTCTCCCGAGAGTCCTGTCCCCCTTTCAGACCTCCCCCCACACCCTGTCAGGCTTCCTATTCTAATTTCTCCGTCACTCTCAGTCAGCTAACAATTAATGCCTATGGGATTACATTTATAAACAAGGGCTGACCATCAGTACTGACTTCTCATTTGGGTTATTTCTCAGAGGGGTGCAGGGAATTATTCACTTGGATGCCAGTTCAGTAAGACTTCAGTATGTTCAAAGGATGAGATTCAGGAGGGACATTTGAGTCCAGCCATCTACCCAACGTGTGAACCCCAACAAGCAGCTATCTATCATCTGCTTAAATACCTCTATGAACAGGGAAGCCACTCCCTGGTAAAAACAACCTTTCCTATTTTCAAAACACTGTTAAAAGTGGTTCTTCCTTCCATTAAACTGAAATCTAAGGGGGCAAAGCCTACCTTCCAACACTGAACATCAGAAGTGCACTTCAGCACCATGACTAAGACACCAGGCTCCAAAGCTACAATGTCTGGGTCTGAGCATCGCTCCATTTACAGCTGGGTGACCTCAAACAAGTTACTTAACCTCCCTGGGTCTCATCCTCTACACACAAAAAAATGGGAAGGAGAGCACCTATCTCGTGGGACTGTCGCTGAGAATTCAGTCAGTATCTGTGAGGCATTTAACGCTGACAGGCACTGAGGTCACTCCTATAGCAGTAGTAGTGGTGGTGGCAGGAATAATATCTAGGAAAAGCTGAAGATGGTAGAAGAGAGACCAGGAGGAAGGGATGAGAACAGACTAGAAGATCCAAAGTGACCTAATTTTTCTGTTCATGAGCCACAAATTCTCTCAGTTCCCCAGCAAGTGTCCTTGAGGGCCCCAGGCTCAGGAGACAGCCCACTGCTGACCAAGACTCCTACCTATAGTCCACTTTACCGTCTTCTGTCAGCGCTTTATCGGGCTCTTCCTCTTTTTTGACACCCATTATATCTCCCAGCTTGGTTCCAGCCAGTTCCCAGTGTTTGTGTTGAGCCTAAAAAAAATACGGAAAGTCTGCTCCATCGTGTAACACGACTGTGGTCCAAGGCAAACCAATCCCACTTGCACAGGAGGCTCCATCTAGCAGGTGGTAAATTCCCACAAAGCCGCAGTGGCCCGGCGCCCACATTCCCTTCTTCTACCTCAAGCCACCAGAGCATAGGGCCCTGTGGTTGTCTTAACAAAGGCCTTGGTGGAGGAACACGAAGCCCTCCTCCAACAGCTGGTTCTTGCTGTGTGAGTGTCCTCGAACTTCCAAGAGGACCTCTACCCATGAGATCTCATGCAATTTCTAAAAAGAGAAAAAACAGACTCCCAGGCCCCAAAGGACAAGAAACCAACCTTTTTGCGTTCCTTCTGCTCCCTGTGCTTCCGCACTGTTTGACTGCCTTTCCGGGCAATAATGGCCAGGTCAGAAGTAGCATCCTTGACTGGAATCACAGGCTCTGGCTGTAGGTTGGGGAAAAAGAGGAATTCTCCACTGATTGTTACATTCAACAGGAAGGTCCACTTCATGACAGCCCTAATAAATGAAAGGATTTCTATCCTATTGGGATGGGGGCTTTTTTTTCCTCTTTTTTTCCCCCCACTCTCAGCTCAATTCTATCTGAGCTTTCTTCTCTCAGGCCCCAGCGGCCTCACCTGCTTGGTGAAGACGATGCGTCCGTCAAGGAAGGGAGGAACCAGGTTGTGCACCATCAGATGCACCTTGGCTGCGCTGTCCTCCTCAAAGTCTTCGTCCACCTCTAGACGATGGACCACTCCACTGGTGAGCATGCGGTTGGTCTCCCAGCGCTCATTATCCTATGAGAACACAACGGGGGGCCGTGCTCAGACTGCAACCACAAGGCATCTGAAAGGTCACTGGGAGAGTCCACACATCAAGTCCTGAGAGAAGGGCCACGCGAGGCCTGGGCCGTAGACATGTCACAGGCCTCTGTACCCTGTGGCTCCTAAGAAAGAAAAGTGACTGATCCCAAACCACCAGCGACATTTTTTCCAAGCAGCAGCCCTTTATATGTGAGTCAGAACCTCTATACAGACACACAAATGGCAAGCGTCCACGGCCCCACGCAGAGACACAAAGAACACCCTACTAGTTCCCATCCCAGCATGGAAGGAGGACTACAAGAGAGAGAGATGTTAGGAGATAACTACTGAAAGGTTCTACGCCCACCCTCCTCACACTCTAGAGGCACAGCGACACCCAATACTTCAGCGATGAGAGGCCAGCTGCGCTGCCACCATGTGCACAAGGCCCGCACTTCTCCCACATGCCCAACGCCAGCCGGGTTCACTCCAGCTACCGCCAGCAGCCCACCTCATTGATCTGCCTCCGCTGAGCAGAAATGCGCTTCTGCTTCTGTTTATGCAGGTGCTGCTCCCGCCTCCTCACGTAGTCCTCAGAGGAGTAGGCCAGGGGGTTGTGGAACTCATCGTATCCCTCATCCATCATGTACCAGTCCCGGTCAGCTTGCTGCAGCGATGTGACAGAGCGGTGAAAACAAAGAACAGATCGAGTTTATGTGCAAGACAAGACCAGAGGGGAGGTGTCTGGTGAGAAGTCACTGGTGTGGTGGAGCAATGTTTGTGGGAGGTGCAGGAGGAAGACCATGTGCTCTAGGACGAGCCATGTGGAGGACACAGGCGGGAACGGACTATGTGGCCGCCCATCGTGACGGCACTTCTTACATTCACCACACGGTGGCACCAACGCTTAACTAAAACAGGTCTGCCAGTGGCAGGTGAGAAGTTTCACAGAGGAGCCTGTGCCTCTGGAGAGACTCCAAGGCTTCGGGACTGAATCCAGCTCGGCTCTAGAGACTGTCCAGTGCTAACTGCCCTCATCGAAGTCCAATTCCACTAGAGCGTCACTCGTGGCCCATTCACCCATGGAGGTCCACCACTCCTCATTCGGTGCCTCAAAGACATAAGGTTTTTACCCTCTGGTCATCTTCCCACTGCTGCCGTTCCTCTTCTGTGTCAAATGAAATTCCTTCTTCGCCATCCTCCCGTCTTCCTGAAGGAGAACACGCAGCAGGTCAGTCCAAACACCCCCAGCCCCACCAAGAGCCCTGCAAAACCGCACAGCTCCAGAAGCGCAGCTTTGCTCAGCCTCACTGGGACAAGTGATCCCGCTTCCCTGTCCCCCTCCCTCCCCCTGCCTTACCTCGGCCCCTGGACAGACGGGGTGTGGACCCCAAGTGTCTCCTGTCATCGGCCCATTCGTTGTATTTGTAGGATGGGGTTGGCAGAGGTGTGTCATCTGAGTACCTGCTCCTCACAGACCTGGGAGACCGTGTAACCAGCATCACTAAGTCACTAAGCTGAGACATGTTCCCCAGCTGCCATCTGTTCCCCCAGCCCAGATCCCTTTGCCCTCATCACGTCCACCCTTTGCCACCCACCCAGAGAAACTGGGCTGCTCTGCCCAGAACATCACCTATCGCGATCTCGACTGGACTGCCGATGGCTCCGCTCAGAATCTCGATAGGAAGGTGTCGGGGAAGGCGATTCCCACTGCGAGCGCCTTGAGGAACCACAGCCACTGTCCTCTTCCTCCCAGGTAGACCTTGAAGGGGTAGCTGCATCTGGGGCGACAAAGAACACATCCACCGGAAACCTCTAACTTCACTGGGACACGGCTCTAGGGCTATCAGCCAAAAGTGAATTCCCCAAATCTCTTTCTTTCACTATCGATAGACTTGATATCTACTTGTAACACAATCTTGACAATTTTTAAGGTATCTGGATTTTAATAGGCCAGTTTTCACGTATTTATAACACTTTTCTTTTTTTTAATGTGTTTACAACATCTTGAAGAATATCCAATTTCTCTCAGCAAACATACTCCTCTTAAATATAAACAACTTTTTTAAGTTTATTTATTTATTTTGAGTGTGTGTTGTGTGTGCACAAGTGGGGGAGGAGCAGAGAGAGTGAGAGTGAGAGTGAGAGTGAGAGAGAGAGAGAGAGAGAGAGAGAGGATGAATCTCAAGCAGGCTCCACACTGCCGGCACAGAGTCCGACGCGGGGCTCAAACCCATGAACCATGAGATCATGACTTGAGCCAAAGTTGGATGCTTAGCCGACTGAGCCACCCAGGTACCCCTAAATAATTATTTTTAATCAATTCTTCTGTTCCCCAGCTCCCTATTCTTTCCTGCCATTTGGAAAACTGGCCATTCAGTCCACTGGCCTACCAACTTAGAGGAGCATATCCGTCTCAACAGAGAGGTCCAGGGCCTTCCAACCTGACTCAGAACCAAGTATTCCAAGAAGTTCATAGTGGAACCAGCAGTTGACTCTGCCCACGGCATATCAACTGAGGACGCTGCCTTGTATACACTGACCCCTGACAAATCACCACAAGCAACGGCTCGGTCTACCTTTAGGTCGGTGTCTCGGGCTCTCTGGTTCATTTCTTCTGCTGCGCTCTGACCCTCCATCCCGCTCAGATCTGCTGCTGTGTCTGCTTCTATCCCTCTCATCTGTCAAGAGTCACGTGCAGAGCTTAGAAAATGTGTGTCCCATCCTAACTTCCACCCATCTTCACCCTAGAGAAAGGACAGGCCTTCCCACTCACTCACAGGTGCAACCTGCACTGCTCTAATGCGATCCATGGGCTCCTGAAACTCACATATCCCCATTCTTTCAGGGGGAAAAAATAGTTACTGGCTACAAAGTTTCAAACTCACAGTAACAGTTATTTTCCTGCAAGAATTCAAAAAACAATAGTTATAAGTCTACAATGAATAGCTGTTAATGGTTACCAATCTATAAGCTATAAAATTTAAATAATACTGAGCAAAGCCAGCGTTGGATTCTATGTCCAGCTTTGCTTCACAGCACTGTCCTTTCTCTGTCACCAACACCAGTGTAAATTCTGGTTTCTTATACACACTGCCTGGTATTGCCTTTATCACCAATTTTCATAATTAAACGAGAACTACACACTCAAGCAAAGCAGCTATGCTGCAAGTGACAGCTCTTAAACAGCCTGCTATTCCCAACCCCAACACTATCAACACCAACAGGGCTCCCTAATTATCAGGCATTAGAAAAATTCCTGCAACAGGAAAGAAGCTGATATGTCCACTCAAATGCTTACTGGGCTACAGGAACTAGGCTGGGCTGGTTACCTCTGTCTCTCTTGCGGTCAGAGTCTCGATCCCGTGATCTCTCTTTCTTCCGATCCTTTTCTTCTTTGGACGAGGCATAGACGCCATGTTCCCGCCGCTCCCGCTCTCTCTGCCGACTGCGTTCCCAAAACTCTTCACTCACACCACCAGGATGGGATGGAGTCTCTACCCGAGCAGATCGATAATGCCTGAAACAGAGAGGGCAAGTGGTAAAACGCCCCTCCTTAGGAGAAAAACCTTGCCTCCAAAGGGGGGCTGGCTGGGTGACCTGACCTTTTCCACTTAATCTCCCTACAGGCTTACTGATGGCAACAACCCAAATCATTTCTAATCTTTGTGCTCTACTCTTTAGTCACCTTTGAATGTTCCCCACACATCTGAAGAAAATATCAGTTCCTATCTACTTCAATACTACAGAATCATAATAAAACCATAAAGATCTATATGTCCAACAAGAAAACAGAAATCAACATGGGATGTTATTCCCTGGCCTCCATTCTCATTCCCTTTTGGTCAACCCATCCAAAAGCCTTTACCTGTCTTTTCGGCTATGTCGGCCAGCTTGGTCACTATCTTCCTCCTCAGCATCTCTCTGGTCATCTTTGCTCTCTTCCCAGTCCTTGTAGGAAGAGATTCTGGACTTCTTCTTGTCCTCTCCATCGTCCTTCTCCTCTCGCTCCCTTCGTTTCAGGGAAGCCAACAAGTCCAGTCCCAGCAAGGAAGGGCGGGGGGCAGGGGCCTTGAAAACATGCTGTTCACTGGCTGCACTTTTAGTCTTACAAATAAGACCACCAACCTGAGAGTCCAGATCAGTGCCTTCCAATCGATGGATCGAGGCATCCTCGCTGGTGTCCTCCATGACAGGCTCTGGGATTTCTGTGGAAGGAAGACAACCCATTTTGTATTGGATATAAAAGGAGAAAAGGTATAGCTCTGCTATATCCCAGGATAACTGAAGTTACAGGGATATTCAGGGAGTTAACCTCCCCATCAAGACCAGGATTTGCTTAGCTACCTCTTGCCAAAATCTTTCCATTATGTCACTGACAATCTCAAAAGATCCTCCTACTCCCACTCTGATACACATCAGAAACAGACACACATTCACACACCCACCAAACACCGGGATCCAAGAGGATACCAGGCAAGCACAGTCCTCACGAAGGACACTTACTAGAACATGATGGCATCTAGAAAGGCACTGTAGGGGAAATACCACTAGATTTGAAGTCAGAATCCTCAATTAGAATGCAAGCTTTTGATATTTTCTACTTGTATGATTGTAAGCAGATAACTTAATATTTGGTTAGGCATAATTTCTGTACCTGTGAAACAGAAATATTTTTTGCTTTATTTAGTCCACGGAATTATTATAAGAATCCCACAAGAAAGTGTATGCGAAAGCTCTCTGTAACCATAAAGCCATACATAAAAGTAACTGTCACGTTATTTTATTTGCCATGCTTCTCTGTACTAATCGGGGCTCAACATTTTCTACATGAGCCCTTCTACCTCTCCCTCCCTTTAAACTACAGATACAGCAGAGTAGACATGCTGGGGTATAAAGCTACCATATACTATGTGATCCATATACTAGTGGATTTTTTTGGACCAGCTGTGTTTTGTAGAAAAGAATTACCTCCCGGCAGTTGGGATCTTGTTTAATAACAATCCATGTTCACCAAAAATATTAACAAGAAACACTAGGTTATGAAATGGTTTCCTGAAAAGTATTAAGGTGATTATAAGATTTTCTGACACTCAACGTGTATCAAATTCATTCCTCTTTACGTCCCATTACACACCATCCACTTATACACCGATTCTAGGTGCTTGGATAATTCTCCTCTTTCAGTAAGTCAGTGAAGCAAAGGAACTGTCAAGGTGTAGGGTACCACCAGAATCCAGGATGTTTTGCCCAGTTCTAATTAACATGCACGGCTCTACAGAGAAATATTGCCAAACATAATATCAACACAGACACAAGAGTTGCATTTTGAAAAATGCCATCAGGCAGAAGAGAAAAGACAGAGCTGCATATTGGTGACTTCTGTGCATGTGAGGAAATCTAAACAGGAAGGTAAACATATATATGCTATGCTCAACAGTAGCAGGAACTAAAAAATATACTCCTAGATTGCCAAAGAGAACCTTGTCTATCTTGCTATTACTACAGCCAGCACCTAGTGAAATAAAGTTTGGTGAATAAATGAATGAATGAATGAATTTAAACTGATTAATGGAGAACAGGAAAACAAACATATCTAGAGACAGCAAAGGAAGATACCAATAGCACAAGACAAGGAGTCTGATAGGACTTAACTAGCTGCTGAGAACAAATAAGGAATTAACAGGACTGGATTCTGGAGAATGATTAGTGACAAAGAAGCCAATTAAGAATAGAAAATTTAGAAAGACTAGATTTACTCATTCAACAATTTTTCATCGAATACCTTCTGTGACCCAATCACTGTTCTGGGCAATAGGAAAAGAACAAAGAACAAAAGAGGCAAAAATCACGCCCTCTTGGAGTTGACATTCTAGTAGAGGAGATCACATAGTAAAGATACCACTATGACAGAGAAGAAAGACACAAGGAGCCCTACTTAGCTCGGCCTCTGCTTGGGAGGGGGCCAATGCAGAGGCCTAAAGAAGGGTGCAGGATGACCCCTGGGCAGCCAGGCAGCAGTACTGACCAGATCAAGGAGAAAGGACAGGAAAGCCCGGACCGGTGCAGCATCCCAAGGGTAAGAAAGGCAAATTGGGTGACAGGGACGAGACCACAAACTCGGACCGGAACCTGAGCGAAGGACCCATATCCGCCGCTTGGAGCTGCCGTAATTGGCGAAGGTCAGGTCAAGAAGAAAGAAAGGACACTCACCTCACCAAATCCGACTCTTGGGACCTCCTGTCCCAGATTTCGGGGCGCCGGCACCGCCACCCCTCACTCAGATCGCCTCAGAAAGCCAATCCCAAACCTTGAGCGCGGCCATTATTGTCCCATAATACCCTGCGCGATCCCCTCTATCCGTCCAGAGATAACCATCGAGAGCAGCCCGGAAACCGCCAGTTCCTGGCGCCAAGTGTGGTATAGAAAGCAACCAAGCACTCAACGCTAGAGTATCCTCCTCTGGAACCCTGGTCAGAGACATTTCCGAGTCTCATCGCGACCAATCATAGTTAGCCTGAAAGGCGAGGCCCCGCCTCGGCTCTAAGAAGAAAGGGAAGGAGGTCGGTCATGTTTAATAAGGGCGGAAGTGACGCTAGGCTTCCTGTCAAAGGCGGGCAAAGTGGGCGGTGACTAGAGTAACGAATAATCTCGTCGGCTTGTGGGACTATTGAGGGGAAGGACCGCAAGTTTATCTACTTGCCAGTGAGTATTCTTTTTCCGTTTCCGGTTTTATAAATGGTCCGCCAGAGTTGGTGGGCAGCAGCTCCTGGGTTACTTTGAGTTAGGGTCGCTGCTTTTGGTGTAGGAGACGGGAACCGCCTGTGTGCCGACATTTCGGAGAAGTGGTCGGGGTTGCGAACAGTCAAGTGGAAGAGAAGGAGGTGACTTGTACAAAGAAAGTAGGTGTCGTTTTCCCTAGCACTTGTGGGCCAGGAGCAGCCCGACCACAGGCATCATTAAGCATATATATATATTAAGTATGTATGTATATCGAATAGTTTGGAAGAAGACTCTCACTCCGATGTAAATAAAAGTCACCTGTCTGTTCACTGTCAGAGATAACCACTATGTGTTTTGGGATATTTATTTCTAGTTATTTCTGTGTAAATGTTTACATTTGTATTAGGTTTTGTACAGCAGTGGGATCACACTTTATATACTTTTTTGTAACTTATTTATCATGAGAACTTTTCAGTATGTGAAATGTTCATCTGTAACAGTATTTAGCAGCTGTGTAATAGTATGTTCCAGGACTGTACTATCATTTTTTTTCCAATCTCCTATTTTGGGCTATTTAAGTTGTTTTCAGTTTTTCACCTTAAGAATGTAATAAATCATTGTGGACGTGTCAATTCTCAGAAATGGAGTTGTTGCTCAAATTGTTTTCTTTCTGGAAAAGTTTTTGCTTCTCTGCATTCCAGCAGCAAGTAAGAATGTGTGGCCCTTTATTCACACTCTTGCAATATTGTTTTACCTTTACCAACTTAATGGCTTTGTTAAATAATCTTCCATTTGCTTTTCTTTGTTTACTAGTAAAGCTTAACTTTCCAAATATTTTTGCCTATTTGTACCTCTTCTTTTGTGAAGTCTCTGTTGGTATCCCTTGCTATGAACATTTTCTTAGGTGTGGCTTTAGTTTTCCTCCTCTTTATCAGAACTGGAGTTGCTGTTTGAATTCTAGGGTGGGATAGATCCATCCTCACTTTGACTTTCCCTTTTATCAGTAATTTTTTCTGCTACTGACATTTGATGAAGTCCTTCCTAGCAATCAGCTTGCCTGTCTAAAGTATGACTTATTACAGGAACAATTTCATTTCCTATATACATTTTTATTAACTCTTGTCTTAAAATGTGACTTGTCACACACACACACATAAAGAAATCCTCCCTTTTCATAGCATTAGCCAACTTGGGGGCCAAATATAAATATCAGTACCCCGGTGGAGTTCTTCTGGATGGACTCAAAAATAGAGTTTCTCAACCATAAGAACAGGAGCTTATTATAGCAGAAGGAACACTGCACTAGAAATTTGGTGGCTTGGGGGCACCTGCATGGCTCAGGCAGTTAAGCATCCATCTCTTGATTTCGGCTCAGGTCATGATCCCAGAGTCGTGGGATCGAGCCCCATGATGGGCTCCGTGCTGAGTGTGGAGCTTGCTTAAGATTCTCTCTCCCCCGCTTGCATGCTCTCTCTCTCCCTCTAAAATAAAATTAAAAACTTTAGAAGGAAAGAAATTTGGTGGCTTTGATTCTAGTCCGTGCTGTAGCTAGAACCAAAACTATAAGCAAACAAGTCTATAAAATGAGGGAATTGGATTAGTTCCCTTTTATCTGAGTATTTTATGATTTATTTTTTTTTAAATTTTTTTTTAACGTTTATTTATTTTTGAGACAGAGAGAGAGCATGAACGGGGGAGGGTCAGAGAGAGGGAGACACAGAATCCGAAACAGGCTCCAGGCTCTGAGCTGTCAGCACAGAGCCCGACGTGGGGCTCGAACCCACGGACCGCGAGATCATGACCTGAGCCGAAGTCCGCTGCTTAACCGACTGAGCCACCCAGGCGCCCCTATGATTTGTTTATTTTGTGGTTTTCACACACACTCTTAATCTATCTGTTTGTCACGTGGGGGTGGGGGCTCATGATAATACTTCATCAGTAAAAGACGGTTTTAAAAGTGTGGTGCGTGTGTGAAATAGTATGTCTCTGTGACAACGTGTGTATAGATATGGGAAGGTCTATGCATGCTAAGTAAAAAAGCGCAAAGTGAAGAAGAGTGGGTAAAGTATGTGTGCCGGACAGCTGTCATTTGCCTCTCCAGATGCACTCTTTCCTTCTCTAGACTGCTCCAGGACCACGAGACTTGGATGCCCTCTGCATCTCCCCTGCCCTCTGGTTCCAGTGTGAGTCACCCAGTGGGCACAGTAGGAGGAGATCAGACAGACGGAGAAGAGTGGCTGCATCCCTTAACTGCAGGCTGACCTCCTATATGACAGCCTTCTCCACCCGGCGTTCCCCACCACACACTTGTGCTAACTACTCCCTGCTATAGCTCCTTCAGGCCTCAGGGTGGGAACGGCGCCCTGCTCTTACTAGCCCGAGTACAGCACTGTACCTGGTGTGTGCCTGTACCCTGCCTTAGTGAAAATCTTTCGAAATTACCAAATTTGAGAATGTTATCTTTCTCCTGCTAGAACCCTGGCAGATAGAATAGCCTGTCTTTGGGGTAAAAGGGGGAAAAAACATAGGAATGCACATTTGTATGTTTTTGTAAATGCATAACAAAACTGGAAGATACATGAGAAACTAATGAAAGTAGCTACCTGCTGTGTGGGGAGAAACAGGCCAGTACTAACAGGGCCAGTTGAGGGCGGAGAGAGGGAGGGAGATTTTTCACAGTACGCCTTTTTGAAATTTTTTTTTTAATGTTTATTTATTTTTGAGACAGAGAGAGACAGAGCATGAATGGGGGAGGGTCAGAGAGAGAGGGAGGCACAGAATCTGAAACAGGCCCCGGGCTCTGAGCTGTCAGCACAGAGCCCGACACGGGGCTCGAACTCACGGACCACGAGATCATGACCCGAGCTGAAGTCGGACGCTCAACCGACTGAGCTACCCAGGCGCCCCCACAGTACGCCTTTTTGTATTTATGTTTCTTTTCAAGCTGGTGGACTTGCCAGCAGTTTGTGCATTTAGTGTGTTGTTTTTTTTTTTTTTTACTGTTGTGATACTATGTTGTATGAAACTATTTCTTTCCTCTGAGAATAAAATATATGTGTATTAACTACTACAAAATTATTTTTTTTTTTTTAATTAGGACTCATGCACTTAATCTGTCTTTAAATATTGCAGCTGTATTTCAGGACTGACAGGATAAATATTTGGATTATGGCAAGATGAGCTTCCTGTTGCCCAAGCTAACTAGCAAAAAAGAAGTAGACCAAGCAATAAAAAGTACTGCAGAGAAGGTATTAGTTCTCCGATTTGGGAGAGATGAGGATCCAGTCTGTCTGCAGCTAGATGATATTGTAAGTGAATTCTTTAAATAAATGGTTTTTATTAAAAATCTGTACGTTCTCACTTCAACATCTACAAAGTGCATGAAAGGCAGTGGCCGGGCCTGGAGATACTGCTTTTCATTTGCTGGCACGCTTTCACTAGGAGCTGGTCATGTGCCTGCCCTGAGCTAAGCCCCCAGACCCATGATCCTGCTGAATCTGTCCTAGACGTCCCTCCCCACCAGTAGCCATCCAAGTTCAGTTTCACCAACAGAGCAGTAGAGGACCAGAAGCACTTATTTACTCTGTGCTCACAACAGTGGAATAATTACCATCACTGTTACTACTCCCACACAGGGAGATGAATGCCAGGGACGTCAGGTGACTTCCCACAGGACAGACCAGTAACTTGCAGAGCTGGGGTTCGAACTTCTTTTTCTCTGCCTGCAAATAAGCTTTTCCAGTGTGGTGCCTCCAGTGTGTGCCTGATGGTAATCTGATTTCATAACACGTCTTCATACTCTGATGAGTAGGGAGGGGAGTATGGGACAAAATGTGGTTATTCTTGTCTCTGTTATAGAGAGAGACTGATCCCAGAACTAACACCTCTTCACACCATTTCTATTGCTGCCACACACAGTGTGGATCCAGTATAAGAATCTTTATTTCTGTGATGAAAAATGAATGCTGATGTGTTAATCTGAGGGAGGAATGGGCCAGAGGATTATACCCTCAGCCATAGAGGGAAGGGAGTATCAGAGGCCAAGAGTATAGACTGAAGCCAAGCTGCCCAAGTTCAAATCCCAGCTGTACTGCTTAAGTTGTGTGACCAGGGGCAGATTACCCAGTTTCCTCATCTAAGAAGTGGGGACTATAATAACCTCATATGAATGTTGTAAGGACCAAATGAGTTAATAAGCATAAAGCACTTTGGACACTTAACGTGTAATAACCCGCCAGACAAGCCTTCACTGTTTTTATTATGATTATCATTTAAGGGGGGATTGGAAGGCAGAAGATTGGGGGGAATTTCAGTGTCTGCCGTGTGTATTTCTGAGTTGTTTTTAAGCGAACATGGATTTCATAAATCTATAAGAAGTTTATAAAAGCTTTTTACAACCAAAAATCAATTGAAAAAAAAAGAGAGAGAAATGTATTCACACAGTTTACACAGTTTACCCAGGGCCCTGTCTGAATGATAAGGTTACATTGTGTCTAATGTGGAACTCAGGGGAGATTTAGCTGCCTCTCTCATTGTAACCTGCATGTCTCTATTTGCAGCTTTCTAAGACGTCTTCTGACCTGAGTAAAATGGCTGCTATATATCTGGTAGATGTGGACCAAACTCCCGTTTACACGCACTATTTTGACATCAGTTATATTCCATCTACTGTGTTCTTCTTCAATGGGCAGCACATGAAAGTGGATTATGGGTAAGTTAGATTGACCTGAAGTCATTGCAGCTGGGAGGGGTTCTTTCAACCAAGCAGTTCCAGTAACTCACCTGCCTATGAGGGTGGCTCTGTGAGCCCTGTGTTGGTGCTGTGTCCTCAGGTGACCCACTCCTTGGTCATGTGAAACTTTGGCACAAAAATGACAGTGTATCCAGTATGATTGGCAAATGTTAACCTCCTACGTAAGTAGGAAACAATTGAACAGTTTGTGCAGCACTAAATACCCTTTGGTGTAGAAAATATAGAACAGCTTTTTTAAAAGTTTCTTAGGAATTTCATTTAATACAAAATGTGTCATTGTTCTTAAACTTTTGGGACTGGTAGGCTGCATTTATGAAAGAAGTGTTCCTTCCGGCAAACTGAGACATGTTTCTCTCTAGCCAAGTGTCCTATCTTCTGCTACTCAGAGAATTCTGATGTCATTCTTCAATTCTGTCAAGAATAAGCACCATGAAATCTTTAACATCTTCCATTGTATCCAGTCAGCATCCTAGCACTCAACATGTATTTTCAGTGTGTCCATAATTCTTAACCCTTCTCACTGTGGTTCAGGTGTCTGCTTGTTTAGATCTTTGTATCTGTTTTGTCATTATCTACTTGAAAGTGCATTAACCATTACCTGTTTTATTTTAAAGCTGTTTATTCTCCTAGGATACAGGTGATAGAAGTTAATTTGATGCAATCTTTTTTTTTTTTTTTTGAGAGCATGCTCAAGATAGGGAGGGGCAGAGGGAGGGAGAGAGAGAGAATCTTAAGCAGGCTCCATGCCCAATGTGGAGCCCCTCACAGGGCTCACAACCATGAGATCATGACCTGGGACTTTTAACCGACTGAGCCACCCAGGCACCCCCCTGGTGCAGTCTTTTTAAAATGTGATTTATGACACTATTTGCCAACTTAAATATGTAAAAATTTCAACCTAGCAATTGCATTTCCAAGAATTTATCTAAAGGGAAATAATCATGAAAGTGGGCAAAATTGGCTGCCTAAATATTCATCCCACCATTATTTAGAAAGCAAAATACTTGGAAAGAAACTAGATGTTCACAGAAGGACACTAGATGTCAGTTTCATATGATGTTGTAAATACAAGTTTAATGACTTTGAAAGAAATAGGTTTTATGTTAGTTGGAACATTACAAAATAGTTTGCATGATATAATTACCATGATTTTGAAAAAAACACACGTGTGTACACACGTGTGTGTACACACACACACACACACACTTTGGAAGAATATGTACCAAAATGCGGCCTTTGACCTCACTGGTAATGTTTTTTTCTAAAAAATTTCTGTAATAAACATAACCGATGTTTGAAATAGGGAAAAAAAAAAACGATTTTGTACCCCCCCACTCAAAAGTATAAGTGAGGGGAACTCAGAGACGGTGACCAGTTAACGGGTTCTTCACGGCAAGGCCAACAGCAGCGGCAACCAACTATGCCCATCCCAACACCCAGGGAATTCTACTTGATAAGGAACTGAGAAGAAATTGAGGTAGATTTTGAAGGGAAGGCTCTTCACCTGGTAGGGCTCACATGCCCTTCCAGTGGCCCATGGCTCTGCGTTTAATCCTGTATCAAATGGGCCCTGTACTCACAAACGGAGAAATCAATGTTAGGCTTTATGTCTGAAGTCTCCCTCAGGAACAGAAAGTATCAGAACTGTGCTTCATTTTGTTTATCCTGAAGGTCTGCAGTGAGAAATCGCTAAAAGTTCTGAGCGTGGTTGTTTTTCTCCCGTGCTCTCTAGGTCTCCCGATCACACTAAGTTTGTGGGAAGTTTCAAAACCAAGCAAGACTTCATAGATTTGGTTGAAGTAATTTATCGAGGAGCAATGAGGGGAAAGCTTATTGTCCAAAGTCCTATTGATCCCAAGAATATTCCCAAATATGACCTTCTCTATCAAGACATTTAACGCATTCATGACTATCAAAGTTGAAGAAAAAAGCACATCTTGAAACAGTACCTGAGGGGCGCCTGGGTGGCGCAGTCGGTTAAGCGTCCGACTTCAGCCAGGTCACGATCTCGCGGTCCGGGAGTTCGAGCCCCGCGTCGGGCTCTGGGCTGATGGCTCAGAGCCTGGAGCTTGTTTCCGATTCTGTGTCTCCCTCTCTCTGCCCCTCCCCCGTTCATGCTCTGTCTCTCTCTGTCCCAAAAATAAATAAATAAATGTTGGGAAAAAAAAAAAAAAAAAGAAACAGTACCTGAACCCAGCTGTGCCGTTTTCCTGGAGTCCTTCGAAAATGTGTTCAGCATCCCAGCAGAGAAGAGTGCTGACTTGGGTAGAAAATACCCCACCCGCAAGTAGAAGACCACGCTGGCACTGCGATGGGCAGAGATGCTTAAATGTCTATTCCCTGCAAACCCCAGAGCAGTCAAGACCACCGGGGTCAATTTCCCCAGCGTGATTTTTTTTTTAATTTTTATTGTGCTTCTCTTTATTCCTTAAGATGATACAGAATCCTTCTAAACATTGGCTAGTATATTTATGTTGACTTTGATATACAAGTAAAATAGAAAATCATTTCCCGTAAGAGCAGAAGTACTTATTTTTTTTACCCTAAATGTACCCACACACACACCCTCCCCCTCACCCGTTTCTCCACTCATGTATTTATTTCATGCTCTCCTGTCTCCAGTCCCTGTTATCTCAGTTTCTCTTGGAATAAATGTTTCTCTACAGATAGTGAAAAAATGTTTTATTTTGGAAACTTTCTGGTTTAAACTTTTATTTATTTATTTTTATTTTTTGAGAGAGAGATTGCAAGCTGGGGAGTGGCAGAGACAGAGGGAGACACAATCTGAAGCAGGCTCCCGGCTCTGAGCTGTCAGCACAGAGCCCAACGCAGGGCTCGAACTCACAAACTGTGAGATCATGACCTGAGCCAAAGTCGGACGCTTAACTGACTTAGCCACCCAGGTGCCCCATCTGGCTTGAACTTTTAAAACAGTATCCCAGTTTGCTCATTTGACTAGCTTTTATTAAATTGCCCAAGAAATGGGACATTGAACCTTTACCATCCAGCACCCAATTTGAGCTAAACAAATTAGTAAGTAGCAGCAGATTTCTCCCAGAAGTCCAAGTTCTGCCACTTTCTGAAGCAGAGGATTTTACTTCAAGGACTCAAGACTGGAAAGAGATGTCAGAATTGTTAGAAATAACATCTTTGTGGTATTTGCCCATTTTAATAACTTTATGAAGAATTCTTGCTCTGCCAGCAGCCCTGGCATAACCTGCCACCACTTGACAAGTCCCTGCTTCTCTCAAAACCTCGCTGGGCCTCTGGATACTGACTTTGTAGAACAAAAGAATAGATGCAGACCCAGAGGGCAGTGGGCCAGACGTGGATTTGCTTGCCAGACGCTGATGTCCCAGCTCTGTGCAGACCAACACTGTCTCTGCAAGTTCATTCTCCCCTTAGTGGGCGCTTCCTTTACAAGCCTTTTCTGCAAGAAGAGATGACCACCCGTCCTGATTCTCATTGACGTGGCAGAGAAGGAAGGCCACTGTGGGTTTTTGCATCCTTTGCTGACGACAGGAGAGAGCCGCTCCAGGGATACGACGTGGAACCGTAGCAGCCATCCCAGGACCATTAGGACCAGCCCCGGGATGAAACGTGAATGTGTGGAGAAGAACAATAAAAACCTGGGTCTTTGATGATGCTATTGAGCTGCTTAGTGAACTCTAAACCTGCCTCCCTCCAGAAAGAATAAAATGTCTTCATTGCCTATCACTGTTAGTTGGATTTTCTGTCACAACTTCAGTCACACAGTGTTTGACATGTGGTAGGTGCTCAGATACCAACAAAAACTTAGAACTTGCATGCATAAAATTCTCATATCTTCTTTCTTCCTGAGGTCTTTAGGGAATGTTTCTCTGAAGTCCTGATTTTTTTTAAATTTTTTTTAATGTTTTTATTTATTTTTGAGACAGAGACAGAGCATGAACGGGGGAGGGTCAGAGAGAGAGGGAGACACAGAATCTGAAGTAGGCTCCAGGCTCTGAGCTGTCAGCACAGAGCCCGACACGGGGCTCGAACTCACAGACTGTGAGATCGTGACCTGAGCTCAAGTCGGATGCTTAACCGACTGAGCCACCCAGGCACCCCCTTTTTTTTTTTTATTGTTTTTGTTCCTATCTTAGTTACTTTCCATTCCACAAGTATTGATTGAGTTCATACCAAATGCCCTTCCCTGTGCTCCATGCTACAGAAATACAAGTGACTCCTGAATGGGAGAAGGCTTTTTAGTGGAGACAATGCCCAAACCTCAAAGGAGGGTAGGACGTACTTGTGTGGAAAGGGAGAGGCATTCAGGAGAGGGTGCCAGGAGGAAGAAGCCCAGATGCTGGAGACAGCAGAACATGTTCAGAGAGCCACGCGGAGTTCAGTTTCACTAAAATCCAAGGGGTAGACCAGGAGGGCAGGAGGTGCTGCTGGGGAGGAAGCTGGAAATGATAAGTGAATTGAGAAAATGCTGAAAGTTTTTTCTTACTGTTTTTCTTCGGGACAGTGGCCAGAAGCCACTTAGTGCAATCAGATAGTTCTTCAAGACAAGTGGAGTGTTTTTTCTTCAAGAAAATTTAGTGCTAAAGCTATACCAACTGAAAAAGAACTGTATTGAGAGATATTTTGTTTATGTGTGTGTATAATTCTTCAGTTTCTGGCTATTCTTTCACAGCTTTTAGAATATAGATGCAAGATCTTCATTGGTCTCTACTAGCTCTAACCTGTTGAAAAGTGTGGATGGATCTAGAGAGTACACCTGAGGACAACTTCACAGTGAAGGGCAGATCCTGGTGCGAGAATACTGACATCAGCATTTTATACCATGAGAAGGAGAGGCCATATTTTCATAGGACACAAAGGTACATTAATGAAAGGTCAGTGTACTGAAGGCTTAAACAGCAGGAAGGAATAGAAGAAGTTAGAAGAAGAGCCTTCTGTTTACAGGGGTTCTGAAACCTTTCTTCTGGGAGACCCTTAATAGCAAGACCCTGTCTTTGTGAAAGGGAAGACTCAGGTGGCTTGCATTTGGCTCCCAGTAAAGGATAGGTTTCTTCCAACTGGGAAAAGCATACCCTATTGAGGAAGAGACTTGTAACTCTTTACCAAGTTCCAGAATGTTCATAGGGATGTTAGGGATCAGCTGTTTTAAGCCCCTCTGGAAGGAAACCAGGGACCGATGGCAGGGAAGTGAAGGCACTTGGCAAACATGTGGCCACACTATGATCTGGACTCAGCAAGTCCAGAAGTCCTGCCTGCCTTTACTCCATCTTACTTTGTTTTCTGAAGTGCTGGTGTGTTGGAGCACAAATAATAAAATACTGCCTGTGCCAAAACCCTTGTTTTCATCCCACGTTGAGCTAGCCTCTTCCTCATCAGCCCGCACTCTTTCCCCTAACACACTTCAAAGAAGAGGATACCATGTAGAGAGCTGAAGTTCATATCCAGACAGACCTGGGTTCAAAGTGAATTCAGACTCACTATCTAAGCTGTATGGCCTTAAACAAATCACTTAACTTCTCCAAGTCTGTTTTCTTGTCTATGAAACCAGGGTAACAGTGACCTTTCTGAGGCCTGCTGTTTGGTAGGCACTCAGTCAATGAGTATGATCCCCAGGGTGGGAAAGTTTGTTTCATCTTACGGATTTTGAGTTGGCTTGGGGTGTTTTCTGCCACACTCCTAGTAGACTCTATACCACTTAGCTGCTGCTGTACCATAAATGAGAGATTAAAAAAGGCCTGAGGCTAAAAACAGCACAGAAATGACTCAAAAGAAATCCCTTTATTGATTGACTCAGCACTGCTTCATACCCCATTTTATCCCCTCTCCTCCCATCTAGTTTCCTCTCCTCCAGAGTAAAGTCTTGCTGTCAGGCTAGGGCTCCCAGCCAGACAGCATTAGTTGCCAGCTGTGGTTTCCTGAATCCAGGCCAGGATGGAGGGCACTTTCACGTACACGCCATACTCAGCAACCCTACAGCTCTTATCAAAGCTCAGGATTCCAGCTGCATACCAGGTGTTGTCGTCCTCATCGTGAACGGCAAACGCACTGCCAGCGTCACCGTAGCAAGTATCTTCCTGAAACTCAGACAAGCCAGCACAGAAGGTGTGCTCATTCAGTATGGGCTGCACCCCTACAGGACTCTTCGATGACTTCTTCTCAGGCACTGTGCTGCCTTCGTAGTGCTTCACACAATTCTCTTGATCAGCCACAGGCAGCATGACGTACTTCAGTAGCTCAGTGAAATTAAAGTTGGTATTTCGCCCCCATCCAGACACATAGCCCACACGCCCCACTTCTGCATAATCTTTTGAAGGTAGACAGATGGGCATTACTCTCTCATCAATGGGCACCTTCTGTTTGAGTTTGATGAGCCCGATGTCTACGTTGGAGTAGTCAGGGTGGAGAACCACCTTCTCAATCTCCACAGGCTGATTTTTCCCCACATAGAGTTTTAAAGTTGGGGCAATGTCTTTTGCTTTTGCATCATCTTTATGGCCCAGGAAGAGATTTTTAGCCGTGGTCAACAGCCACTGTTCACTGATCAGTGTGGCCCCCGAGGTGAGATTATGGTGGGAGACCATCTTAGCCTGCCAGGGGAAGCTGCCTTTGGCATCCACTGATCCACCCATGATCCGCTGCACCTGGTCCACCGGGTTCTTGGGCTTTCCACACACTGTCAAGGAAAGCAAGAAAGTCAGGAGCAGAAATGTGAGTCTCCCAGTGTAGGAAAGAGGGGCAAAGCATTGGCAATTGCTGCTGTCTAAACTGTTGTGTTAATTTCTGCACAGCTAGGAATATTTACACTCCTTGCCTTACCACCTGCTCCCCCCATTTCCATTGTTGACAGTTTAAAGTGGCTCTTTTTTATAAAGTTGTTTACATCAGTAGGGCACAGTTCTATTTCCTGCTTTTCTAACTCATGAAAAAAAACAAGTAGTGCTGAGATTTTCAAATCTCAATGCTGAGACTTTCCCTAAAAGTCATTGTGAGGGTGAGAAGCTATAAAAATTCATTCTCCCTAAATAAAGAGCCATCTGTTGCAGCGTTGGCTGGAACTCAGATTTTAGCTAGAAGGCAGCTTAGTGATTCTACACCACTAGTCATAGAAGAGGGCAGACAGAATCCTCCCGTCCCAGGAGGGAAAGGGAAGGAGCAGTAGCTTTTCCTAATAACAGGAACTAGAAGTCCTAACCCGTCTCCAACCTGCTGCCTCATACTTCCATGGATTTCTTTTTGTTCTGTCCTCCCATGACTAGTTCTTCCTGGAGCTGGCTGTACACTTGACCCTGGGCTGCCTAGGCGGCCTCTCTGTATACATAGGGCCTTCTGATTCTCTGGGGGCAATGTGGACAGTGGATTCAGTCAATACCCCAAAGACCCAAATGAAGGAGATCCTTAGTGCACTTTTTTGGAGAGCCATCACCCAAATGCTCACTTATCAGCCTGGCCATTTTGGGTTCTCCCAGGTCCCTCATCTTGGCCCTGTGATGCTCAGAGGAAGCCACTTAGGAAGGATGTGCCTGCCCACACACTAGACTCTCAACACCTACCTTTGGTCAGCTTCCCAGGGCCCCTGGCTTCCTACCTGCTTCACATTCGGGAAGTTTCTCTCCAATGGCCTTGTTTGTCCAGTGCTTCTCACTGTTTAATGTATACTCTCCTGAAACAAAAGGATAGAAAAGAGTTAAAAGACACTGAATCTGGACCCAGCATGAAGAGAGGAGGTGTTTAAAGAGAATCAGAGAAAGAGAGGGGAAGGGAGGGAGGGAGGAAGGGAAGAGCAGTGTACTAGAAGCCAAGTGCGGGGGGGGGGGGGGGGGGGGGGGGCAGTGAAGCCCAGCAGGACAGATTTGTTGTCATGGAGACACACTACAGAGTAGGAACCAGGGTTCAAATTCTGCCTGTTCACCTTACAGGCTACCTGAACTTGAGCAAGTTATTCAGCCTGTCTGTACCTCAGTGTCCTCATCAGCAAAATGAGAGTAACAGTATCTCTTCAGAGGGTTTTGTAAGAACTAAGTGAGCAGATATACATCAAGAACTTAGAACAGTGCTGGGAACACAGTACTCACTAGTAAGGACCACCCCTTGTCATCACTGGCACCACCCTTGGTTGTTTGTTTTTTGTTTTTTTTGGTTTTTTTTACCACATCTCCTTTTGGAGATGTAGATCTCACTCTGAGATGAGTAGGCTACATGTTATCACCTCCCCTTAACAAAGGAGAAAACTTGGAGCTAAAGTTAATTTGCCCAAAAGGCCACAGCTACTGGTGACAAAATCGCTATTAGAATCTACCTCTTCTGGTTCCAAGGAGAACATGTAAGTTTTCTGGCCCATCACCCTTGGCCCCACTCATCATGGAAAGGCCGGGATGGAGGAGGGTGCAGGGACATGGTCCAGGTCTTACCGTCTCCTTCGGTGCGCAGTTTATAGAGGGGATTACACTGGTAGCGAACAAAGTGCTCCGCATAGCCATTCTCAATCTCTGGGGGCTTTGGAAGGCTGACCTCTGCAAAGGAAATGCAATAGGAAGAGGCGGTTCATGTTCAGAAACTCATCCCAGAGACCCATGAAAAGAGTTGAGAAGAAGCTGTTCTGCGTATCAACTGCCCTCCACGTCAAATGGAAGCCAAAGGGAAGGCCATCTCCCCTTTTTTCTGGATGGCTCTCCAGTGTTCTTCATGGGACTGAAATACCAGAGGTTAAGATGAGAAGGAGGAAGTGGCTCTTCCCAAAGAGAGGGTGCAGATGTGATAGGGTCAATGAGACCCAGCAGTGCTGGGACATCCGGCTCCCACCCAAACCCAAAGACCTACCTGTGTTATCTGTGGCCTCATTGCCAGTGTCCACTGCGAAAAGCTGCCCCCAGAACAGGAGGGCAACAACAGCTCCCAGGGCTCTGCAGAGACAGGACAAGAAGGGGTGCACAACTGGTCTCCTTGCTACACACACACACACACACACACACACACACACACCCCTCCCATTAGCCAGCCAGAGAAGAAGCTACATGGAAGTGTTAGAACCAAGAAGTTGCCTCCTGCCAGCACCCATATACACAGTCCACTTGGGTTCCAGTGTGGTACGTGCTGCTGGGAATTCTACATGAGCCTCAGAGAGGAACCACCAAGATAGGAAGGTACATAGGCATGTGGGCCTCAATTTCTGGCAGCATTTAGGAAACATTAAGTTGCTAATAATAAATGAGCTCTCCTGAAAAAAAAAAAAAAAAAAAAAGCCTCAGACACCAAAGGTGCTGGGCTACAGGATAATAGTTAATAAAGTGTGGGTAACTTGAAGACAGAAAAGTAGGGATTTCTTATGCTATTCCCTAGGCTTTTTAATTTTTTCCATAAGTAGATGTTTTAAATATACAGAATTTATGGTTTTCCTATTTATGATGATTTGCCTTTAGGAAACCCCAAAACACCAAAAGGTCACCAGGAAGATAACGGGCTTCCTGAAAGCATGACCGTAGACATGGGCATTGACGCATAGGCGACACTACCAGGTAATCGTTTCGCTGACAGAAGCCAACCGTACAGAGATTGCTTAGTTAAGTATGTAGTCTTGTTATTTCAACCTTTAAAAAAGGTTTGTTTTTTTTGGGTTTTTTTGCTTTGATAAAATCTCAGTGCCTTAATTGGGTCACTCAAATGTGTTACTATTGGTCTTACACATTTTTTAAAACAACCAAAAAAAAATCTGCTAATAAACACATCTTAAATACCAGAAAGCCTACTATGGGAGCCTCTGGCATCCCCTGTAAAGATGAAAATTTTGTAACCTCGAGGAAAAAGATATTGTTTAGAGTAAGTCACATTCTCATGGACGCAGAAAAGCAGAAGATTTAGCACGCTAAACTAAACCCCTTAATTTGCTATAGTTTAGCCCAGTGGCCCTATTTCTTTGTTCTTGATTTCCATCTCTCCTTTGGTTCCCCCCATACCTGAGCTGTCCCGTGGGTACAAGATGTGCACAGAGAAAGATGACATGAGCAAGGCAAGGAGGGAAGTGGCAGAACCATGGACTCACCTCATCTTTGGTTTGTCCTGCCAGTTGGAAGAGCAGTGCTGTGGGGGCTACCTGCTGATGCTTTTATGCCTCCGGTATCTCACTCCACCCCCTTCTGGGTTTCGTAATTGCTGTGTCTACACAACTTTGACCTTGTTAAGGTCACTGCATTTTCCAGTAACAGAGCCACAAACAATATCCCTGTTAAGAGCTGAGCTCTTGCTTCACGCTTGAGTTGCCCCTGGGTGTTTCTTTACAAACCCCAAAGAAGCCTGGCCACGCCATGACCCCCTGTAGCTGCCCAAGTGTTTCCCGAAATCAGCCACTGTGCAGGAGTGGGGGAGGAAACGTCAATCTGTGTCTCTTTGTTTTGGAGAGTTTTCAGCACTGAGAAAAAAAAAAAAAAAAACAAACCCTTCTTTGCATTATTTCAAACGCCTTATAGATGTTCCTGCAACCTGGCTGAGACAGGGCTCTAAAGAAAGCATTTCCTTTTCACAATCATCTTCCTCACCCTGTGTTGACATCTCCCTATTGCTTAAAACTTCTCCAACCTGAAATCAGTAAAATGTATCTATTGTCTTCTCTGATAGCTCTTTGCAAGAAATCACACAAAATGGTTAAAGCTGTACTGTAGGCTGCTGCAAACCATGCTCAATGGCAGTAGTTCTCATGGTATTGTAATCCAGTAATTAATACAGACAGCAGGTGAGGAAAATCAGTACGCTTCAGTCAAATGTCTGCACTCTATATTCCAAGTCCTACTCAATTGAACTCAATAAAATACGGCTTTGTTCATTAAAGAAAAAAAAAAAGATCAGTGGTTCTTAAGTTATAATGTACAAAAGAATCACTTTGAGATATTGGTGGTGGCACTGATGTAACAGCAAGATCACTGGAAACAGCATAGATGTCCATCAGTAGGGAATGGGTGCAAACAAGCAAAAAGCAGAATTAGACCTATAAATACTGAGAACAAAGTGATGGCTGCCAGAGGGAAGGGATTGAGAGGATGGACAAAATGGGTGAAGGGGAGAGGGAGTTACAGCTTCCGGTTCTGGAAAGAATAGGTCATGGGAATAAAAGATACAGGGAATACAATTAATCATATTGCAATAACGTTGGAAGGTGACCGATGGTAGTAGCTACACTCGTGGTGAGCACAGCATAACATATAGAGATGTTGAATCACTATGTTGTCCACCTGAAACTAATGTAACATTGTGTGTCAACTGTACTCAAAATACTTATAATAGGGGGATGGCTAAATAATGTGGTATATTCATATAATGGAATATAGATCTTCCACGCCTTGTGATAGGGCTGCATCCTGATAAACCATCTTAAGTTGAAAATATTGTAAGTCACAAATTCATTTAATACACCTGACCTACCAAGCATCAAAATTTAGCCTGGCCTACCTTAAATGTGCCCAGAACAATCCCATTGCCCTAAGTTGGGCAAAATCATCTCACTCAAAGTCTCCTTTATAATAAAACGTTGAATATCTCATGTAATTTATTGAATACTGTAGTGAAAATGAAAAACAAAGTGGTTATGTGGGTAAAGAATGGTCGTTAAGTGTATTGATTGTTTACCCTCATGATCGTGTAGCTGACTGGAAACTGCCGAGCATCACAAGAGACTATCATCCTGCATATGACTAGCACGGGCAAAGATCAAAATTCAAAGTACAGTTTCTACTGAATGCATGCTGCTTTCACACCATCATAAAGTCAAAAAAATCAGAAGTCGGGGGTGAGGAGCTAGGTGATCCAGGTGATGGGATTAAGAGATATGAACTTCCACTTATAAAATAATTAAGTCATAAGGATGTTATGTACAGCATAGGGAATATACTTGATAATATTTGAATAACTTTGTGTGGTGACAGATGGTAACTACACTTACCATGATGAGCATTTCATGCTATATACAAATGTTGAATCATTATGTATCTAAAACTAATAGAATAGTGTACGTCAACTATACTTTTTTTAAAAAGGAGGAAAGAAAAAACTCATTAAGTTGAACCATCTTCAGTCAGGGACAATCTGTATTACACAGCTGTGAGAGTGAACAGACAATGAAAAAACATGGAAAATCATAAGTTTGAAAGAAAGTGGCAAGTTTCAGGAGATTACGTTAAGAATGATACCACTTTGGGGGCGCCTGGGTGGTGCAGTCGGTTAAGCATCCGACTTCAGCCAGGTCACGATCTCGTGGTCCGTGAATTTGAGCCCCGCGTCAGGCTCTGGGCTGATGGCTCAGAGCCTGGAGCCTGTTTCCGATTCTGTGTCTCCCTCTCTCTCTGCCCCTCCCCCGTTCATGCTCTGTCTCTCTCTGTCCCAAAAATAAAATAAACGTTGAAAAAAAAAATTAAAAATAAATAAATAAATAAAAGAATGATACCACTTTGGGGCACCTGAGTGGCTCAGTCCGTTAAGCATCCAACTTCAGCTCAGGTCATGATCTCACAGTCTGTGGGTTCGAGCCCCACATTGGGCTATGTGCTAACAGCCCAGAGCCTGGAGCCTGCCTCAGATTCTGTGTCTCCATCTCTCTCTGCCCCTCCTCTGCTCACGCTCTCTCAAAAATAAACATTTAAAAAAAATTTTTAAAGAAAAAGAATGATAACACTTTTAGAGAGCTCAAAAACAAACATACTTGGAAAAAGATTCTTTGATCCAAATCACAAGCAACAACAAAAAATAGATAAATTTACAACTTTTGTGCATCAAAAAACAATATCAAGAAAGGGGAAAGACAATCTATGAGTGGGAGGAAATATTTATAAATCATATCTCTGACAAGGATTTAATATCCAGATATTCTACAAAAACAACAAAAACACAATCCAATGAAAACATAGGCAAATGCCATTGACGGATGAATGGATAAAGAAGATGTGATGTGTGTGTGTGTGTGTGTGTGTGTGTGTGTATACACAATGGAGTATTACTCGGCGATCAAAGAGAATGAAATCTTGCCATTTGCAACTACATGGATGAAACTAGAGGGTATTATGCTAAGTGAAATTAGTCAGAGAAAGACAAATATCATATGGCTTCATTCATATGAGGTGTTTAAGGTACAAAACAGATGAACATAAGGGAAGGGAATCAAAAATAATATAGAGGGGCGCCTGGGTGGCTCGGTTGAGCTTCTGACTTTGGCTCAGGTCATGATTTCACGCTCTGTGAGTTCGAGCCCTGCATCGGGCTCTGTCCTGACAGCTCAGATCCTGGAGCCTGCTTCAGATTCTGTGTCTCCCTCTCTCTCTGACCCTCCCCCGTTCATGCTCTGTCTCTCTCTGTCTCAAAAATAAATAAACATTAAAAAAAGTTTTTAAATATTAATATAGAAACAGGGAGGGAGACAAAACATAAGAGACTCTTAAGCATAGAGAACAAACAGAGGGTTGCTGGAGGGGTTGTGGGAGGAGGGATAGGCTAAATGGGTAACGGGCATTAAGGAAGACATTTGTTGGGATGAGCACTGAGTGTTACACATAGGTGATCAATCACTGGAATCTACTCCTGAAATCATTGTTGCATTATATGCTAACTTGGATGTAAATTTTTAAATAAATAAATAAATAAATAAATATTACTTTTTAAAATGGGCAAATGATTTGAACCAACATTTTTTCAAAAGAAAATACACAAATGACCAATAAGCACATAAGCACATGATAAGATGCTCACCATCACTGGAAATATCATTACAGAAGTGCAAGTCAAAACCACAGGATGCCAAGGCACCTGGCTGGCTCAGTCGGAAGAGCATGCCACTCTCAATCTCAGAGTCATGAGTTCAAATCCCACATGAGGTGTAGAGATTATTTTAAAACTTTGATATAAACACACACACACACACACACACACACACAGCATGGCACTCATACCTACTAGGATGGCTACAATCAAATATATGTTGGGCCCCTGAGTGGCTCAGTCAGTTGAGCATCCAACTCTTGATGTTGGCTCAGGTCATGATCTCAAGTTCATGGGATCAAGCCCCATGTCAGACCTTGGGCTGACAGCATGGACTCTGCTTGGGATTCTCTTCTCTTTCCCTGTCTCTCTGCCACTTCCCTGTTTGCACATGTGCGCGCTCTCTATCACTCTCAAAATAACAAAATAAAATAAATATATTAAAATATACATATTTTCAAAATATATGTTTGAAATTATATAATACATATATCTATGTGTATATATATGTGCATATACATATATATGCACACATATATACATATATAATAAATGTTGGCAAGGGTGTGAATAAGTCGGAACTGCCGTATACTGCTGTAGGGAATATAAAATGGTGTAGTCTCTGTAGATAACACTATGATGGTTCCTCAAAAAGCTAATCATAGAATTGTTATATGACCCAGCAGTTCTACTTCTAGGTATATAGCCAACATAATTGAAAACAGGGTCTCTAAAAGATTCTTGTACATCAATGTTCCTGACAGCATTATTCACAATAACCAAAAGGTAGAAACAATCCAAGTGTCCTTCAACAAATGAATGGATAAACAAAACGTGGCATATATGTACAATAGACTACTGTTCATCTATAAAAAGTTCTGGCACATGCTACAAATATTATGCTAAGTGAAAGAAACCGGACACAAAAAGACAAATATCGTATGATTCTACTTCTATGAAATATCTAGAAAAGGCAAATTCATAGACACAAAGTAGAGGTTACCAGAGCCTAGGGGAGGGGACAGAGGAGTATTATTGCTTAATGGGTACAGAGTTTCTGTTTGGAGTGATGAAAATTTTTGGAAATGGTAGTGATGATTACACAACATTGCAAATGTAATTAATGCCATTGAATTGTACACTTTAGAACTGTTACCAGAAAATTTGTTATATATACTTTATCACAAAAAATTCATAAAAAATAATAAACTTCTTTCTCTTGAGGCCAAAAAAGTTTTTAAAAACAAGCAGAACTAAACAATATGTCTTATAGGCCTAGATGCCAAGAAGACAATATTTTTAAATATTTTAAAAGAATGGAAAACACAAAATGTAAAATGTTACTTCTCATAGGGAGGCAGGAGGAAGGCATAAGAGAAAATCACATATGTAAATATAAATAAATAAATATAAATAAATTATTGTTAACAACCCAGCTTCGGGCTCTCTCCCTCTGCCTGTCTCCCCCACTCACACTCTTTCTCTAAGAAATAGAATAGAACAAGAATGAATAAATAAATAATTTTTCAAAACATATGTTGGTATCAAATAACATTTAAAAAGTGAAGGAGGGTGGGGGAGAATCACCAGACAGACATTAAGAGGCAAAGCCCAGGCCCCTCCTTGCAGAGAATTGATCCAGTCTGAGCAGAGTCTGAGAATCTGCATTATAAACGGCCACAACTTCTCCCACTGTGTATACATGCTGCAACATGACTGCACTGCTCTGTGATCCTGTGAAGCGGAGGTGGAAGTTTTCTCTTTGGGCTGCAAATGCCCCTCCTAGAATATCTAAAATGAGACATTTCTCACCACCACTGTAATTCGAATAAATGCTTACCCACTAGATGCATGAAAATTTGCATTTGTGGGAATGCAAGCTGGTGCGACCACTCTGGAAAACAGTATGGAGGTTCCTCAAAAATTAAAAATAGAACTACCCTACGACCCAGAAATTGTACTACTAGGCATTTATCCACGGGATACAGGTGTGCTGTTTCAAAGGGACACATGCACCCCCATGTTTAGAGCAGCACTATCCACAATAGCCAAAGTATGGAAAGAGCCCAAATGTCCATCCATGGATGAATGGATAAAGAAGATGTGGTATATACATACAATGGAGTATTACTCAGCAACCAAAAAGAATGAAATCTTGCCATTTGCAACTATGTGGATGGAACTGGAGGGTATTATGCTAAGTGAAATTAGAGAAAGACAAAAATCATATGACTTTACTCATCTGAGGACTTTAAGAGATGAAACAGATGAAATAATATAAAAACAGGGAGAGGGACAAAACAGAAGAGACTCATAAATATGGAGAACAAACTGAGGGTTACTGGAGGGGTTGTGGGAGGGGGGATGGGCTAAATGGGTGAGGGGCACTAAGGAATCTACTCCTGAAATCATTGTTGCACTATATGCTAACTAATTTGGATTAAATGCAAAAAAATAAAAAAACAAGTTAATAAAAAAAATTAAAATGAAGACTACTTGTGACTTTGAAAATAAAGCTTTTTTTCTCAAAAAAAAAAATTGCATTTGCCTGTAAACAAAACCTGAGCTCTATTATAACGGACAAGGGAGAGTTCATAGGCTCTCTGCCTTTGGCATCCTTTATTAACTTGACAATTAAGAGTATCCAGCCCAGGGCGCCTGGGTGGCTCAGTCAGTTAAGCATCCAAATTCAGCTCAAGTCATGATCTCACAGTTCTTGAGTTCAAGGCCTGCTTCGAGCTCTGTGCTGACAGCTCAGAGCATGGAGCCTGCTTCAGATTCTGTGTCTGCCTCTCTCTCTCTGTCCCTCCCCCACTCATGCTCTGTCTCTCTCTCTCAGAAATAAATAAACGTTAAGAAAAAAAATTTTTTAAAGAAGAAAGAAAAAAATAGTATCCAGCCCAAAGGCCTTCTGACTTGGAATTAGGATGGGACAAGATGAGGAGGTGACAGCTGAGAGTAGCCAGCCACAGGATGTAGGAAACACATTTTGTGGTGAGAACAGAAAGCAGAAAAGCTTAAAAAATTCATAAAGCAGGACAGCAGTTGGCAGAGAAACTTGAAGGGTAGAGTTTTGGTTTTGGAAGGAAAAAATTATTTTTTAAAAGTTCTACCATTATTGAAGTCTTGAAATTTTGCAAGCTACAGAAAAATAAAAATAAGAAAAAAGTCTTCCCATTATTTTGCCACCCCAAGACAACCAATAACCACTATTAACACTTTAGTGTCATTTTCTTCCAGGCTTTTCTCTGTACATTCTTTTACATCATGTTGATAATTCCTTATATCTATATCTATATCTATATCTATATCTATATCTATATCTATATCTATATCTATAATTTTTGTGGTCTGCCTTTTTTACCCAATATTACAGGCATTTTCTATGTTGTAGCAAACTCTTTACAACACTTTCAATGCCACATCATAGTCCTAACTTAAAGACGTGTCATGTATACTTTAAATATTCCTTCATTGTTGGGACTTTATGATTCTAAATTGTCTGTTATAAATACCTTACATAAATTCAGGGAAGTAAGGTAGGAGGCCAGGCTAATTTTATTCCATATGGGTATACAATTGATCTAGCGTCATTTACTAAAAACATCAAATCTTAGACAAACATCAAATCTTAAAACATTAGGTCAAGATATAAAATATTTCTAGCACCCAGAAGACTATTTTGAGTTCCTTGCAATGAACACCCAACCCTCAAAAAGTAACCAGTATTCTGACTTCTGTCATGATAGTTTTGCCTGATCTTGAACTTCATATAAATAGAATCAAATAGTAGTCACTTGTTTCTGGCTTCTTTTGCCCATCATATGTCTGTAAGAATCATCCATATTGTCACATTAGTTTGCTTCTTTTTTATTCCTGAGAACTATTCCATTGTATGGATAAACCACAGTTGGTTTATCCATTCTCTGTTTATGGGTGTTTGAATTTATTCCAGTTTGGGCTATTATAAATAAAGCTACTATTAACTTGCTTGCACATGTCTTTTGGTGAATACATGTGCTCATTTTTCTTGAATAAATATCTTGCTGTGTCATAGGGTAGGCAGTGTTTAGATTTATTTTTTTTAAGTTTGTTTGTTTGTTTGTTTGTTTATAACATGAGCAGGGAAGGGGCAGAGAGAGAGGGGGAGAGAGAGAATCCCAAGTAGGCTCCAACCTGTCAGCACAAAGCCCAACACAGGGCTCAATCTCACAAACCCTTAGGTCATGACGTGAGCTAAAATCAAAAACTGGACGCTTAACCCACTGAGCTACCCAGGTGCCCCAGTGGTGTTTAGCTTTAGTAGATGCTGCCAAACAATTCTTCACTATACACTCCCACCTGTAATATTCCAGTTGCTTAGATTCCAGTTGCTCTGTATCGTTGCCAATACACTTCAATTTTAGCCATTCTGATACATACACAGCAAATTATAATGATGGCTTTCATTTGCATCTCACAGATATTGAATGATATATATTGCTGCTTTTTTTTTTTTTTTTTTTTTTTTTTTTTTTTTTTTTAGAGAGAGAGAGAGAGAGTGCAAGAGAGGGAGAGAGGCAGAAGCAGGGAGAAAGAGAATCTTAAGCAGGCTCCACACTCGGGGCAGAGCCCAACATAGGGCTCAATCCCATGACCCTGGGATCACGACCTGAACCAAAACCAAAAGTTGGATGCTCAACAGACTGAGCCAACCAGGCAACCCTATAGAGCACTTTTTATATTATTATTGGTCCATTTAGATATCTTCTTTATGAAATGTCTTTTACTTATTGATTTGAAAATGTCCTGCTGGGATTTTGATTGAGATTGCATCAGATTTCTAGATCAATTTGGGGAGAATTGACGTCTTGACAATATTGAGTCTTCCAATCCCTAAACATGGTATATCCCCTCATTTATTTAACTTGTCTTTAATTTCAGTGCCTTGTACACTTTAGGATACATCTAGTGCACCCCTTTTATTAGATTTACTCCTAAGCATGCAATTTTTATGGCTACTATAAATGATGTTTTCATTTAATTTGCTAATTGTTTATAGTGAAGGTAGGAAAGTATGCGTGATTTTAGCATATTGATGTTATATCCAGCAAACTTGTAAATTCACTAATTAAATCTAATAGTTTCCTTAATCTAATTTTTTTAGGTACACAATCATGTCATCTGCAAATAATGACTTTTTTACCTCTTCTTTTCTAATCTTTGTATCTTATTTATTTTTCTCACCTTATTGCACTAACTAGGGTTTTTGCTACCATGTTAGACATAAGTGGGAAATGAGCATCCTTGTCTATTCCCAAACTCAGGGAGACAAAAAGCATTCAGAATTTCACTCCTAAGTATTATGTTAGCTCTAGGCTTTTTTGTTTTGTTTGTTGTGTTTGTTGTTTCTTTTTGTAGATATCATTTACCAGATTAAGGCAGTTCCTTTTTATTCCTAGTTTGTTGAGTTTTTTTTAACATAAAGAGGTGTCAAATATTTTTCTTTATTAATAAGATTATTTATTTTGTTAATGTGGTGAATTATATTGCTCAATTTTTAAATGTTAAACCAACCTTCACTTCTGGAATAAACTTAAATTTCTCATGATGTAATATAATTTTTATATATTGCTGTATTTGATTTATTGATTACTTTTTAGGATTTTTCCATCTGAGTTCATAAGAAATACCAATCTATAAATTTCCTTTCTGGCAATATCCTTATCAGGATTTAATATTAAGTTTATGTTGATCTCTTAATGAAATATGAAGAGTGTTCCCTGTTTTTCTATTACATGAAAGAGTTTGTGTAAGATTGATAATACTTTTCTTAATTGTTTGGGGGGATTTTCCAATGAAGTCATATAGGCCTGTGGTTCTCTTATGGGAAGATTATAAATGGGGTTGAGGGAAGGGTCCGAGATGGTGGCACAGGAAGATCCTGAACTCCTGTCCTCCCACAGACATAGCAAATCTACAGTTGCATATGGATAATTTCCCTCTGAAAAATATCTGAAAACTAAATGAACTGCTCTGCAAAAGAAAGGATTAAAGAACCACATCAAGATGGATAAGAGAGTCAGAGACACACTCTCACCAAAAAAACCCACCCCCAGCCCGGGAACACAATAAGGAGGGATCTCACCGGGCAGATGCTTCTCTCAGAGGAGCAAGAGGTTGGTGCTCCATATCAGGCACCCCAACCTCTAGTATCTGTAACAGAAGGACAAGCCCCAGAATGTCTAACTTGGAAAAACAGTGGGGCTAACATTTGGAGGTCCTAAAGTGGTATAGGAAACTGAGATTCCCCTCTTGGAGGGCTCACATATGGTCTTTCTCACCCCAAGACCCAGCATAAAACATCAGTTTGAAAAGCACCTAGACCATATGTGAGGGAAATATATGCTGATATGGTGACATCAGCTAGAGGGCCAGGGGACAGTTGAGATGCTCTCTGGAGATGGAGGTGCTGGAGGACACCATTGTTGCACTCTTTCCACATGGCCTGCTAGCGCAGGCAGGTGAGCTCAGAGATAGCACTCTCCTGCCAACTTGCTGGGATGGTCAGGGCCAGGGGGTCATGACATTTACTGAGGTCAGAGAGCACAATGGTTGCAGCACTCCCCCACTCCCTGACTAGTCACAGAGTTCTCCCACTCCATAGCTAAAGTCTGCAAACACAGGTGGTTGCAACACTTCCCTGCCCCATGGCCAGGGCTGGCAAGTGCAAGAGGCGATGGCATTCTCCTGCTTTCAGCCTGAAGCCAGCATGTGCTCAGACAAGGCACTATCCTGCTGCTTTGCTAAAACTCATAGGTGAGAAGAGTTAAGACATGTTCCTGCTGCCTCTTAGACGGTGCTAGGGTGCCTCACCCCCAACACTCTCCAGCAGTCTTGCCAAAGCTCGCAGGCACACTCAGCCCACACGGGGACACCTCTTGATTGCCTAGCCTTGGTAGCCAAGAGGGCTGTTCCAGAGCTCAATATGACCGTAACAATCAGACAGTTCTCGACAGGCTAGAACTCGCAGTCTTCCTGTGAAAAAACCTATTTCCTTAGCCTGGAGCTTCAGCCTGAGAGGCAAGCTTCAGGATTTCCCACAAACCTAGAGGCTAAGGAGGCACTCCCAGGGAATGTAAACAGGGAGATATCATCATTCCATACCCCCATGGCCTTCCTACAGCTCAACAAGACTTCCCAGAAAGGAGCTTATACACTCATCTGGAACCCTGATTTTTGGAGTTGTCACACAGGGGACACCTCCAGATTTCCTGGTCTGAAGGACAGCAGGCATTACAATTGCAACCCCACAGGACTGTGTATATATGCATATTTTAAAAGCTGCTCCTCAGAGTCTGGCTTCCAATCAACCTGAAACCAGGTGCTAAGTGAAATACCTCCCCTTGGAGCACTGACAGGTCTTGGCACATCTCCCACAACAGGGTCATATCAAGAATAAATCAGGAAATTTAAGGGTGCCTGTGTGGCTCTGTTGTTTAAGCATCCAACTCTTGATTTGGTTCAGGACATGATCCCAGAGTTGTGGGATCAAACCACACATCATACTGTGCACTGAACATGGAGCCTGCTTGGGATTCTCTCTCTCTCTCTCTCTCTCTCTCTCTCTCTCTCTGCCACTGTCCCCTACTCACACTCGCTAAATAAATAAATGAATAAATAAATAAATAAGAATAAATCAGGCAGTTTAGACAAAGGTTCAAGAGACAACCGAGAACTAGGGCAAGGTTGAATGAAAAGGATCATCACCTAAACAAGGCCATTCCTTCAAGACAAAGAGATAGATGTTGTTTCCTAATACACAGAAATAAACACAGAGAATCAAGCAAAATCAGCAGGAAAAGAAATGTGTTCCAAATGAAAGAATAAGATATAACCTCAGAAAAAGACCTTGATGATATGGAGATAAGTAATCTACCTGATAAGCAACTCAAAGTAATGATTACAAAGATGCTCACCAAACTCAGAAGAAAAATGGATGAATACAGTAAGAACTTCAACAAAGACATAGAAGACATAAGAGAGTACCAAACGGAAGTCGCAGAGCTGAAGAAACAAAAACTGAACTGAAAAATACATTAGAGGGGTTCATCAGTAGACTGGATAAAGCAGAAGAATGAATCAGCAACCTGGAAGATAGAGCAATGAAACTCACCCAGACAGAGTAACAAAAGGAAAAATACAATTTTAAAAAATGAAAGTAACTTAAGTGACCACTGGAGCAACATCAAGCAGAATAACATTTGCATTATAGGGTTCCCAGAAGAAGGGTAAGAGAAAGTGTCAGAAAACTTATTTGAAGATGTAATGGCTGAAAACTTCTCTAACTTAGGGAGAGAAATAGACATCTAGGTCCAGGAATCTAGACAGCTCCAAAAATGATAAGCCCAAAAAGAGCTATACCAAGACACATTATAATTAAAACATCAAAAGTTAAAGAGAGACTCTTAAAAGCAGCAAGAGAAAAACAGATTGTTACCTACAAGGGAAACCCCATAAGGCTGACAGCAGATTTCTCAGCAGAAATTTTTCAAGCCAAAGGGAGTGTCATGACATATTAAAGTGCTGAAAGGAGAAAGCTTCAAACCAAGAATACTCCATCCAGCAAGGTTATCATTCAGGTTGGAAGTAAAGAGAAGTTTTCCAGACAAGCAAAAGCTACAGGAGTGCATTACTACTAAACCAGTCTTACACTAAATATTAAAGGGACATATTGGGGCACCTGGGTGGCTCAGTCAGTTAAGTGTCCGACTTCGGCTCAGGTCATGATCTCACGGTTCATGGGTTCAAGCCCCGCATTGGGCTCTGTGCTGACAGCCCAGAGCCTGGAGCCCGTTTCAGATTCTGTGTCTCCATCTCTCTCTGCCTGCCCCCACCCATGCTCTGTCTCCCTCTGTCTCGAAAATAAACATTTAAAAAAATAAATAAATAAAGGTACATATTTAAGCTGAAAAAAAAAATGGCACTAACTAATAATAAGAAGACATATGAAAGTAAAAATCTCACTGGAAAAAAGTAAATATATAGTAAAGATAATGGGTTAATTATAAAGCTATTAAGAAGGTTAAAAGACAAAAATAGTAAAATTAACAGAAACTACAATAATTAGTTAAGGGATACATAAAATTAAAACATAAAAAGTGATATCAGAAACATTAAACATCAGAGAGAATAAAAATGTAGTTTTGGATGTGTTCAAATTTAAGTTGCCAGTAACTTAAAGTAGACTGTTACAAACATAGGATAAGTAAGATATGTGAACTTCATAGTAACCTCAAAGTAAATGCAAAAAGAAGAAGAAGAAGAGGAAAATAATCTAAATATAACATTAAAGAAAGTCATCAAACTGTGAGAGAAGAGAGAAAGAGAAGAAAGGAACAGAAAGGAACTACAAAAACAGCCAGAAAACAATGAACAAAATGGCAATAAATACATACCTATCAGTGATTACTTTAAATGTAAGTGAATTAAATTCTCTGAGCAGAGATGTGCAGTGTATGATTGGATTTAAAAAAAAAACCACAAAACAAAACAAGACAGGGGTGCCTGGGTGGCTCAGTCAGTTAAGCGTCCAACTCTTGGTTTCAGCTTGGGTCATGATCTCACGGTTCATGAGTGCATGCCCTACATCAGCCTCCATGCTGACAACATGGAGCCTGCCAGGGATTCACTCTCTCCCTCTCGCTGCCCCCCCTCTGCTCTCTCTGTCTCTCAAAATAAATAAACTTAAAAGAATTTTTTAAAAAAGGACATATCTATATGCTACCTAGAAGAGACCCACTTCAGAAGTAAAGACAGACACAAACTGAAAGTGAAGATATGGAAAAAAATATTTCATACAAGTGGAAACAAAAGGACAGCTGATGGCAGCTATACTCATATCAGACAAAATAGACTTTAAAACAAAGACTGTAACAAAAAACAAAGAGGGGCACTACCTAATGATGAAATGGTTGATCCCATAAGAAAATATAACACTTATATATGCACCCAACATAGAAGGACCAAAATATGTGAAACCAATGTTAACAGACCTAAAGGGAGAAATTGACAGCAATACAGTAACAGTAGGGAATTTTAACACCCCACTTACATCAATGGGTTGATCATCCAGACAGAAAATCATTACGGAAACATCAGCTTTAAATGACACTTTAGACCAGACGTAACAGATATATACAGAACATTCCATCCAAAAACAGCAGAATAGAGGCATCTTGCTGCCTCAGTCGGTAGAGTATGTGACTCTTGATCTTGGGGTCATGACTTCAAGCCCCATGTTGGGCATAGAGATTACTTTTAAGGGGAAAAAAAAAAGCAACAGAATACAGTCTTTTCAAGTGCACACAGAACATTCTCCAGGATAGATCGCATTTTAGGCCACAAAACAAGTTACAATAAATTCAAAAGGATTGAAATTCTATCAAGCATCTTTTCTGACTACATTGATACGAAACTAGACATCAATTACAAGAAGAAAACTGGAAAAGCTACAAATACATTGCGATTAAACAACATGTTACTGGACAACTACTGGATCAAGGAAGAAATTTAAAAAATACCTAGAGACAAATGAAAACAGAAATATGGCATACCAAAATCTAAGAAATAAGAGAAATCTCAAATAAACAATTTAACTTTATACCTAAAGGGACTAAAAAAGGAACAAATGAAGCCCAAAATTAATAGAAGGAAGGAAATAATAAAGCAGGGCAGAAATAAATGAAATAGAGACTAAAAAGACTAAAAAGAAAAGATTAATGAAACTAAGACTTGGTTCTTCAAAAAGATAAAATCAACAAACCTTTAGCTAGACTCACAAAGAAGAAAAAAGAGAGAAGGGGGGCTCAAATAAATAATATAAGAAATGAAAAGGGATGTGTTGCACCTGTCAGAATAGCTAAAATAAAAAAGACAAAAACTAAAAAGTGTTGGCAAAAATGTGGAAAAAGGGAACACTTGTATACTGTTGATGGCAATATAAATTGTTACAATCACTGTGGAAGAGAGCATGGAGGTATTAAAAATATAAATAACATATAATCCAATAATTCCTCTGTTGGGTGCTTACCAAAGAAAACAAAACGCAAATTCAAAAAGATACATGCACCCCTATGCAACATTGTTTACAGTATCCAAGATATGGAAACAACTTAAATGTCCATTGATAGACAAATGGACAAGGAAGATGTAGTGTGTGTGTGTGTGTGTGTGTGTGTGTGTGTGTGTGTCTGTATACATATATATATATGTAATGGAATATTCAGCCATAAAAAAGGATATCATGCTATTTGAGACAAATAGAAGGATCTAGAGGATATCATGCTAAGTGAAATAAGTCAGACTGAGAAGACAAATACCATATGATTTAGCTGATATGTGGATGTAAAAAAAAAAGGAATAAATAAACAAAAAGCAGAATCAGACATGTAAACACAGAGAACAAGCTGATGGTTGCCACAGGGGAGAGTGTGGGGGGATGGGCAAATGGGTGAAAGGGAATGGAAGATACAGGGTTCCAGTTTTAGAATGAAAAAGTCACAGAAATAAAAGGCACAGCATAAGGAATATAGCCAAGAATATTATAATAACGATGTATGATGACAAATGGTAGCTACACTTGTAATGAACATAGCCTAATGTATAAACTTGCCAAATCACTATGTTGTACACCTAAAACTGATGTAACAATGTATGTCACCTATGCTCAAATAAGAAAGAAAGAAAGAAAGAAAGAAAGAAAGAAAGAAGAAAAGAAAGAAAAGAAAGAAAGAAACTTTAAAAAAAAAAGACATTGGGGTGCCTGGGTGGCTCAGTCAGTTGTGTCCAACTTTGGCTCAGGTCATGATCTCATGGTTTGTGAGTTCCAGCCCCGTGTCAGGCTCTGTGCTGACAGCTAAGAGCCTGGATTCTGCTTCTGAATCTGTGTCTCCTTCTCTCTCTGCCCCTCCCCCACTTGTGCTCTGTCTCTCTCTGTCTCTCAAAAACAAATAAATGTAAAAAAAAATTTTTAATAAAAATTTAAAAAATTTTTAAAAAGACATTGATGAAAGAATTGAAGAAGACACAAATAAATGGAAAGATACTCCATACTCATAGATTGGAAGAATTAATATTGTTAAAATGTCCATAATGCCCAGAGTGATGAGTCAGTGCAATCCCTATCAAAATTCCAGTGGCATTTTCCACAGAGCTAGAACAAATACTTCTAAAATTTGTATGGAAACACAAACACCCTGAATAGATAAAATGATCTTAAGAAGCACGAAGCCAGAAGTATCATGGTCCCTGATTTCAAACTATACTACAAAGCTATAGTTATCAAAACAGTGTAGTATTGGCATAAAAACAGACACATAGATCAATGGAATGGATTAGAGAGCCCAGAAATAAACCCATGCATATATGGTCAGATAATTTACAACAAAGGAGGCAAGAATATACAATGGCGAAAAGACAGTCTCTTCAATAAATGGTGTTGGGAAAACTAGACAGCTACATGCAAAAGAATAACTGAACCACTTTCTTATACCATATACACCAATTAACTCAAAATGGATTAAACACTTAGATGTGTAAGACTTGTAACGATCAAACTCCTAGAAGAAAACATAGCAAGCTCCTTGACGTTAGTCTTAGCAATGTTTCTCTCCATACTGATTTTTTTCATCAACTCTGACAATCTTTGCCTTTTATAACTGGAATGTTTAGTTTATTTACATTTAATGTAATTCCTAATAGAGCTGGTTTCAAGCCTACTATTGTGCTCTTTGTTTTATATTTAATCATACATTTTCTTTTTATTTTTTTCCTGCCTTTTTTGTATTACTCAATTTTTAAAATGTTTTCTCATTATTTTGTTACATATTCTTCTATTATTTTTCTAGTGGTTATCTCAGAGATTTCAAGATATGCATCCTTGACTTATTACAATCTACTTTAAGTTACTGTCTTTATCACTTCCCAAATAATACAAGAACTTTACAACAATGTAATTCTCTTTACATTCTCCCATCCTTTGTGCTATTTGTGTCATATATTTAACCTTCATAAGCATTAAAAAAAAAACAAACAATTGCTAGCAGGTGGATGTGAAGTCATTTTAAATGTGAGTAAACAGAAGCCAAGAAGACAAATTCAGTGTTGTGGCAACTTAAAGGAAGGGACAAATTCAAGAGAATTTTCAGAAAAGCAAATTGCAGAACTTAGTGAGTAACTAAATATGGGGAAGACAAGACTTGAAAATAACTCAAGGTATTAAGCTTGAGACTCAGGGAGGAAACTGATTCTGTAGATACATATGGCAGGCTGGGATGGTGTTAGGGTTTGGGTTGGGAATAGAAAACGGTGAGCTCAAGTTTTTAAATGAAGTTTAATGTGAAATTCAGGCTTGAAAGATGACCACTGGAAACAGGACCAGATTTGGAAATCATCTAGACATAATACCACTTTTACTGGAAATTGTGGGAGAAATGAGTGTATCGGGGTACTGAATTTAAAAGAAGAAATATCCATTCATTCATCAAATCTTTATCAAGTGTCTACAATATGTCTAGGTGTTCTAGGTGCTGAGGATATAACTGAGAACAAATCAGATGAAATTCCTGCCCTCCTGGAGCTGACATTCTAATGAGAAAATAAAGGATGATCAGTGGATGGAGTTGGAAGGACATGATTAATTGAGACAGAGGAGTGTACCATATATAATAAATAGAATCTGTAAGGATGCTGGTCATGAAGCTTATGAGTTGGAAAAAAGCTTGAATAAGGCATAAATACCTTATTTTAACAGTTCTCAAACTTTGCTGTACTTTAAAATCTCTTGGGAGCTTCTAAAAATCCTGATGCCCAGATCATACTACATCCCTCTTACATAAAAATGCATGCAAGGGTGCACTGGCCATTGATATTTTTTTACGATAGCCAAAGTGGGGAAACTAATGAGGAGAACAAAGACAAGAGAAAGGTAGCTAAAATTAAATCTCCTTACAACTTGCAGCCCACTGATAAATACCTGACACATGCAGAGTGTGACATTGCTCAAGGAACTCATGGTTGCCTTCATATTCATGTTTCATTGGAGGCTAAAAGCAACCTTATCTTGACAATAGTGAGACCTCCAAAGTCCTGGAGACCTTACTTTCACCATACAGATATTCCTTGGAAACTTAAAGTTATCTCTATCCACCCTCCCTCCACAAACTTAAAAATATACAATCAGTCACTCCTCACAAACACAAGTGCAGCTCTTTCTGGCCACAGTTCCTATCCCCATACTATAATAAAATCAGCTTTTTACACCGTAAAACATCCCAAGAATTTTTGACCATTGCCCTTGATGGCTCTGCATCAGGAACCATTGGCATATTTCATCAAATTTGATATGCTATGAATGATAAGAAAAAGAAAACTCTGCCAATTAAATTCTGATAAAATGCTTAAGATGCCATCAATTTAAGATGCATCTCAATTTCAGCGATGCCAAAAATGGAAAAATAATAAGCATTTCAGAAGTGGTGGAATACTGTGGACACAAGTGCACGAGCAGCCATGGAATGAGAATTGCTGAATTTTCCCAGGAGTGTACATGACCTTAGAACAGAATGAATAATTGAGTGTTGAATCCAGAACAGCACATGTTGTTCAAAATTTCAGTTTGGCTCAATAAGAAAATTAAACATAGATGCTCACACTCTTCTGCCTCTTTTTAGGTTATCTCACTTTCCCTCTGTCACCAGGGGGCAGGGACTACGTGATCCTGCTGTGCCAGGAACATGGACATTGGTTCCCAGCTGTACTCCCTTAGTTCTGCCAATTCTCTTCTTGAAAACTGGGTCACTGGAGACATACATGCTGATTTTTCAAGCTTTTAAAAAAGCCTCCCAAAAGTAGCTCAACCCTAAAAAAAAAAAAAGAAGAAGAAGAAGAAGCATCGACCCTGACACTTTATAAATGAGGAACTTCTTTCTAGGTTCCAAGCTTTTAAATCAAATATTATTCTCAAAGCAGCTTCTAGCAGTAAGACAGCCAACCAGACCTGGTCAACCCACAGAGTCTGCCAAAACTTCAAATATAATTTGCCAGTTTGAAATTGGTCAGAGGTCAAAGTTATGAAGATATTGTTAGAGAACAAAATTCAGCCAAGTAAATTTGAGGGTTGAATTAGCTTTATTAGGTGATTCATGAATCAGGCAGCATCCCATCTCACAAGTAGAGAGCATGCTGTGGGGAGTTTTACAAAATGGAAGGTTTTTATAGCAAGAAGGGTGGGCAAAGAAGTTATTAGCAAAAAAGAAAGAAACACAAATGAAGTGAGGGAGGGAGGATTTGATTGTTTCTGGCCAGGACATCTTCTTCTTTGGATACACGGAATGGGCAAGATTTTCATCATACAGATGACCTCACCATTGCTGATCAGGAAATTTCACATTGATTGGTAAAAAGTCACATTCCTGGAATGGGGTGAAACTGTAATTAAGTCTTAGTTTGTTGTTGCAGGGAAGAAGAGGGGTGGAAATGACTCCATTTTGGGCTTGTTTCTTTTTTTAACATTATTATGGTCATAATAATCCCCTTGTGTGCATTTCCAGCAGTTCCCAGTGTGGACTAAATCAGCAAACTCCATTAGTGGAAATAGCAGACTGGAACTGGGGAAAGGACTACACCAGCAAACCCCAGTAAATGGGGACTGGGGACTAGAACTGGGGACAGGATTTCAGTATAGAATTGAACACTCAACCAAGAGCTAAGGACTGGCACTCGGTTTGAGCCTCCAGTGATTCTAGACTGACCCCATCTTAGAAAGCCAATTAGATGCCGAGCTTGAGGAAAAGAGAATGGAGCTCAAATGGAGAGGAACTCATGGCCCTTGGAAACAGTGAGAAAGAGACTGAACTCAAAAGGGGTTTCTCAGGCTCCACATCTGTTTTTCAGGGAAGACCCAAAAGTACTGTTGCTCAGGGCAGGAGAAGCTTGATGCTGCAAACTGGAGGCTACTTTTGAGATGAGCCAATCCCCAGTCCCAGTTTTCCCACACGCCCTCACTCATACCCTGCCCTCACTTGGGGCCCTGGGAGCATCACAGCCAGGAAGCAGGCAAAGACCACGTGGGCCATGACTGCAAAAGCATTAGGAAATAAATCAAGGAAACTTGTCTGGCAAAGCATTTGGGAACAGTGTTCTGAGTGCCAACCAGGTTCCGGGAAGAGTTGAGCCATCCATTCTGGTCCCATGACAGATCTTTCTAGAAGGAATGGTGTTAAAATTCTACTTCAAGCTCCAAGAAATTAGGGATTTGCATAATGATGACCCCAGGAAATAGTATGAAATTAGTCCTAGCCACACAGAGAAATCACTGCAGCTGTGTGAGGCCATGCCCCCAGAGGAGTCCCTCTCTGCTAGGGAAGCACTGGGCGCCTCCCACTGTTGTAGAGTGTGCCCCACTGGGTTCTGGTCAGTTGTGTTTGTATTTGTCTCTTCTGAGACATAAGAGATGGTAGAAAATTCCGTTATCTTCATCCCCAATATGCAGCACAGCCACTGCCAGGAAGTAGAATCTCAATAAATGGTTTTGCAAGAATGAATGAGTGAAAGAATAAATGAATCTATAGGTCAGCCTTATTCTCTCTCTCCGTGTCTCTCTCTCACATGCAAACACACATGCACACATATACACATAAACACATATATACACATGTGTGTGTGTTTCAGTGGTTGTACCAGAGTCTCAAATATATTTGAAATCCTGCCCTAACCAGAATGATTTCTTTCAGATTCCCAGACTTGGGATCCATACTTTTCACCCTTTTGAGGTAGGAAGATGTCACTGAATTCATTATAGGACTATAAATTCAACATCCAAGAGAGTAGTTGAAGCTCAAAAGGCTGGCCAGCTTCTCAAATAACCAAGGACTGAAATGACAGCATCAAGGTTACATGTCTTCCACAGGCTTGGGGCGGGGAGGTGTAGCTGACCCAGGAATTATTCTGACCCTCCAGGCATAGCTTTGTTCCTGGACCCATTAAGTCAACTCTAGTGGTCCATGGGGATAAAGTGGTGCAACCAGATTGCCTTCACATGCTGTAACTCCTTTTTTTTCCTGTGGGACACTTCCCAAATGGAGTTCTCAACACACAGAAAACCTCTCCTGGGCTGTGGCAAGAATGCAGAGTTTGCATGTTTTGGGGTTTTTTGTTTCATTTTTTAATTGTGTTAAATACGTATATTTTATTGTAGGATTGAGATACTATACATTATGCCCCAGAAATAGCCATTTTTTTTCTTTCTTATACTCCTTGGTCCTGTACACATTTACTCTTTTGTGCCATTATTTATTCTTTTATTTTCTCTCTGTCATTATCTGCTTTTGTTTGTTGTTTTTTGTTTTTTGTTTCATATATATAATTTATTGTCAAGTTAGCTAGCATACAGTGTATACAGTGTGCTCTTGGTTTTGGAGGTAGATTCCTGTGATTCATCACTTACATACAACACCCAGTGCTTTTTCTCTCCTAAAGGCCCTGCCCTTTGCAGCCTTGCCCCTGTGTTGCTGCTCAGGTTTGTATTTCACAAACTTGCCTTGTGCCAATGCCAGGTCATTCTCACTCTGCACACACAGTCCCCTGGTGTTCTCTTACACATGACAAGCCATACTAACTTCATTTCTCACATTTATAACCACAAAGTTCTCACAGAAAATTTTCCTGGCTGCCAAGATACATTCAACACTAGAGGTTAGGTAACATAATAGTTTGACCACATTCTCACAGTGCACTGGTACCAGAGATCTACGCCTGAAGGAAAAAGAAATCCTGAAATGTGTCTTAGCCAAGTAGAAAGCAGATAACATATCTTTCAGGCAAATACAAGATTACAGTAGGCCGTAATATGGCTTATTAGTGGGGACTAAATTTGGATATATATGAAAGAAAACCCCAGTTAACAGGGACTTAAGCACACAAGTTTTTATTTTCTCAAAAGAGGTGGGGAATAAGCAGACAGAGCTGATGTTGGAAGTTCTACAAAGCCCTTTCCAGTTTTTGCCTCTGGGGTGACTCTGATTCTCATGTGGAAGGTGGCTGCCAGAGCTCCAGCCGTCATACCCATGTTCCGGGCAGTAGAAGACTTCTCAGAAGTTGCACACAATACTTTCACTTTTATCTCTTTCAGTAGGATTTGGTCATATATTCACACCCCAACGAAATGGAGCTCAAAGGCTAAAGGGAATATAACCTTTATTTTGGGAATAAATGTAGAATATAGAACTGTTTGCAAGACAACTGACCTGATCTCTTCAGAGGTGACTGTTCTAGATTTTAAAAGACTAAGAGACACATAGGTGAGCCTTGATTGACAATGGAAGATATTTTGAAGGTAATAAGGAAAACTGGAATATGGACTGAGTGTCAGAGGATATTTGAGAATCATGGCTAATTTCCTTAGGTGTGATCTTAGAATTATGACTTCACAGGAGTATGTCCTTATTTTTAGAAGATTCAGGCTATGAAGTACTTAGGAATGAAATGTCCTGACATCTACCACTTCCTTCAAAATGGTGCCTCATCCAACGGAATGGGAAAAGATATTTGCAAATGACATATCAGACAAAGGTCTAGTATCCAAAATCTATGAAGAGCTCACCAAACTCCACACCTGAAAAACAAATAATCCAGTGAAGAAATGGGCAGAAAACATGAATAGACACTTCTCTGAAGAAGACATCCGGATGGCCAACAGGCACATGAAAAGATGCTCAACGTCGCTCCTCATCAGGGAAATACAAATCAAAACCACACTCAGATATCACCTCACGCCAGTCAGAGTGGCCAAAATGAACAAATCAGGAGACTATAGATGCTGGAGAGGATGTGAACCTCTCCAAAATGGGAACCCTCTTGCACTGCTGGTGGGAATGCAAACTGGTGCAGCCGCTCTGGAAAACAGTGTGGAGGTTCCTCAAAAAATTAAAAATAGACCTACCCTATGACCCAGCAATAGCACTGCTAGGAATTTACCCAAGGGATACAGGAGTACTGATGCTTAGGGGCACTTGTACCGCAATGTTTATAGCAGCACTCTCAACAATAGCCAAATGATGGAAAGAGCCTAAATGTCCATCAACTGATGAATGGATAAAGAAATTGTGGTTTATATACACAATGGAGTACTACGTGGCAATGAGAAAGAATGAAATATGGCCCTGTGTAGCAACGTGGATGGAACTGGAGAGTGTGATGCTAAGTGAAATAAGCCAAAAAGAGAAAGACAGATACCATATGGTTTCACTCTTATGTGGATCCTGAGAAACTTCACAGAAACCCATGGGAGAGGGGAAGGAAAAAAAAAAGTTAGAGTGGGAGAGAGCCAAAGCATAAGAGACTTTTAAAACCTGAGAAAAAACTGAGGGTTGATGGGGGGTGGGTGATGGGTATTGAAGAGGACATCTTTTGGGATGAGCACTGGGTGTTGTATGGAAACCAATTTGATAATAAATTTCATATATTGAAAAAAAATGATGCCTCAAAATACAATATATCAATAGGTAAGAATGTCAATAGAGAAAACATGGAAAAGATAGTAAGAGTTACTGAGCCTAAGTGGAGGGGTATGGATATTTATTATACTATTCTTTCAACTTTTCTATATGTCTAAATTTCTTATAATAAAAATTAGGCTAGAGTAATTCTCCATTTGGTCTGGCTATCCCACAGTCTTTCATGTGAGGTTGGCTGCCTCCTGGAGAAAGGGAATGATGTTCCCAAGGGCACTCTTGAGTCACGTAGTTCAGAGGGTCTATAGTGGGTTGGATTCCCACAGTCAGCCAGTGGTTCAGCCAGTGGTCCAGCCAGTTCTGGTGGATCCCAGAACTTGTGAGTGTTGAGAGAGGACTGCATCTGGGCCCTCAGCTTCTCCCAGGGTCCTCCCCCATTACCCAGGATACAGCACGGCAGTGAGGATCCACAAATGCCATTACCCATTTGAGATAACAACATGGCAGAAGGGAGAACATGAGTCTGCTACATGTAGGCACCTTCTATTGTGAAGGCATGAGTAGCGTATCAGGACACTACTGGGTAGAGTAGAACAAATGCTAGGCTTCATACTAAAAAAATCTGTCCTCCCTCCACCATTTCTGCTCATAACATCTTGGAGGAGGCATTTTAGCTTCCTCACCTGTAAAGTGAGGATCATGATCACTGTTTCATCTACTTCACAGGGCTATCTGAGAGGCAAAGAAAAGATTGTGCACAATTTTCTGTAAACCTACAAATGTACAAGATTATTAGGAAAGTGAACTTTCTTATCCAGAACTGCTTCATCCCCTTAGGCTCCCATGCAGGTAACCACAGATACCAGGGGCAAATGCAAGTTTTCAAAATGCTGCTTGTAGTGGTTTGGAAATATCTCCACAAATTCTTTGGCATTCCTCCCTCCAAAAATGGAAACAAATTCCCCTCCCCTTGCATGTAGGCTGGACCAAATGACTTGCTTCTAACATAGGATCGCCAGATAAAATACACGATACCAAATTAAATTTGAATTTCATATAAACAAATTTTTAGTGTAAGTATGTCCCAAATATTTCATGGGAATACTTATACTAAAAGTTTCTTCATTGTTTATCTGGAATTCAAATTAAACTGGGTTGTACCAGTTGCTTTTGTTTGTTAGTTTTGCTAATACTGGCAGCCCTATTCTAATGAATACAATGAAGTGGCATAAGTAACGGTATAGGACTCCAAGACAAGGTCATAAAAGGCATTGTAGCTTCTACCTTGCTCCCTCTTACATCCCTCTCTCTAGGAGAAACCAGATGCCATGATTTGAGGATACTCGGGCAGTCCTATGGAGAGACTGCCAACATATCCTGCCAACAGCCAGCAGTTCCTCACAAGCCACATGAGTGAACCATCTGGAAGTGGTTCCAGCCCCAGTGAAGGGTCAGCTGACTGCAGCCCCAGCCAATGTCTTGGTTACAATGTCATGAGAGACCGTGAGCCAGAACCACCCTCCTAAGCTGCTCCTGAGACACTCTGTGAGGTAATAAATGATTGTTGTTTGAAGTTGCTATATGTTGGAGCCTCAGGCCCAGCCCCGGCTAGTGCTGAGATTTCTACAGAAGGTTCCCCACCCCTCCCAGACTCCGAGCTTTGATCACCATTCCCCATTCTACCACCTTATTTCAGACCAATCCTGTGCCCAGGACAAGTATCTCTGAAGGCTTTTTAAAAAATTAATGGTCCACAGTAGGAAGTCTATCTGTTAAAAGAAGATGAACTTTGAGGGGGAAAGCAACACTGAAAAAGAACAAGTAATACTTTTCAGAGGTCCTGTGAGGTCCTTTACGTGCATCAGGAGATACTTCGGCCCTGGGGCCTAATTCTGCTGGTTCTGGCTGCTTGGTTTGGGGAAGTTATTTAATCTCTCAAACCCTAGGTTTATTTGTAAATACGGGCATAATACCAATTTGCCAGAATTTTATGGTGATTAGAAATATCAACAATAATGTTTTTAGTCAGGTAGCACTACTGCTCTTTATATTTAATCCTTGTACAACCCTTTGAGATAGATAATGTCCTTCTCTTCCTCTTGCACTTGGGAAACTGAGGCACACAAAATTAACATGACTGCACACAGCTAAAAAGTACCTAATGTGCCTGACACATAGAACACACCTTTGTAAAAGTTATACTATTAGGATATCATTTAATCCTCCATACCATTATTTTTCCTGGTTAAAAAAATGGGGCATCAGCAGGATTAGTGGATCTCCCAAGGTCGAACTCCAACGTCTGCCTGCCCTCTTCCCCCCAGCCGCAGTGAGTCCTGGAGTGAACAGCACCCCCTGGTGCCCTCATGGCCCCCACCCTGGCTGGGGTGGTCATTCTCCTGGTATTATTCCTCCTCCCGCAACCTTCCCCTTGCTGGTGCTTCTGGCTCATGAGAGTTTCTAATTGCTGCCACAGGATGGAATGAGCCAGACACCTCAATTGGAGACCTTGATTCACATCTGGTCCACAGATCAGTTTTAGTGGACTGGCACAACATCAGCTCAGATTTTAAATACAGGAGCCGCCATATAAAACATGCAGATTTCTGCATTCTCTGATCCAATGAGATGCTGGCTGGCCCTCCTGGGTGGCAAGCCCCTGGAGCAGAGGAGTACAGTCTCTTTCAAGATGGGGCCCGCGCCCTCCCATGCACCACTGACAGCAGACATGATGGGCCCCCAGTGTCCTGCACACTCAATGTTCCTGTCGAGAGGCACTGTTTGAATGTCACCAATAACCTCCTGAGCTATCCCAGTCACAGGCTTGGCCCTGAGATGAAGTGAGAAATCATCTCAACTCTGTGTCTCAGTCTTCTGCTTGACATTGAGAACTGCATTCTGATGGGATGTTCTCCTGCTCCCATCCTCACTGAAAACTGGACAGAAAGTATCGACTACAGAACCTGAGCCAAGGCAGCCTATCAGAAGTTCAGCAGAGAAATGGATTTTTTTTCAAAACACCAGATATATGTGACTTGATGTATCTACTCCTTTGGAAGAAACTGCTGCCAGAAAGAACCTCAGCTCCTTCTGATACAGAGATGTGCCTACTTGTCAGCCCCACTGTCAGGAGGGTGACCTGAACAATAAGAATGGGAGAAGCTAGGGAAAACGAGTCCCCTTCTGGTTTCCTTCCCTGGGGTCTTAGTGGAACTTAGTGGAAGCCTCTCTCTCTGTCTCTCTCTGTCTCTCTCTGTCTCTGTCTCTGTCTCTCTCTCTCCTCTCTCTCTCTCACACACACACACACACACACACACAGAAATGGATGTGGCAATCACTCTGGCTGAGGCCCAAAGTGGCTTGCTAAACCCACAGTTCCTTTTTGCTTTTTCCACAAGGCAGAGAAATAATGTAAACTACTCCCAGGGAGAAAGTAGAGAAGGAAGAACAGCTTATCCCAGACCCATACTTGGAAATTCCAGTGTGGGACTTAAGAGGAAAGGGTACCCTCTCTCACAAAGTTGGAGAGAAAGTATAAATTGGCATATTTCTCTGTAATAGCATTTTGGCAGTAAATGCTAACAATTTAAGTGTATATAACCTTTGCCCAAGCGATAGCACTTCTGGGAGTCTATTTTAGAGGAATTCTACTAGAAGAGTACAAAGACACATGAACCAAGAGACCCCCTCCAGCACTGCCTGTGACGTGAAACAGTGAAGTCAGCCTACACGCAGCCACAAGTGAATGTTGGTATGTTTGTGCTGTGGAAAACTACAGTTCTATTAGAAAACACACATATCTAAGGGAAGAACATTGAAAAATTCCATGATGATATGTGAAAAAAGCAAATTCCAGAATAAGATTTAACTTATTAACTGCCTATATTTAACTAATGTGAAATGACCATGCTAATTATTTATTTATGCACAGAACACAAAATGTAAGTGTGAACAGTGTAAATGGTATTAGCAACTCTGTGTGTCATTCCACTCAATGATCCTGAGCCCCGGAGGGCTACCTGAGCATTGTCAGTCTGTGTCTCCCAGCACTGTGAGCTTCTCAGGGCTCTGAGCGTGGTTTTGAGAATTAAGAAGAATGGGTACTCCTTATACCACATGGCCCCTGAATGCAAACCAACTACTTAGTCTGGTCCTCGAGGGAGAAGCAGCAGCGTGCTACAGCTGTGCTGACAGAATGTCAGTCTCCAACAGAGAACCTTCCAAACGGTTGCTCTTCCTCATCCCTTCCCTTTTCTGAGCAGTTAGTCATAAAGCCATTGGGTGGCACAGAGAAGGTAGGGGCCTGCCATGGGCAAAAGAGGAGCAAGTGACTCAGAGAACCAAAGCCCACACAGAGTGAGGAGTGTGTCCACCGCCTGGAGCGGGGCACTTGGAACGCAGCATCAGAGCCCCAGTCAATGAGGAAAGTGACCACACGGAGGGACAGGCCAACACAGAGGTCCGAGCCTAAGTGGTCTGAGGACAATGTCTGCTGCAGGAAACAGCCTGGAGCAGGTGTCAGAGCTGCACAAAGTCAGGAGGGTGCCTATGCGGTGGGGGATGGTGAGGGTGTCAGGCCCCGAGCAAGGGAAAAGGCACCCACACACTTGCAGGGAGTAGAAACTGGAAGTAAGTTCCATATGAGAGGGAGGATCAAATAAGAAAACAGAATACGTATTAAGGGAGTTGCCAGAGTTTCCATTGTCAGAGAAGGGAGTTACAAATAAAGGAAGAGAAGAAACTAGAATGAATGTTTGGTTTGGGACTGGATTTGAAGGTATCAGTCTGAACTCATGATTTTCAACATATAGAGATATAGAAATATAGGTGTGTGTGTGTGTGTCTGTGTGTGTGTACACACATACATATTCCCTAGCTCTGTTCACTGCAACAGCTTGGGAGCAGCAACCCCTCAGTGGCAATGTGCACTCCCCATATTTTATGGACGACCTTCAGGTTATTTATGTAATGTCATTTGGTAGCAAGCAATATATTCTTTTTTTTTTTCAACGTTTATTTATTTTTGGGACAGAGAGAGACAGAGCATGAACGGGGGAGGGGCAGAGAGAGAGGGAGACACAGAATCGGAAACAGGCTCCAGGCTCTGAGCCATCAGCCCAGAGCCTGACGCGGGCTCGAACTCACGGACCGCGAGATCGTGACCTGGCTGAAGTCGGACGCTTAACCGACTGTGCCACCCAGGCGCCCCCAATATATTCTTTTTAACAATTGGGCAACTAAGGTATACAATGTTAAATTATTTCCTGTAGTTCACTTGATATATCCAAAGACATCTAACTCTCTTCTGCCAGGAAAAGAAAAAAGTATTTCTAGCCTTTTTACCCTCTCCCAAGAAGAAATCTTAAAAGTCATTTTATTTTTTTAATTTACATCCAAGTTAGTTAGCATACAGTGCAACAATGATTTCAGGAGTAGATGCCTCGGTGCCCCTTACCCATTTAGCCCATCCCCACTTTCACACCCCCTGTGATAACCATCTGTTTGTTCTCCATATTTAAGAGTCTCTTATGTTTTGTACCCCTCCCTGTTTTTATATTATTTTTGTTTCCTTTCCCTTATGTTCATCTGTTTTGTCTCTTAAAGTCCTCAGATGAGTGAAGTCATATGATTTTTGTCTTTCTCTGACTGACTAATTTCACTTAGCATATCCTCCAGTTCCATCCATGTAGTTGCAAATGGCAGGATTCCACTCTTTTTGGTTGCTGAGTAATACTCCATTGTATGTATATACCACATCTTCTTTATCCATTCATCCATGGATGGACATTTGGGCTCTTTCCATACTTTGGCTGTTGCTCATAGTGCTGCTATAAACCGGGGGGTGCATGTGTCCCTTCGAAACAGCACACCTGTATCCCGTGGATAAATGCCTAGTAGTATAATTTCTGGCTCGTAGGGTAGTTCTATTTTTAATTTTTTGAGGAACCTCCACACTGTTTTCCAGAGTGGCTGCACCAGTTTGCATTCCCACCAACAGGGCAAAAGAGATCCTCTTCCTCTACATCCTCGCCAACATCTGTTGTTGCCTGAGTTGTTCATGTTAGCCATTCTGACAGGTGTGAGGTGGTATCTCATTGTGGTTTTGATTTGTATTTCCCTGATGATGAGTAATGTGAGCATTTTTTCATGTGTCTGTCAGCCATCTGGATGTCTTCTTTGGAGAAGTGTCTATTCATGTCTTTTGCCCATTTCTTCACTGGATTATTTGTTTTTTGGCTGTTGAGTTTGACAAGTTCTTGACAGATTTTGGATACTAACCCTTTATCTGATATGTTGTTTGCAAATATCTTCTCCCATTCTGTCGGTTGCCTTTTAGTTTTGCTGATTGTTTCCTTTGCTGTGCAGAAGCTTCAGATGCTAGTTTCTAAACATCACTGTCCAATAGAAGGAACCAGGGTTTCTTGTAGAAATAGCTGGTTCCTGGGCTGGGACAGGGATATTATCTGATAAGCCCAGAACAGCTTGTGCCAGAAAGCAAGGAGATGCTAAAAGAATAATGAAGACATGTATACAGGACACACAAGCCACCTGAAGAGGCATCCATTGGCCAAATATAAGACAACTGGGCATCAAAATATGATAATAGATTTTGAGCCATTCAATAAAACTGAAAATTATGAGGCACAAAAATATAAATGAATAAAACAAAGGTTTTATGAGGAACAGTTTAAGTACATAATTTCAAAGAACCTCCCTATAAAGTACTTATTAATTACAAAGAAAAATGAGTACCTTTACGGTGGACAAGTGGTACAGACACACCTTCGAGTGACCCATGTGAAATTAGCAGCACTGGGACAAACTGACCCCGTGTGTCACCTGGGAGGACACAGTGACCTGGCACTGCTGCCGTATGTTCCTGCCACAGCTGCACCGCCTGACTCCAATCACACCACCAGACAAACCCAAACGAGGGAAATTCTACACAATAATCGGCCTGTCATCTTCTAAAGTGTCAAGGACTAGCAGGAAGTTTTCCAGACAGGAGACTAAAGAGACATGACAACCAAATGCAACATGTCATTCTGAGCTGGATACTTTTACAATGAAGGACACGATTGGGACGGCTGGTGAACCACGAAGCTGGCCTGTGTTCATTCTCTCTTGTGTGAAACACAGTCCACAAATTCCAGTGGTTTGAAACACAGTCACTGTCAGCACCATTCTGCATCAGGAGTTGAGGCTCAGCTGGGTTCTAGGCTCAGGGTGTCACCAGGCCAGGATCAAGGTGTTGGACAGATTGGATTCTCACCCAGACACTTTGGAAAGAAATCTGCTTCCAAGCTCATTCAAGTTGTTGGCAAAATCCAGCTCTTTGTGGCCGTAGGTCTGACATCCATTTCCTTGCTGGCTGTTAGCCAGGGGCCAACACCTCTCTTCTCATGCCCCCCAAACCAGCCTTCAAAATGGCAACCACTTTGATCCCTTACGCTTCTTAGAAAGAGAAAACTTGCTTTTAAAGGGGCTCATGTGATCAGACTGGACCCACCTGAATAACCTACCTTCAAGGAGGCTCCTACGTTAAGCCATGTAACATAACAGTCACGAGAGGGATATCTCATCACATTGCTGGGCTCCAGAAATTAGGACAGGGCATTGGGAAGGGGGAAGGCATTTTAGAAATTCTGCCTGCCACACAGCCTGAGGATGAACCAATATGTCAGTACTGATCTCCTGATTTTTGACGGTTGTGAAGCAGAATATACTCGTTTGCAAGAAATACACACAAAAATATTCAGGATGGAGAATCAGACCAGCAAATTTAAATTTATTCTCATATCACTTGGTATTAAAAAACAGTTCTCCTAAATTTTTTCTATGTATAAGTATTCAGATACATAAAAAGATAGCTATGGATTACATGTATTTGTATATAATAAAAAGAAAAATATCTGGAAACATCTAGTAAGATAGATACAGAAGTTACCTGTGATTACCTGTGGGAAATGGAGTTATTTAAGAGGGAAGAGAGGTACACAACTTTTATTTGCGGGTTATTTTTTTAAAAAGAAAAAAAAAGGGGGCGTTTGGGTGGCTCAGTCAGTTAAGCAGCTGACTCTTGATCAGCACAGAACCTATTTGGGATTCTCTCTCTCTCTCTCTCTCTCAAGATAAATACACATTTAAAAAATAAATTTAAAAAGTTAAAAAAAAAAGTCAAAACAGGTGAACGATCTTTGAAAAGGACAGCAGGAGACTGGCTGCTGGTTTTGTGGCAGAGTGAGCGAACACAAGGAGGGACAGGCGGAGGCCAAGATTAAATGATGAGGCAACAAAACATGTTACCCCTGTTATAGTTCTATGCCTCTCGCAGAGCTACCAAGAAATCAAATTTAGAATAAAAATCTGTACTGAGGTGATGGGAACAAAGGTAATTCTCTGCTGGCTGTGAGGGCATGCCACACATCAACAGCGCTTCCTAGATAAGGTTTCCAGCCCCTCTTCCCCATTTGCTTTCCGGTATCGAAAAGACCAGCGCTGCTCTCTCTTCAGTTAACGACTACACCTCTTTCACATCTTGTCTAATGTCTTCAAGCACCTTGAGAAGCTGTCTGCCCAATGGCACCCCAAGCCACAGATAATAAAGAAGGGGCACAGCAAGCACACTTTCCTGTGATGGGCTGAATTGTGTCTCCCCAAAACTGACATACTAAAATCCTAACCCCCTAGAACTTCAGAAAGTGCCCTTATTTGGAGACAGGGTTTTTACCAAGGTCATCAAATTAAATTGAGGTCAGCGGGGCAGGGCCCACTGCAACATGACTGGGGTCCTTCTAAGAAAAGATGAGGACCCGGACTCACAGAGGGAAGGCAGTGTGAAGACAGAGGATGGCCACCCTCAAGCCCTATTCTTGCAACTCTATCTGTGTTTGAAATATTTTCAAGTAAAGTCAAAAACTTAAATAAAAGTAAAGGCAGAATGAAACGGAGTCAAGCTCCTTGGACCCACAGCTGACCCCAGGCAGCAGAGGCCTAGAAGGCCCTGCAGCACCTATGTGAGGCCTGTGGCCCTCACTGAGGGCTGGGATTTAAATCCAGGTTTTAAACTTTTTTTTTTAAAATGCCTATTATTTATTTTTGAGAGAGAAAGAGAGCACAAACAGGGGAGGGGCAGAGAGAAAGGGAGACACAGAATCGGAAGCAAGCTCCAGGCTCTGAGCTGTCAGCACAGAACCCAATGTGGGGCTCGAACTCACAGACCTTGAGATCATGACCTGAGCCGAAGTCGGACGCTTAACCGACTGAGCCACCCAAGCACCCTTAAATACAGGTTTTAAATGGCTTTATTTTTTCTATGATTTTTTTCCCTCAAATATTTAATGTCCTTGCAATATTAAAGGGATTTGAGTTTAGAAAGACTCATGAATGCAGTTCACGGTCCGACAAGTGATTAAAGAAAGCCTTGTATTGATTCTGGTGATGCTCCTGACTGGGTTTACAGTTGGGCTGGAGGAAGGGCTCTCGTGGTTTGGGGGATGTGGCTCTCCTCTCTCAATCCAGCCACAAAGACCCATCTCATTTAGTGGGGAGATTCCAGATCAGGCTTCTTATTGAAAACATCCTCACCTCCGATGGTCTGCTCCAATGGCATCTGTGATTCTCGTAAAACCCTGTTCCCTGAAAAAAAAGGAAAAGCAATTTTGGCAAATAGGGAAGGACAGGCCCTGCTCTCGCTGGAAGCCCACATTCACCTAGGCTGTCAGCTCCATAACCGTGCCTGCCTGTCTCCCGCAGAGGCGTGCCTCCTGCCTTCTACATCGTCTTCACTCAGGAACCTAGAGGTGTTTCCACCTAGGTCTTCACACTGGGAAAGGAATCAATTTCAAGTATTCACAGCTCCCTGACATCAAGACAATGTTACTGAGCAGGGATGCTGCCAGAACCCCTCAGGCCAATAAACACCATTAATCTTGAATTCCTTGGCCCTTTTTGTCCTCTGTATTAGGAGCAACAGAGTAATTTTCCCCCCGGGTTCTTGAATCCTTTCTGATGAGGAATAAACAGACAGGTAAATAGCATCTCCTCCTCCCTGTGAGTCATCCTCAACTGATGCCACCTTAACTTCACCTGTGTCAAGCCACACGTGGCCCCACTCACTTCAAAAGGGCCTCCAGCTCCCGCTTGACCCTGCCCACCACAGGCGGCCCCCGGTAGGTGAGGGCTGTGTACAGCTGCACGAGGGAGGCCCCCGCCCGGATCTTCTCCAGGGCATCCTGCCCACTGCTGACACCACCAACCCCAATGATGGGGACTCTGCCTGCAAGAAGCACACGTAACATCGTGAGGAAGGGCAGGCAACGTGAGACCCTTAGTTTGGCTTCCCCCTCTCTGGCCCCGGCTGAATGCAGCAGTTCGGGGAACACTGATTCAGATCAAACCCAAGAGCCTGAGCCACACACAGATCTGAAGACACAGGCACCGAATTCTTGCCTTTGGTGAGTGCATACATCTCCCGGATGGTCTGAGTTGATAAATCCCGGAGGGGCTTCCCACTCAGCCCTCCTGTTTCAGAGCGCAGGGCACCCTGGAGGCCGGCAGGGCGGCTCACTGTGGTGTTCGTGATGATCAGTCCATCGATGCCCAACTGCAATGTGAGACAGAGAAAGAACCCTCCAGTGGTGGCACTGATGCAGTCGGAGTAGCTTCCCTGAGGGTGTGAGACAGCAGCCGGGCCAGGTGCCCGCACTACAGCCCCGGGAAGCAAGAGCTATACCAGAGCTCACTATGCTTCTAGAAAAAGGGTCTGAATGAGCCTCAACATAACAGTAGCAGCCATCACATATCGATCACCTGTAATGTTCCACAAGGACAGGATTTAATCCTTAGAACCACTCACTTTAGTCTTGTCCAAGGCCCCTAGGTAGTACATGGTGGAACTAGGACTTGAACCCAGGACTGCCAGATTTGGTCCATGTTTCCACCATTCTCCTGTAACACAGGGGCCTGGGGTAGACTGGAGAGAGTGACAGAACAGTCTGACCAAGACTGACCAAGAATGCAAGCACAAGCCTTAGAGCTCTTGCTGGATGAATGTGAGGAAAGAGACAAGGGAATGGGTACAAGTAAATGACTCATCCAAACATTTGCTTCTTTAAATTTTTTTTTTTTTTTAGTTTATTTGTTTTGAGAGAGTGTGAGCAGGGGAGGAGGAGAGGGAGAGAGGGAGAGAAAGAAAGAGAGAGAGAGAGAGAGAGAGAGAGAGAAAGAGAGAGAAAATCCCAAGCATGCTCCACACTGTCAGCTCAGAGCCCGATGTGGGGCTTGAACCCACAAACTGTGGGTTCATCATGACCTGAGCTGAAATCGAGTTGGATGCTCAACCAACTGAGCTTTTCATTAGATGATGAGTTACATCATGACATATCAAACCAGCTCTCACTACCACAGAAAGGAAGCCACAGGCTAGCCCAGCTGGCCAAATGGCACCCACCCCCGCCCCTCCCAGGCAGTGAGAGGCATCCCAGGGCCTAGCCCGACTCCTACCTCTCTCACCACACTGGCAATATCCTCCTTGTCCTGGGCTGTGAGGTCAGGTGCGATCTTCACCAGCACAGCCGGTTTGCGCGCTCCCTGCAGGGCGTCCCTCTCCTGCAGCACCTAGAACAACACACGGCCAGAGACGGGGACCCTGGAGGCCGTAGCCACAGATCAGCATGTTCTCACGATGAAGCACCAGCGACTTCTCCTTCTCAGAAAATACAGCTCTCAGTTATGCCAAAGACCCATCCCACAGATCTGATTCTCCTGAACAAAGGGATCCCTAAGATTAAGTCCCTAATGTTGTCACTGGTATTGGCTAATATATTAAGGCTTATTGAGACTTGTTTTCCTAAAAGAGATAAGAAGAAAATACTGTCACAAGTACTGTTTGATAAAGACTCATCCAGGGGTGCCTTGCTGTTTCATGCAAATCTTGATCTCAGGGTCGTGAGTTCAAGCCCCACATTGGGCATGGAGCCTACTTAAAAAAAAGAAGAGTAATCCAATTTATTCAGTCAGTGTGCTCGATGCTAGGGACAGAGACAGACAGTCCCTGCTCTCAAAGGGTTTATGGTTTAACACAGGGACAGGTAACCAAGCCATTAATTACTGTTAAGCATAATCAGTGTTATGACGGGATTATAGGTATAGCAAGGGGTCCTATCTGGTCCAGGTGCTAAGGACAGCTCCTTGATAGTGACATTGAAGCTTTTTCCTGAAGAATCAACTGGAAAGAAATGGGTAGGACAGGCTGGTGGAATGGAGCCTGGAGATGTAATTTCCTACCTTGGTCAGCAGGTGGCGCAGCTCAGCCTTTCCCTGAAGGCTCCGTAGCCCAGTGGTGTTCGGACTGGACACGTTCACTACCAGGTAGTCGGCCAAGGGACCCAGGACTCGAACCCCCTCCACGTAGTCCGCAGCAGCGTCCACGGAGGTCTTATTCTTCCCCAGGTTTATTCCCAGTGGTAGCCCCCCTGTAAAGATGGCTTGTCAAGATTTTGTTCCTAAACACCATTCCCTGTGCAACATTTTGAAGATGTCCTTGACTAAACAGCCCACGAAGAGCCCCGTACACCTCCACCTCTTTGTGTGAACTTCCCGGACCAGCCGGCAAACACCATGGAAGCTGCACGGTGTTGCCGCCTTGGTCTTGCTGACCAAGAAGAGGTCACCATCTTTGCGCAGCATGTTTGGGCAACTACTAGGATGTTTTACTGCACTGTGTTCTTTTCCTTTTTTAAAATTTAATGGAAAATGGAGAAATTAGGAGTGCAAATGCTAGCGATAAAAAGTAAGGGCTCATAAATGTAATGAGGACAGTCAGAAATCAACAGGCATGTTAAGGGACAGCTGTTTATTCTCAAGGGCTGTCTGCTGGACTTGAGTGACAGGGTGTGCAGTTGGGAAGAAAAGGCAAAATTAAAGAATATGTATACAAGACTGGAAAATGTTTTCCACTAACCATGCCTAAAATATAGAGGCATAAATCTTTTAGAACTTGGAATTTCAGTTTTCTGAGAAGGGGCTCCAGCTCATAACTAGAGTGAGCACAAGTCCCAGTGCTCCCAGAACAGCCCTCATTGCTCCTGTAGCCTGGGCATAATTATTAATGCCTGCACCCTTCACTCCCCAAAATGTCTCAGTTTGCATGATAAGTTATTATGCCACCCAATTTTAAAATCCATGGAATTACTGACTTGCATTTTGGACTGTTAGAAAAATACATTTTAGAAACATGCTGTGCCTGAAAGCCAGAGGTTGTCTGTACTTGGCTTCTAAGATACCACCTTATCTGCAAAGGTCATTGGTAGGTCAGTGGTGCCAGCTGCTTTTACCGCGCAATAGTTGGGAAAAGACCTGGAGCACCAAGTGAGCTCCCAAAAGGTGTGTCAGGTCACTGGGATCAAAGACCAACATCTAGTGTTGCTAACCACCTTCTCATTCCCTAAACTAGTCACCCTTTTAATCACCAGCTTGAAAGTAAATGAGATTCCCTTGGGGGCGGTGGGGGTGGGGGTGGGTAGCATCCAATTAGACAAAAGCTACACAAGGCCTCCAAGCTTCCCAAGTCCAGCCTCCATCAAGCCAAGCCATTTGTAAGCTGATTCTTCTTTGCACAGATGAGCTGGCTTGAAAGGGAGCCTTACTTTCATGCAGCTAAGGGACCTTCCATCAGCAGTTAGCTGCCCAAAGGGCCAAGACTCTGAAGTTAGACAGAAATTTCTGAATTACTCTATCTTCAAAAGGCACCATAGCTTCTGTCAACTTATGCTAGCAATAAGCTGTCTTCAAGTCTTCTAGATGCTGGAAAACATGAACAAATCTGCTGGAAGATTCTGCTTCAATCAGTGTTAGTGCTGGAGTAGGGGTGAGGGAGGGGCAAGGAAGAAAAGGGGCTAAAGCTCGCACTGGGGACAATGAAAAGAAGGGAAGCAAGAAGGCAGGAGAGTATCACAAGCTATGGAGGTCATATTATAAGCTTCAAAGTTCCCCAAATGGAAAGGTCTGTAGTATAGCAGGGTCTGCTCCTACCAAAGCTTGGAATTTCCAAACAAGGTAACTTCCTTCTCCTAAAATCAGAGATTGCCGACTGCCTCGGCCCTTTCAACCTTACTTCCTGAAGTGAATCCGATGTCCATAGGTTTTTCTTATCTCACTACCAGGACATTTAATGACACTTAAATTCCTGGAAAGAGTTCTAGAGGAAAATGGCCACAGCCCCACACAATCTCAGAAGACACCTGGGAAGGGGTGGTGAGGACAAAACAGAGCTATAGGCACTACATGGATCTGGAGGGAGAGCAGAGCCCCAGAGAACAGACATCGGCATCTCTGAAGGCAGCCTTACAACATGCATGGTGTTTTCTGAACAAGTCATGAAGGATAGTTTCCCAAAAGTCAAGATTAATTCTCCCCGAATAGGGAGGGGTATGATTAATTTCACTTTTCTTCTTGATGCTTCTCTGTATTTACTAATGCTTCTATAATTAACATGTATTGTTTACATAACGCACAAAAGGACATCATAGGAAGACCGAGGAAGATGGAGCTCAAGTTCTGCTCACATCTCAACTACCCACGTGACCACAGCGGGACTGCTTTGCTCACTTCCAAGCGGCCCCAGTTATGACACAACACAGGTTATATAACGAGGGAGAAACTAAGCAAGTCTTTACTAAATTATGAAATTCAGTTACAATCTTGCTGACTGTGATAAAGGCAGGAAAATTCCTGAGTTCCACAGTATTTTTTTCCCTATTGCTCAGTCACATTTACTTCATTAAGAATTCCTGACCTTTCTCCCACAGGTTTCCTCACAACAAATGGAGAAAGGCCTATTAGCACAACCCCACTTTACCTTCTGTGAGCCTGGCCTGCTTCTCCTGTCTGGCCCGCAACCTGTGTTCCACCACCGAGAGTCCGTGACTGTTAAATCCATATCTGTAATATATAAGCAGGTGGGGAGGGGACGAGGTTAGAGCCCTCGGCCATAAGGCAGACACTTTGGAGAGATGGTTTCATGGCCACTTCTATACTTTGGACTTTTAAAAACAGGAAAGAAAAAAAAAATCAGAGTCAGTTTTTAGACTTTCAAGGTTTAAACACCCCTGGAATTCCTAGAAAACTTGCCAGAACACCATCAAACACAGAGGGAAAGATTTAAATTTGCAAACAAGTCGCTCAGGTACCTAGCACTGGAAATAGCCCAGACTCGCCAGGTAGCTGTCCCCCGACCTGTCTGAATCCAACCCACACTCCTCCTCACTTATGTACCCCTCCCCTGCAGCGGGGCCTCCCTGACAACCCATCTTTCCTCCTCCTGCCTGTGCTCCACAAGCTCCCTCCCAGAGAAGAAATCATAACAAATGCCTATTGTTTAAGCCACTTTGTTACTTGCAGCCAAAAACGCTGAACAGATAGAGAGCACCTGTTTTTGTTTACTTCATGAATAAATTGCTCGATTCACTTGGCAGGCGCTTACTGGGCACCCACTCCAAGCCACCCACAGCAAGGAGGCCGAACACACAGGCTCTCCTCCCTCAACCACTTCTCGTTTATGGATTCTGCCCAGTACCGTTGTCCTGGTACCTGCAGTTACTCTGGCAGCCGAATCATCAACAAGTATATTTTGCCTGGAAATTCTGAAGATACCGATCCCAGCCTGCAATGCAACAGAAAGCTCAATAACTTCATCTCTAATGCTGGAAAATTTCCCTGAAATAAGTACAATAAAGCAGGAAGAGCGGCCACCTAAAATTCCCACAGGTTCATCTTCCAGAAGGCCATCAATGGTCCCAAAGATGCCTATTAAACTCTCTCAAGGAGACTCTCAAAATTCTGTTACCAAAAAGCAGACACTTTTTCATTTTCTGGGTTTGCTATAGTGAATACTGCCTAGGGATTGCAAAGAGAAGGGCTTTACACAATCTAGAAGGATCTCTCTTATTAAAAGCAGCTATCCATATGGATTATTAAAATTTCCGGTTTACTAAAGGGCAGGGCTTCACCATCCAGTTCAAGAACTTGTAGCCACATGTGCCCCTGAGCACTTGAAATGTGGCCAGTACACCCTGAGAGAGCTTTAAGTCAAATGCACACTGGATTTAGAAGACTTGCTACCAAAGATGGTAAATAGTTAATTAATCATTTTTATTTTGATTATGTGTTAAAATGACATTCAGAACATGTTAAGTATTTATAATTAGATATAATTATAAATAATAGTTAAATGGAATATATTATTGAAGTGAATTTCACCCATTTCTCTTTACTATTTTATTGTGACTACCTGAATATTTTAAATTACACATCATATTTCTGCTGGACAGTGCTGGGCAAGAGCACTGGAGTAACAATGTGAAAAAAGCACAAACTCTGAAGTCAAATGTATTAATCTCAACCCCAGATCTCCCACTTATATCTCATGATTAAAGATACGTCATGTAGCTCTCTGAGCCCCTGGGGTGTATATGTGTTAAGCTAGAATAATAAAATCTGCTTTTATGCCTCCACACAGGAGATGCTCAACATGGTTCTTGAACATTCCCAATAGCAGAAAAATGTCCACACTGTATGACAGAAAAAACAGGCAGATCTCCCATCGCTGCGCACCCTCCTGGGAAGAAAGCATCCCCTGTGACCTCTGGTCCATTCACACACCTGTTAATGACCGCTTGGTCCTCTGGAAGGCGGAAGACTCTGGGTCTGGGGTTTCCTTCCTGAGGTTTTGGAGTAACACTGCCGATCTCTACAAAACCAAAGCCCATCTTGTAAAGTCCATCCACAGCTTCCCCATGCTTATCAAATCCTGCAGCAATTCCAACTGGATTTCGGAATTTATGGCCCAGGACTCTCACTTCCTAGGGAGAAGGAAACAAAGCCAGGCTATCCTGGTGTTTCTCAAAGTGCAGGCCCCAGCACGTCTGTGTCAGAAGGGCCTGTGGAGCTTGTTAATCAGAAGGTGTTCCAAGAGCACCTACCAGCATGTCAGAGTCTTGAAATGTGGCACGAGGAAGGAGCCCCAGGGAGGTGAAATGAATGGCCAGCCTGTGGGCTGACTCCGGGTCCAGCAGCCTCTGCAGAGCTGGCATCAAGTGTTCAGCATAGAAATGTTCATCCCCCATGGCCGTCAGGTAGGAAGTGAAGAGAAGTCCTCCGCCCCCCAGGATGACCACAGCATCCTGGGCCCGCTTCTGAGGGGGAAAAAAAGAAAAAGGCCCAATGGGGCCAGACTGCAGTAACTTCTCTGAGCCCTATACACCCAGGCACACAGGACATAATGACATGTGATATGAAGCGATATCCCTACCCTTCTGCAAACACTGGTCTCCTTCATTTCTAGTCTTGCTCACACATTGGTCTCTACTTTCAGAGGCTGTATCCACACTTCTGCTGACCCACACTTGTCTGGCCTTGAAGGACTCTGGGCCAGAGGCTTCAAAAGAGGCGGTACTGCCCCCTGGGGGACATGTGGTAGGCATTGTGGAGGAATGCTAATAGATTTAAGTGGGCAGGAATCTGTAAAGGTAGACACCTGCACTGTTTTAGGCTGTCTGACAGATGAAGTGTCCCTGTCCTGCATGACTTTTGGAGATACTACTGATATTCAGTATGTTAAAAAAATCTATTCATATTATTTGAGCCTGTATTCCACCACACAAACACCAACTATGTCATGCACAGTTTTCATATGCATTGACTTTTCCAGGAATGCAGTTCCATCATAAATTGAGAGATGACTGCACTGTGTTGCACAGAACGTTACTAAGCCTTCCTTGTTCACCGTTCCAGAGATCTCAGGAATGGTATAGTGCTTTGTTTGGGTTTTGACAAAAAAAACATACCTGAGGCGCTGGAATTTCCAAATAGAGGCTTAAACACCTGAGTCTCTCACTAAGTGAGTCATGCCCAACATTTACATACCAAAATACATGTTATTTTATTATGAATTCCTTTAATGTCTCCTTTATATTCCAGTTAGGACATTATGCTAATCTTTTAAAATTATACGTAGATTACATTATACATAAATTCCACTTCAGGATAATAAAAGCAGTTGCAAAATATTTTTTTTAAGGAGCATCAGGTCTTATTGAGTCAAGAATCACTAATCTAGTTTTGGGCACCAGGGTGGTTCAGTCAGTTGAGCATCCAACCCTTGATTTGGGTTCAAGTCATGATCTTACTGTTCGTGGGATCGAACCCCTGCTTGGGCTTCTCTCTCTCTGCCTCTCTGCCCCTCACCCACTCTGTTTCTCTCAAAAACAATCCTACTTGAAAAGTGGTTCATAGTTATCACTGCCAGATGATGAGTCATCAGTCAGTCAGTCAGTCATCTGCCCAACAGTAATCGAGCACTCAGAGGTGGGCGAAACAGTCTCCGCCCTCAAAGAGACGACAATCTTATAGACAGTCATTAATCAATGATCACGCAAATATGTAACTGCCAATAGCTATGAATTAACATGCGGTTATAACACACCCCAACCCAATCTCAGAGGTAGAGGAAGGCTTCTTTGAGGAAGTGACTTAAAGCTTATGTCCAAAAGATAAATAGGAGTTAACTAGGACGCGGTGGGAGGGTATGAAAAAGTGTAAAGGCGCTCACAGTGGCACAGGGTAAGGAGATGCACCCAAGAAATGGGGGAAGGGGAAAGGTTTGTCTGGAACCAAGGAACAAGGCAAAGCACGGCTTAAAAAGAAGCTGGGGAGATAAACAGAGACGTTGGGCAAAATGAAGATTCGGGTTCTCCCTCAACAACTTGGTGGCATAATCAGATTTGCCTTTTGAAAGTCACTCCCCGTTGTCGATAAAGAACAAGTATTTATTGTCTTGCTTCCAGTCTCCAGCGGATTGTAGGAACGCTCCTTAATGTCAACAAGTATCTGAACACAGTTACATAAGCCCCCGCCCTAAAATTTCATCTAGAAGGGCTGGGGCCATGTTTTAGTGTAACTTCACTGCACGATGGATCCTGCGGTCATGTGTTCACTAAACGCCCGTGTGCCAGGCTCAGTAAACGTTTGGCCCACGTGCGCTGACACAGACCTGCATCTACCCAGACAGGAACGTGCCCTTGTGCACACTGGCCAAGCACACGTGTAAATGCACACGCACGTGTGCCTCCAGAAACGCACAGACGTGCAAACTGGGCCCACGATCTCGGAACCGCACTTCGCCTCAGGTTAGCCCTCCAATCTGCTTTAGCCCCACTCCTCGCCCAACTCCTGGCTCTGCTACCGCAGAGCCCGCTTTCTGAACTCACTTTCAGCAGTCTCCACGCCATGCTCCTTCCGCCACTGGGCCCGCCTCTGGCTTATTTCCATTGGAAGAGATGGTGGTGAGCCCTCCAATCACCGCCCCTGCAGCTGCCACCTCACCAATCGCCAGACAGGAGGGTGAGGCGGGCCTCCCAGCGGCCGAAAAGGCCTCGCTCCGCCCCGGAGGTGTGGCTAGACGCTGGTGCCCGCGTGCGCAATCACGGCAGCCACGCTCCTTCCGCCCGCCGGAGTCTAGGTGTGGGCGCCGCGCTAAGCTGTGTTGCGATACACTCGGCTTGGGGTGGTGTGCGTAGCTGTTCTGCGGCTCTGCGACCTCGGCGAGAGAATGCGCATAAGTAGAGCTTCAGTTCTAAGCAACACTGTCACCAATATCTTGATCATTTAAGTTGAACATGTGATATGCTTGCGCTCTAGGTAAAGCAGGTATTGAGACCATATATCAGGCACTGAAAAAAAGGTTGGAATGAATTACGGCACTGTGGAGTTGACCTCAGAGAAGTTTCCATCAGCCTCAGGTTTCACTTAAAAATGCCTTAGACGTATGTATGTGCGTAAGTATGTATATTAATGAAAGTGTTGGGAAATCAACACTTTGTTACAAAGTCTTATAACACCCAGAACGATTCCATTGCAGCGAAGACTTAGTGGACTCCTAGTCAGAAGCCTTCCAAATTAATTGGACACTCTTTTTCCTGCCATTTCAAGACTTTTCCGTTTTCTCGTTTCCCTTCCCACTGCTGTCTCCACAAGTGCCCACCCTGCCCCACCCCCAGAATTATTTCTCTTTATAAATACTTTCCTCTTCTATGCATTTACTAAATCACATTGGCTTCTCCTGGTATGACCGTTTCTTCTATCTCAATATGGCCACGTGCTGGAAATAATTTCTTTCTCATCTGAACTTTTATAGATAGATATATGCTGTACCTGTCCAGTGACACTGTCTTTATTTAAACTACAATTGTTATATCTTTTTTCCCCTAACTAGACTGTACACGTTCTGAAAGTAGGGACCATACCATATTTATCTTTTGATTACTGCAGTGTTTTTCAGACTGAGGGAGGTGTATTCTTGGAGTATACACTTAAGAGAATTGTTGATACTAGTATCTTTCCATAGTGATTTTTAAAGGTAGTGTAAGCATTTAGGCCATTTGGATAACCAACTGAACCCTGAAACCTACCATGCTATGTCAGTGCCCACAGTTATTTGTATTTGTTATCACATTTTGGTGCCAAGAAAGAAAACTGGCTAAACTAAATGATAGATGTGCCACAGGTGCAAAACAAATGACATGCTGTATGAACAAAGGTTTTTCAGCAAGCTAAATAAAGTGGTGAGAGAACTGATTTTTCCCTACAGCATGAAATAGCTTGTGTGCCAAATCAAAAGAACCTGTGTGGTCATAAGCCAGTACAGTTTTTATGTCAGGTAACTGTTTAGTTCAGCACGTTTTCATTTCATTAGTTTTCAGTTCTGTTTGTATTAATTTGTATTCATTCGTTCATGGTTGTGTAAGAGCTTTAGCATATAGTTTATGCCTGGTTTTATGGCTGAATGTATTTAAAAAACAAAATACAATAACTTAGACACAGCCTGGGGGTCTGCCAGAATGGTTTCCTTTTAAAAAACCACACAATACTTTTCTCAATTTTTAGCAACTCTGACTTAGATATTCATCATCTTCTCCTTTACAGCTTAGGCTTAGCAAGTAATTAGCTAAAAGCGTATCTGGTTGTGTAGACACAGGTGGTGGTGCCCTATAAAGACTCGTCGTTTTATTGATCTTTGCTGTTTGTTTTCAGCTTATAGGAACTCCACCTGGGTTCTTAAAAACACACAAAACATCTTTTATCTCCTTGACTAATTATTCCCTATTCCTAAAAGAATAATACTAACAAATATGACTAACCCACTAAGAACATTTTTAAAGGACCAGGCAGCTGCTGAGCCTCTGCACTGTTGTTGCTCATAGTTCACAGAGAAAATGTTCTTAAGAGGAAGAATCTGTCTTTGGTTATATGTCAGAACAGGTATCATTCTGGGAAGTGAGCTAAATAGCCCAGAGCAACATGGTAAAAATAATTGTTATCAGCTTAACAAGTTTCACTGTAGCTTTGAGGAAGCAGAAAACTACTGCTGTGTCCAGGGAGGACACCTTGCTTACACTTGGAACCGGGAAGGTTCGGGATCTTTTCTGGGACTTTCTAGAAGAGAGGAGTAAGTGGTGGATTGGACAAAATCTCATGCTGCTGGGAAAACATCAAGAAGAAAAACAACCCAGGTAAGGCTCTGAGACTTAGCATGTACGAAGGACACTTCCTTGGGGCACCTGGGTGGCTCAGTCAGTTAAGCATCTGACTTGGTTTCAGCTCAGGTCATGATCTCACGGTTCATGAGTTGGAGCCCCACATCAGGCTTGGTGCTGACAGTGTAGAGCCTGCTTGGGATCCTCTCTCTATGCCCCTTCCCTGCTCATGCTTGCTCTCACTCACTCTCTCTCTCTCTCTCTCTCTCTCTCTCTCTCTCACTCACTCACAATAAATCAATAAGGTTAAAAAAAATGAAGGGAACTTCCTTACTTTGACTCTGGAATAGGAGTAAGAAAAAAATTTAAATCTTTCCACTTTTGTACACAGAAAATCTGTTGCTTTACTTCATTACCACAGTTCTTCTGGAATATTTACACTTTTGAGCTTCAGCCTTTGAATTGTCTGTGTAGCAAAGATGATGAGTTTTTTTTTTTTTTTTAGTGTTTTATCAAAAGGTAACATACCTGATCTTTCACTACAAGTACTGTGCAAGTTTCTGAAGTGGGAAACCTTTTATAGCCACTTTTTTCCTGGTAAATACTTCTTCATCACTCTTGGCTCCAAGTTTCCTAACTCAGAAACCAGGAGAGAAATTATTTGCCTGTTATCTGTCTTACAGAGATATTTTCAAAACCATGCACCATAATACTGTGATCTTACAGAAAAATCCAAGGTGCAATTATATCATCATCGTCTTCATTGAAGTCTAGGTAAATTAATACTAAGCCTGGTGATAACACATAATATATGAAAAATCTATACTATGTGGAGGTGAGGTGGAGAACAAAGGCAAAAGAAATATAGAAAATATTAAACTTCTTTAAAACTTGCAGCCCAGCGACAAGTACGACACTTGAGACAGTCTGAGTGACCTTCCTCCAGGAGGAACTGCTTCAGTGTCCTCCTTAACTGATTCAATGTTAGTACTTTGCTAGAGGCAAAAGGCAAACTTAGCTCAACCTCCAGGATCCTGTAAGTCTTTAACATATAAAAATCCCTTTGGAAACTTCCTTTATCTCTACCCCCAACCCAAGATACATGTTAACAATCATCTTGCAAGCATATGGCCCACTGATACACATCTGAAGGGTCTCATGACTAAGGTCTTGATTGCTTGGAGACTTATTCTGTCCCTAACCCCCTTCCGGTAGGTAGGGAGGTAGATAAAGTCAGTCACTCTTCATTATATCATATATAATATAGTATATATTATCGGTATGTAGTAAGTCACTCCTCACAATACCCCAGCAGCTCTTTCTGCCTGTGGGTCCTGTCCCCATGCTTTAATAAAATCACCTATTTGGCACCAAAGTTGTCTCAAGAATTATTTCTTGACTGTTGGCTCCCGGACCCCAACAATACATAGTACCAGGGAGAAATCCTAAAGTTTCACCTATTGGAAGCTAGTAAAATTTGGTTTTCATATTTAATTTTTAAAAAGGTTGACTTTGGAGTATGAGGGTCTGTGTCTGGTCCTCCTTCAACAGATGTCGTGGCCAGCAGGGTCACAAAGCCCACCAGATGCACTTACATGTCCAGAAACTCCAACTGGATCTCATCAACAGTGCACTTGGGCTCACTGGGGCATTCTTTCAGTTGCCAGGCTGGTAAGTGATGAAGCCACATGCGGCCAAAGGCATAATTTCTGGAAACCTACAGTATGTTGGTTAAGGAGTCTGTTCCATGAAAGGTATATGCAAAGTGACATCTGAGGACTGAAAGAAAAACTAAAGAAAAAGGCTGACAAGTCCAGCTTGACAAGAAATGGTTTATTAAGGGGGAACCAGCCAAGAGGAGAATGTTTAAGAATAGGTGTGTTTTCAGGGCACCTGAGTGGCTTCATTGGTTAAGCGTCCAACTCTTGATTTCAGCTCAGGTGGTGATCTCACAGTTCATGAGTTCAAGCCCAGTGTCAGGCCGCACACTGCTTGGGATTCTCTCTCTCTCCCTCTCTCTGTCCCTCCCTCACTTGTGCTCTCTTTCTTTCGTTCTCTCTCAAAAATAAATACATACTAAAAAAATAAAAAGGATGGGTTTGTGTCCTAGTCCTGTCTCAGGGGCAGATAAAGGACATTATGCCCTGAGGTTTACTTAAGGGTGTGGTTAAACAAAAAGAAGGTTGGAGTGCTCTAGAAGGTTTCATGTCACAGAGTCTGTGAGTGATAGTCCATAGGATGGATATAGGGATTTTGATGATACTGATTAGATATTGATTTTCATGATACTGATTACAGTAAGTAACTGTTCATCTGGAATGACTTTCACATGCAGCCTACTCTGGTAGGTAGAGTTGTGCCTGATGTTGCCTTCATGTCTTGACTTGGGTAGAGTGTGGGAGAAAGTGTATGAGTAAACTCCCTTTTCCTCAGGTACCCTGAATCCATTCAGTGCTTGGGCTTCGGAAGGAAGACGAGAAAAGCTAAAGGAGGAAAATAGAGTATGGTGTAGGAAGATGTGAGGGTGAAGGGTGAGGAGGCTGTTGTCTATAAGTGTTTCTCAGGAGTAGGCCATGAAAATTGTGTGTGTGAATGTGAGTGTGTGGTTTTTCTTTGAATCAGCATTTTTCACGGTGTTACATACAGCATTCAGTCTTAACTCTGTGAATTCTTGGAGACCTTACTATGCCTCCGAATCTGAATAAAAATTTTATTCCACTTTAAAAAATGCAAATACATTCTTACTAAAATATGAAGCCTCTTTGGGTGCTTCATAAAACAATACATTGCAATGTTTATCTATTATGAGAAAAATAAAAGATCACCGTCCTCAAATACTGGGTATTGAAAGGACTCAGTATTTCAAGTTGATAAATTTTTGGTTTCCAGCCTCTCATTCTCCACCCTTTCAAGCTCCCTGCGATATGTTTGTCCGATTTTGCTGTGATAGCATGCTGTTGTTGGCAAGGGCAAGGTTGTGAGGCTGGTCTCTGCATAAATCAAGTGGTCCTGTGTTTCACTGTCACAGATGGGAGTGATTGTGAACTGTTCTCCATCTTCACAGCAGGCTGTTTGGCCCAGCCCATCTCCACGATAGGAAAAGCAACCCTTAATATAGCCTAAATGATGACAATTTTTCCGTCCATTTTTCACTCTCCAAGATTTGAGTTTTTAGACATTTTCACTTCCTCTTCATTTTGGAGTGAAATGCATTTCCTGATATTTATCACTCATGTACTTGCAAGATATTACTGTTGTGAAATAGAGAATGTTTGTACAGAGGATAATCTGGGGCAAAAAGAATTCTAGGGGTGGGGCGCCTGAATGGCTCAGTTAAGCATCAGTCTTGAGTTCAAGCCCCATGTTGGGTGCCACGCTGGGCATGAAGCCTACTAAATTAAAAAAAAAAAAAATTCTAGGGGCAACCTGGCTGAGTTGGTGGAGCATGAGACTCTTGATTTGGGGTTGTGAGTTCAAGCCCCATGTTGGGTGTAGAAATTACTTAAAGATAAAATGTTGAAAGAAAAATAACCAAAAAAAAATTTTTTTTTTAAAGAATTATATTCAGTTAACTAAGCCAGCACTGCAAATTCAGAGCCTGCTTTCCCATAATCATATTAAATAAGTCTCTGCAGTTAGGAGCTCAGGCTCTCATGTCAGACTTCTGAGTTCATGTCTTGATTCTGGAACTTTCCTGTTGTGGCACCTGGCAAGTCCTTCAAAGGATTGTTATGAGGATCAGTAAAATTATACAAGTAAAGTATTAGAATAGTGCCTGGCAGAATATTATAGTTCTTACTGCTAATATTGTGAAATTTCTGTTTTTTTATGCAAAGTGTGTTTTCTGCTTCTAGATGGCATCACATTCATGTCAAAGGTCATTGGAGATTCAATATTGCTAATTACTTTTATATATATATGTACATATATATACACACACATATATATATTAATGTTTGTTTATTTTTGAGAGAGAGAGAGAGACAGACAGACAGACCGTGAACGGGGGAAGGGCAGAGAGAGGGAGACACAGAATGTGAAGCAGGCTCCAGGCTCTGAGCTGTCAGCGCAGAGCCTGGTGTGGGGCTTGAACTCACAGACAGCGAAATCATGACCTGAGTTGAAGTCGGATATTTAACCAACTGAGCCACCCAGGCGCCCCAACCTTTATATATTTTTTTAAGTTTACTTATTTATTTTGAGAGAGAGCACGAGTGGGGGAGGGACAGAGAAAAAGGGAGAGAGAGATACAAAGCAGGCTCCCAGAGAATGCAGAGGCCAACGCAGGGCTCAAACTCAGAAAATGGCAAGATCATGATCTGAACCAAAATCAAGAGCAGGGGGTGCTTAACCTACTGAGCCACCCAGGTGCCCCTGCTAATTACCTTTAAAACTAAAGTATTGACACATGTAATTGCTTAGAAGTATTCAGAAGTCACTATTGTTGCATTAGTGTTTATACATTTTATTGTGAACTTAAGGAGTGTCTCTCCCAAAATAATATGTTGGTGGGAAAAGTATTTGTAAATTTGTTCCTTAACATTCAAAAAATAGAGAAATGCAAATTAAAACTGAGATACCATTTCCCACCTATCAGATGGGCATGCATCCACAAACTTAACAACATAATCTGTTAGCAACACTCTAGGAAAGTAGGTACTTTCGTACATTGCTAATGGAAATGCAATAAGATGGTTTCTAGGGAGAGGTATTTGGCAATCTCTAGCAAAATAGCATTGACATCTACCCCTTGACTGAGCCTTCCACCTGCTGGGAATCTATCCCAAAGTTACACTGGCAAAAATATAAAAAGGTACACACACGAGGCTATTCATTGTGGCTCTCTTTGTAATAGCAAAAAAATAGAAATAATCCATATACCCATCTAGGGGGGTCCTGGTTGTAAAAAGAAATGAGGCATATCTCTATGTACTGCAGTGGGGTTACTTCTGGTTTTTTTGTTGTTTTGTTTTTGTTTTTGTGGAAAAAACCCTGCAGAAAATGTGTAATGTATTGCTAACTTTAAGGAAGAGGGTAACATGAATATATATGTGTATATACCAACACACACATCTGTATAAACATAATGGAAAAGCAAACAGAAACTAATGAAAATGATTACTTATAAGGTAGAGACTACTTAAAAATTTAAAGAAAAAAAATTTTCAAAGGACCTGACATACATAAACATAAGGCAACTCCAGATAAGGCAAATCTCCTTCTTCAATGAGAAGATTTAAAGACAATTATTTTGGGGTAAACTTGACTATATCATATCTAAGGATATGGGTGAAACAGTCAAATGTCTCATTTATTAACTTAGTAACTTGTTCTTCAAAGGCATATTTATTTATTTTATAAAAATATTTCTGCACCTAACCTAGGGCTTGAACTCATGACCCTAAGATCCAGAGTCATATGCTCTTCCAGCTGAGCCAGCCAGGCGCCCCTCTACAAAGGGATATTTAAAATCAGATGTTATGTAATATAGTATATTAATTTAGGAGCACTGCTCTCTCAAAACTTGCATTTTATGACATAGCTTTATTGAAACTTTTCAAATGCGTCTTCAGCCTCAATGCTTTAATTACCATCAGGGTGATTTCGGTAAAGAGTTAAGTTTCCAAAGTACACCATCTTTACTTTCATCTAATGCCATCACAAAACTCACCAACTCACAAGTACCCATTTACAAAAGCAATTGGGGGTCCCTGGGTGGCTCAGTTGGTTAAGCATCTGACTTTGGTTCAGGTCATGGTCTCACAGTTTGTGAGTTCGAGCCCTGTGTTGTGCTCTGCACTGACAGTGTGGGGCCTGCTTGGTATTCTCTCTCCCTCCCCTGTTCACACTCTCTGTCTCTCTCAAAATAAATAAAAATTTAAAAAACTAAAAAAACAAAAAAACCCACACCAAACACCAAAAAACAAAATCATTTGGAAAAGCTGATTTTTACATTTGTTCTTTAGATAAATATTCATGTCTCTACAATGACAGTTTCTAAATTGCTCTTTTAAGGGATACTTAGAGGGCTTGTTGACAAAGACATCTAAAACTTGAAGTTGGGGGTCATATCCCTAAGACTAAACACTAGATGCACTTTGAGTTGTCTCTTTTCCAGCCTTTTGGTCAGGTGTTCTCTATATAATCATCCCAGACTGGTATTGACTGAGGTCATTTCAGGCTAATGCATCTTTCCCAAATAGTATTTATTTTCAAAATTAAAAAAATATGAGAGGGGCGCCTGGGTGGCGCAGTCAGTTAAGCATCCGACTTCAGCCAGGTCACGATCTCGCGGTCCGTGAGTTCGACCCCCACGTCAGGCTCTGGGCTGATGGCTCGGAGCCTGGAGCCTGCTTCCGATTCTGTGTCTCCCTCTCTCTCTGCCCCTCCCCCATTCATGCTCTGTCTCTCTCTGTCCCAAAAATAAATAAACGTTGAAAAAAAAAATTTTTAAAAAAAATATGAGAAAGAACACTTCCTTCATTTGAAAGACTCTGCAAAGACTTTATTTTTTTATTTTTAAATTTTTTTTTATATTTATTATTTTGAAAGAGAGCAAGATAGAGCACGAGCAGGGGAGGGCCAGAGAGGGAGATCCAGAATTCAAGGCAGGCTCCAGGCTGTGAGCTGTAAGCTCACAGGAACCGCAAGATCATGACCTGAGCTGAAGTCAGAGGCTTAACCAACTGAGCCACCCAGGTGCCCCTGCAAGGACTTTAAGAAGACTCTTTTTAGATGGAAAAATGTGGGAGAATACATTGTCCTTTATTTGGGCACATGTGAAAAAGAAGATGGCCAAAGGCCTATCAAGAAAATAAGTATATATAAAATTAGGGCAAAGATTGCAATAATAAGAGTAGACAATTTTCTCTTTTTCCCTTTGCCCCTCTCCCCTGCTCATGTTCTAATTAAAAAAATAAAAAATAAAAGAAGGGGGTCACCTGGGTGGCATAGTTGGTTGAACATCTGACTCTTGATTTTGGCTCAGGTCATGGTCCCAGGATCGTGGGCGTCAAGCCCCATACTGGGCTCTGTGCTGAGTATGGAGCCTGCTTAGGATTCTCTCTCCCTCTGCCCCCTCCTCCACTCATGCTCTAATAATAATTTTAAAAAGACATTTTAAAAAAGATGAGACAAAACACAAAGCAACAAATATTAATTGGGTACATGTTATGATGACATATTTCAGTATTAATTAATCTTGTATATCCTTTCAGGCACGAATTGATTTCACTACACATTACCTGAAGTCATTTTGTTTTTTGGTATTGCGACTTTTCCTCTTGTCTTCTTGGGTCTCCAGCCTAAACGAGAACTATTTCCATTTCTTTCATCTTGGTCTGAAAAGGCATCTATTTGGAAGCCAACGGAAAAGGTAATTTATAGTATATAGCTCTAGCTTTAAGTCTATAAAATAGTTGTTACTAGCACATATATGATAATCAAGACAACACAAAGATTTTATTTGTTTTTTAAGAACAATAACATAGGAATTCTCAAGGGGATCTTGTGCTCTGGAATAGTCACATCACCTTATACTATCCAATGTCCCAAAATGAGGTCCACCAAGTGGGTCAACACTAAGAAGATAGAATTAAGTTCACTTTATGAAATTACATTCTAGGGGCTCCTGGGTGGCTCAGTCAGTTAAGCGGCTTACTCTTGATTTCAGCTCATGTCATGATCTCCCAATTTGTGAGTTCAAGCCCTGCATTGGGCTACACACTGACAGTGCAGAGCCTGCTTGGGATTTTCTCTCTTTCGCTCTCTCTGACCTCCCCGCCTTCAAAATAAATAAACTGGAAAAAAAAGAATTACATTGTAAGCACAATATTCTCCTTGTGTTCTATAATTCCTATTGATAGAGAGATAGGAACTCAGTAGGTGAGCAATAATATTCTTGAATGTGCCTCATCGTGTACACTTGCTGTTTCTCACACACGCGGCCCAACACGGCTTGGCAAAACCACACAACCTCCCTGACTATATGTCAACTGAAATTCGGATCATGAGCCTGGCAATCACACTGAATCCTGGGGGTTATTTGTGCTTCTACTCCGAGAGGACTACTTCTCACTTCCTCCTCTACCTCCAATGACTAGGAAGTCCCTGATCCTCATTCTCAGGTCAGGTCATAACCTTGATTTCTGTTTCAAAAATAAAGTAGAAGCAATTAAGAATCCTCTCCACAGACTCCTGCCACCAAACGTGTCCATTGAGCAGCAAGCATCTGCACCCACAGATGATTGTCTTCTGTCCTGTTCCTACAAGTTCCCCGTACTACTACCCACAGTGAATCTAGCTGCACGCTGGCTCAGATCAAGGACACTGTGCTGGCTGCTGTTTTTTCTGTCTTAAGACAAAGCACCAATTCACACTGCCTCATGAACTACTGCCCCACTTCTTTCCTGATCTTGAGCAAAATTCCCCTAAAAATTGTCTAAACTTGCTACATCCAGTTCCTCTCTTGCTCTTTTTCCTTATTTTTAGGAAACAATTTTTTTTTCTAATTATGTAAAACATTGATAGAGTTTCAATGTCAAAATTATGAAACCAGGAAAAAACTAAATTCCATCTCTGTCCTTTCTACTCTATTCCTTCCCTCACCCAACATGGGCTCAAACTCACAACCCTGAGATCAAGAGTCACATGCTCTACCGACTGAGCCAGCCAGATGCCTCTCAGGGTCCTTTGAAATTTTTGTGTCACTTTTCTTTTTTACATGTGTTCCTATTAAATTTCATGTAAATGAGTCTAATTATTTGACTCTGAAAATATTTTTATAGTACAGTTTATCACATTTAAGTTTATTTTAATAATCTGTCATTTCTTATGTGCTTTCTGGTTCTAATGCTTCCTTGCTATTTTCTTCTGTCTGTTGGACTTTTGTTCTTCAGGACTCTCGTTTTAATTGTTTACCTTCAAGGAGTTGTTCTTTTTGCAAACACATTCCTTCACCTGTGTTTGCCTAATTGCTGGGGTCAGGAATGAAAGTCTCTTTAGAAGCCCCCTCATGTGGCTAAAGGAATATAGCACATGTTAGTTTTTCCTTCCCCACCCTCTATTCCTAGATTTTGTTAGTATAGTCTGTAGGTTTTATTCAGGTTGTTGTTACATTGGGTTTTTAAAATCTATATTAAGATTAAGAATATCTTTTTGGGGCTCCTGGATGGCTCAGTCGGTTAAGCATTTGACTTTAGCTCAGGTCATGATCTCACAGTTGGTGGATTCCAGCCCCATGTCTGCCCCTGCGCAGACAGCTCAGAGCCTGGATCCTGCTTCAGTTTCTGTGCCTCCCTGTCTCTGCCCCTCCCTGATTCACACTCTGTGTCTCTCTCTCTCAAAGAAAAATAATAATAATAATAAGATGTATATATATATATATATATATATATATATATTAAAAAAATTTTTTTAGGGGCGCCTGGGTGGCGCAGTCGGTTAAGCGTCCGACTTCAGCCAGGTCACGATCTCACGGTCCGTGAGTTCGAGCCCCGCGTCAGGCTCTGGGCTGATGGCACAGAGCCTGGAGCCTGTTTCCGATTCTGTGTCTCCCTCTCTCTCTGCCCCTCCTCCGTTCATGCTCTGTCTCTCTCTGTCCCAAAAATAAATAAACGTTGAAACAAAAAATTAAAAAAAAAAATTTTTTTTAAGAATATTTTTTTAAGTAGTCTCTACACCCAATGTGGGGCTGCAACTTACAACCACAAGATCAAGAGTCACATGCTCTAGCAACTGAGCCAGACAGACACCCCAAGAATACCTTTAAAAAAATTTTTTTAATGTTTATTTACTTTTGAGAGAGAGAGAGACAGAGCTTGAGTGAGGGAGGGGCACAGAGAGAGGGAGACACAGAATCTGAAGCAGGCTCCAGGCTCAGAGCTGTCCGCACAGAGTCCGACTCGGGCCTTGAACCCACAAACCACGAGATCACGACCTGAGCCAAAGTAAAACACTTAACCAACTAAGCCACCCAGGTGCCCCACCCCAAGAATACTTTTTAAAAACTTTTAGCAAAGCAAGGTTTCTAACAATTTAGAACTTATATCAATTTTAACTGGAGATGTTTATGTCCAATCATTTTATACCATAACTTTATCCATCTTGAAATCTTAATTTTGTATCATCTCTATTCTAGTTGTTTTCACAAGATCCACTGGTGGAGATATTTTGGGAACTCATGAATAGTCAAAAAGTCTTTTCTTGTCCCTTCCCAATAAGCCATATTTTAGCAGGGTTTACAAGTTAAAACAGGATCAGGTGCTCTAACAGAAGTCAAAATGGTAGCTTGAACAAAGTGGAAGTTGATTTCTCTCTTCACTTACATAACAGTGTAAGTAAGCAGTCCAGGGCTGATAAGATGGCACCACAGTTTATAGGGCCCAAGCTCTTTCTGCCTTGTTCTGCTGTCAACTTGTAATTGAATATCGTGGTCTATAAAAGCTGTGTTAGCTCCTGCCTCATGTTCACATTCTATCAAGTGGGAAGGGGAGAAGGGAAAGTGGGAAGCCTGATCATTTTCTTTAAGGGCACAGTCTAGAAATTGCACCAATTACTTCTTATATCCCATTGGCTGGAACCTGATCACATGGCCATACTGCTGCAAGCAAGGAAGGCTGGGAAATGTAGTCGTTAGTGGAGCTACTATGTTTCCCTGGAAGGAAGGCACGGTGGTGGAATAAGCAATAGTCTCTGCACTATAAGTAACATTTCCTTCCTCAGTCTTCCCCTCAAAACTCTGTACACATCATTCCCTTGTGTTTTGTCATTTAATGCTATAGTGGAAAAGACTACAGTTAGCCTTTTTTTTTTTTAAATAATAGGTAGCCTTTTTTCATCTTAGATTGTAAAATGTTTTAATCTGTGTAATACAGAAATTCTCTTAGCATGCATCTAGGTCACTTTTCACTGATTTTGTCTAGAATGTGATGTTCTATATACACATTGTTCTTGGCTTGTGAAAATTTTATTCTCTGCCACCTATTTGTCACTTCTGTTTCATTAGTTCTGATTTTGTCCTTAAGAAATACCAGTTATCGGGGCACCTGGGTGGCTCAGTTAGTTGAGCATCAGACCCTTGACTTAGGATCAGGTCATGATCCCAGGTTCATGGCATCAATCCCCTCATCAGGCTCCACACTGAGCATGGAGACTGCTTAAGATTCTCTCTCTCAGGGTGCCTGAGTGGCTCAGTCGGTTAAAGCATCCGACTTCCAACTCACAATTTGTGGGTTTGAGCCCCACAGTGCACTCTGTATTGACAGTGCAGAGCCTACTTGGGATTTTTTCTCTCCCTCTCTCTCTCCCGCCCCACCTCAAATAAATAAACTTAAAAAAAAAGATTCTGTCTCTTTCCCTCTGCCCCTCCCCTGCGTGCATGTGTACATACACACACTCTCTTTCTCATTATCTCAAAAACAAAAAAACAGTTATCCATGTGCTAAATTGCACGTTTCTGTCCTGCATATCTTTCCTGTCATTCTTTTAAATGAAAAGAATGGTTTTGTATGCTTTTCTCTGTTGCGTTCAGGGCGAACTCCTCACTTTTTTCCTCCGTCTCACTGTTTTGATTTTTCCAAGTCGGTTCTGTATTACCAGTGTGGATTTTAACTTTTCTGAAGCATTTTAGCTCTCTTGAAATCCTCCAGTATCATTTATTTCTCCTTTAATTTATCTCATTCTTGTGCATGTTAGCTTCACTTGGTTTATTTTTAAGACTTTCTGTTTATATTAAGGATGTTAACCAGCTTTGTGAAATATTTTTCTGGATTTTGCTGTTGATAATTTTCAGAGGTATATGTTCCTCTAAGTCCTCTGGATTCAATTCCCAGGGTCCAGAGTGATATTCATGGGCTTCTTTTTGTTGTTTTTTTTCCTCATCTTTTTTTTTTTTTAATGTTTATTTATTTTTGAGGTGGGGGGAGAGAGAGAGAGGAAGAGGGAACAGGGGAGGGGCAGAGAGAGGGGGACAGAGGATCTGAAGCAGGCTCTTTGGGGACTGCAACAAGTGTCTGATGTGGGGCTCAAACTCACAAATCACGAGACCATGACCTGAGCCGAAGTTAGTCACTCAACCGACTGAGCCACCTAGGTGCCCCAGTTTTTTCCTCATCTTTTAAGGCAAGGCCTGTCCAAGCACAGTGTTTGTCCATAGACCAAGAAACTGGATCACCCTTGGTTCAGCAGCTTGTTGACCCACCTAGTGGTCATAACCCCTTTCAGATCACCAGTTGAAGCACAGGATCAGTTGCTGGTTCCCCGTGAGCTGTTGAAGTAATGACCGTAATCCAAGGTGACATTTTTCTCAACCTTAAATACATTGCTTAGATTTTTACATCGTTCAATATTATTACACTCATTCTCCAGATGAGAAAGCTAGTAGGCTGTCATTTGTCTAAGGCTTCTTAGTTACAGTAAAAGGTAGACCAGGTCAAGAGCTCAGGTCTTTTGCCTCAGAATCCAGTTTCTAAATTTTTTTTAAAGTTTATTCATCTTGAGAGACAGCGAAAGGGGGGGTACAGAGAGAGAGGGAGAGTGAATCCCAAGTAGGCTTTGTGCTGTCACTGCAGAGCCTGATATGGGACTCAAACCCATAAACGGTGAGATCATGCCTGACCTGAGCTGAAACCAAGAGTCAGGTGCTTACCCGACTGAGCCACCAGGCACCCTCAGAATCCAGTTTCTTTCTTCTACTTTCCATCCTGCATTCCTTGGTAGAAAAACATGGCAGTTAACATCTCACAACTCTGTCCTCCCCCGGCAGTAGTGGCTACAATGATTCTGCTGCTAAATATACCAGTCCCATCAACAACAAAGGGAATGTTACAAAAAGAGATAGAGAGAGCAGGCTTGCTATAGCCAGATAAATTGTAATGGGTCTAGACACGCATGCCTTGAAAGAGATCAACTTAAGTTAATAGCAAATAGCTATGTCGGTTTTTTAATGTTAATTTATTTTTGATAAATAAATCCCTGTGCAAAAGCAGGGGGGGGGGGGGGGGGGGAGGGGGGGTAGAGACAGAGAATCCAGAGCAGGCTCCAGGCTGTCAGCACAGAGCCTGACGAGCTCAAACTCACAAGCCTTGAGATCATGACCTGAGCCAAAGTCTGAGCCTTAACCAAATGAACCACCCAAGCATTCCTCAAATAGCCATGTTAACACACTGATAGTGCCTTCAGATTACGGTTTTCTTGCTGGAAAATGTGGAAAGGGAATGAAAGCGATAATGGTGATCTGGTGAAATGTTGTAAATGATCATTTTCTAGAAAAATCAGACTACAGCCATACCACCCTCAACATGGCCAATCTCATCTAAAAGTACCATAAGGAAAGAAAGAATGAAAGGGAGGGAAGGAGGGAGGAAAGATCAGAAAAATGCTCTGATTTATTAATAGAGAGAGCTCCTCCTTTTGCTAAAATTATGAATCATATATTTCTGCAGTAATATTTGTGTACTGGCAACTTCACAATTGCTCTGATTTAATGTTTTTATACAGAGAGCCTTTGGAGAAGAAGCAGAGATGAGACATTAGTGATTTGTGATGCTTCAGCTCTAGAATCCCAGCTTGTCTGCAGAATTATCAACAGTGGGAAATGATCAGTTTGGTCTTCATATAAAATGATTTATACTGTTGTTCACCAAGAATGAAACATCCTTAGGTAAAATAGAAAGAGATACTTCTGTCCTACACTTTTACTTGGACTCGACCTGCTTTCTTCTTTCTGAGGCAGCTGCTCACCCAGCAATGGCATGTCCCCACACTGCTGGTGCTAATCTTGTAAGTGCCTCCCTTGACAGTAGACACCTGGGGTTATCAATCTCTGTCTTTCCTGGTCCGTCCTGCCAGAATACTACTCGGTCTCCCCGAGTTCTCTGGATGTAGTTTTCTGATAAGGAAAGTACTTACGTGCAGGAAGGAACCAGGTTTAATGGGTGCTTTACCAACAACATTTTTAAAGCCTACCTCTGGCTTTCATGTTGTTATAATTATCATTTGTTGGCTGGTTGTTTATTCCCTGCTTCATTCCAAAAAGGACTTGTGACATCTTACAAAAGGATATTGCAATGTCATAAAATTCAGATTTCTTTTTAAAAAGGAAAAAAATTGGGGCGCCTGGGTGGCGCAGTCGGTTAAGCGTCCGACTTCAGCCAGGTCACGATCTCGTGCTCCGTGAGTTCGAGCCCCGCGTCAGGCTCTGGGCTGATGGCTCAGAGCCTGGAGCCTGTTTCCGATTCTGTGTCTCCCTCTCTCTCTGCCCCTCCCCCGTTCATGCTCTGTCTCTCTCTGTCCCAAAAATAAATTTTAAAATGTTGAAAAAAAAAAAATAAAAAGGAAAAAAATTTGAAAGGGAAATAAAAGTAGAAACTCTGCATAATCTATAAAAGTTCACATTCCAGAAACTTCTTCGCCTTCTTGCCTCTGTGTCCTATATAGAAACCTTTCAGTGGATGTCTAAATATAGATTTACTTTTGTTTGACCCACTGCCAAAAATAAGCTTTTCTAGCAGTATAAAAGAGAACAGGGATGAAGTAAAAATCCCTTAAGTCAACATTTTCTTTTTTTTTTTTTTTTATGTTTATTTATTTTTGAGAGACAGAGAGCACATGCACAAGTTGGAGAGTGGCTGAGAGAGAGGAAGACACAAAATCTGAAGCAGGATCCAGGCTGTCAGCACAGAGCCTGACGCGGGGCTTGAACCCACGAAACATGAGATCATGACCTGAGCCAAAGTCGGACACTTAACCAACTGAGCCACCCACGTGCCCCTTAAGTCAGTATTTTCCAAGCGGTGTTCTGCAGCACAGCAACCAACGTTGCCTAAAACGTTTCCATAAGGAAAGAAAACAAATGTTGCTGCCTGCAGGACTTCTCAGGGCCTTCCATATGGCCAAACCTAACCACTTCTGACCAGCTTCACCATTATCTCGCTGTAGTCTAAGCCTCCATCATCTCCCGGCTGCACTTTGCATCCACCTCCTGCTCATATCTCTGCTTCTACCCTCGGCCCTTTCCTGTCCGTGCTCAACACAGCAGTCACAGGAGTGAGGCTTTATGACCCAAGTCATGCTACTGTTCCTCAAAGCCCCCGCTGTCTTGGAAACACTGCCTTCATTTTCATTTGGTAAAATTGGCTTCAGCCTTTTCCTTTACGTACCTTTCAGTCCAAGACCCTGTGCCATTCCATCAGCCCCTTTCCTTCACTACCCAGAGTCATGAGGCATGTCCTGTCTGTCACCTCGGTGCCTAGCAGCCGGCCTGCATCTGAAACACAGGCTGGGAAAGCTCCGGTGGAGATGACCTCAAGCCCCATAGTAGACTCCCTCCCGAGGTCTTTACTTCTCACCAATAAACATAGTTTCAGGGGGCACCTGGGTGGCTCAGTCAGTTAAGCATCCGACTTCGGCTCAGGTCACGATCTGACGGTCCGTGAGTTTGAGCCCCGCATAGGGCTCTGGGCTGATGGCTCGGAGCTTGGAGCCTGCTTCTGATTCTGTGTCTCCCTCTCTCTCTCTGCCCCTCCCCGTTCATGCTCTGTCTCTCTGTCTCAAAAATAAATAAACGTTAAAAAAAAAAATTAAAAAAAAAAACATCGTTTCATGAGGCATCTGATCAGGTAAATACGGAAAACTGAGGTCACCCTGGGTACCTTTGTGGCACTGTAAAAGCATTCCTATTCTATTTTGTGATGTTGCAGGAACAGCCATGTGAGGAACGGACCTAGTTCACCCCTTACATCTGAGCAGAACTCTACCTAAGAGAGTAGAGAACTCTACCTTATGCTGATGCATAAGCACGTGTCCCGCTCAAAAGCAAGCACTAAACAAGTCCACAGTGGGTTTTATACCCACTTCAGTATTTAATGTCTTATTTTTATTCAATACGATTATTTTTGGTACTTCAGATGGGGGGATGCTTTGTCCACCTGCCACAATTTTCCAGCCATGGCACACCCTTCTGGACTGTTATTCCTGCTCCCCACCTCAGTGCTCCTTTTCTTTTAGTTCCCTTTTTCCCCACAAACTTAAAAAAAAAAAAAAAAGACAAAGCCACTTTGATAATGTTGAGTGAAGAAAATCATCCTTCTTCTCTCTCTCTCTTTTTTGTTTTTTTTAAACACAAGCCCTACTTACATGCAACCTAACATTTCCTTGCTAAAAGGTAATCCTGGGGGCGCCTGGGTGGCGCAGTCGGTTAAGCGTCCGACTTCAGCCAGGTCACGATCTCGCGGTCCGTGAGTTCGAGCCCTGCGTCGGGCTCTGGGCTGATGGCTCAGAGCCTGGAGCCTGCTTCCGATTCTGTGTCTCCCTCTCTCTCTGCCCCTCCCCCGTTCATGCTCTGTCTCTCTCTGTCCCAAAAATAAATAAAAAACGTTGGAAAAAAAAAAAATTTATAAAAAAAAAAAAAGGTAATCCTGTTTATGCTGGATCTGCTTTCAGTGGCAATTGAAACTACACATTCACTATTGTTGCAGTTAGCATTGTGCTCTCCTGGCAGAAAAACTGATCTACAGTGGCTTCAACAGAGAGGGTTTTGTTTTCCTTAGATAAAGAGAAGTCTGAAGTATAGCATACCCAAAAGGGTGTACAGATAAATTATTGGAAATATTCAGAGAATACCAGATCAATAGACAAAAGCTGATTGTACTTCTACACATCAGCAGTAGTTAGAAAATAAGATTAAAAAAAAAAAAAAAGATAGAATAGCAAGTACCTAAGAGGAAATGTAACGAAAGATGGGCAAAACTTATATGGGGACAATTGTAAAGCTTTATTAAGAGCTAATGAAGAAAGGTGAAATGAATGGTGAGATCCGCCATGACTCAGCCCAGGTTCACACTGCTCTAAAACATCAGATAAGGCGCCCTTGGTGTCCTTCCTGGCTGCAAGTAGAATGGCATTCGATAAGACCTTGACCTTCATTGGAAAACGTGAAGTTGCATGGCACCTGGGTCTCACTCGTACCTTTATTCCTGCTCATTTACACCTTGGTCCCAAAGTATAATACCAAAACTGGGTGGTCCTCAATTCTAAGATCATTCTGTAACTGCTCCAACCCCCTATAAACCCTACGAATTAGGAATACCCCTATTCACTTGCATGGCCCACAAGGGCCAGATCATAACTGACTTTAACCGCTCTGACTCCTGAGCCTAGCAGCACCCAATAGGCCCTTAATTATGACTTATTGAGGGGTGCTTGGGTGGCTCAGTCAGTTAAATGGCAGACTTTGGCTTAGTTCATGAATGATCTCATGGTTCATGAGTTCAAGCCCCATGTTGGGCTCTGTGCTGACAGCTCGGAGCCTGGATCCTGCTTTGGATTCTGTGTCTCCCTCTCTCTCTGCCCTTCCCCTGCTCATGCTCTCTCTCTCTAAACTAAACATTTTTTTTTAAAAAGACTTAACTGAATACATGACTGAATTAAGCTGCAATGGGCTGTTCTCTAGAAATTGCGTCAAGTAGTTGGTGTAAACAGATCATCTCAGTCAGGACTTCCAGTTCAAAAGCAGTGGCCTCTTAAAAGTTTTAAAACCATGTCCAGAGTTCTGGGTTTGTTTTCTCAGAATTTCTGCCTCCCACCTCCTGCCATGTGGAATTTCAAGTACCTGTGCTTCCCTCTTGAACATGAACTCTTGAATTGAGAGACAGGAACCAGCGGGAAACCTGAGGAAAGCATACTTCTGAATAGAAAAGTTCATTTTCATTGTTTTGATTTCCATGTATCCCCCACTTTTGATCATGGCCATGAGATTTAAATTTCTCTTACAGATCTTATTCCCAGACCCATCTGTCCCTGTATCTATCATTGTAAGACCTAGGTATCTCTTTCCTCTATTGCATGGAAGAGGTGAACATTCTATGCATTTGCAGAAAAGCTTCTGAAAGTAGTAACTGTTAGGGGGAGCCTGTGATTCATTGAGCTTGCAATGTTACTGGAGGTCAATTCTTACTCAAACAAGGTCTGAAACTACTAAAGTGCAGCCATTTTCTAGAGATAATGTTGACAAAATCCTTCATTCTCAACAAGTCGCAGATGAGCCAGCAGGGAGTTTGAACGAAGTGATTCATGGTTTGCAAAGTCACAGCAAACTACGGAGAGCTTGTGAGGTGCTCCAGAAACTGACGGCCTTTATGCCAGAATTTTCTAAGTCAGCTCAAGTAAGCAAGAGGGTGATCGGGAGGAAACGAGATATGAGAAAGGGGGAAGTGAAACAGACAAAATGTGTATAAAGTAGAAAATACGTAATCTAGAGATTGTGCCCTGTGCAGAATTTAGCCTTGTGAACCATTTTGTAGAGACCCAATTTAACATTCAGTCAGGGTATATTTAAGTCTGAAGATTGCGGATAAATTGATCAGTAATGACCTTTTCAGATATGCTGTGTTTATTTTCTTTTGATCATTTATCAAGTTACTGTCTTTCTGATACATTTGTTAGACATAATGGGAGACAGAAATAGATCCACTCCTTGCCCGAGATAGAGCAGTTCAGCTTCGAAACAGACATGGGCCATCAGTGCCCCCGCAATGTTTACATTTGTTCTCTCCACATTTGCCAAGTTATTCCCAGTAATTATTCGTGCCTGTCTCTACTCCCTACACATAAATAAATTAAGGGAATGAGATTCATGAGAATTTTCATTTTTTTTCTTTTCCATGTCCTATATTTTCAGATATCTGTGATAAGCATATATATATACAATTTGGGTTGGTTTATTTTTTTTTTTTCAACGTTTTTATTTATTTTTGGGACAGAGAGAGACAGAGCATGAACGGGGAAGGGGCAGAGAGAGAGAGGGAGACACAGAATCGGAAACAGGCTCCAGGCTCCGAGCCATCAGCCCAGAGCCTGACGCAGGGCTCGAACTCACGGACCGCGAGATCGTGACCTGGCCGAAGTCGGACGCTTAACCGACTGCGCCACCCAGGCGCCCCTGGGCTGGTTTATTTTTAATTACGGCAATAATACATGCTTGTTATTTAAAAATCTGAATTAAAGCATATAAAGTTATAAAGCAATAGCCCTCACTGTCTTTATCCTTCTTGCTAATCCCATTCTCAGGATATAATCACTATTATCAGATTTTTTTTTTTTAATTTACATCCAAATTAGTTAGCCTGTAGTGCAACAATGATTTCAGGAGTAGATTCCTTAGTGCCCCTTACCCGTTTAGCCCATCCCCCTTCCCACACCCCCTCCAGGAACCCTCTGTTTGTTCTCCATATTTATGAGTCTCTTCTGTTTTGTGCCCCTCCCTGTTTTTATATTATTTTTGTTTCCCTTCCCTTATGTTCATCTGTTTTGTCTCTTAAAGTCCTCACATGAGTGAAGTCATACGATTTTTGTCTTTCTCTGACTAATTTCACTTAGCATAATACCCTCTAGTTCCATCCACGTAGTTGCAAATGGCAAGATTTCATTCTTTTTGATTGCTGAGTAATACTCCATTGTGCGTATATATACCACATCTTCTTTATCTATTCGTCCATGGATGGACATTTGGGCTCTTTCCATACTTTGGCTATTGTGGATAGTGCTGCTATAAACATGGGGGTGCATGTGTCCCTTCGATACACCTGTATCCCGTGGATAAATGCCTAGTAGTGCAGTTGCTGGGTCGTAGGGTAGTTCTATTTTTAGTTTTTTGAGGAACTTCCATACTGTTTTCCAGAGTGGCTGCACCAGCTTGCATTCCCATATTATCAGATTATTATTAATTTGCTCTACATAGCCTGCCAGATTTTTTCTATGTGTAAACAGGTTTGTTATTGTAACAAAAATGGCATTAAAGTATACACATTTTTCAGCTCCCCCCCTTTTTAAAAATATTTCTAATGTTTATTTAGTTTTGAGAGAGAGCAGGAGAGGGGTAGAAAGAGGGGGATGGGGGATCTGAAGCAGGCTCTGCACTGACAGCAGAGAGCTCAATGCTGGTCTCAAACTCATGAACCACAAGATCATGACTGGAGCCTAAGTTAGAGGCTCACCCAGCTGAGCCACCCATGAGCCCCAGCCCCTTGGTTTTTTTTGCCTAATGCTGTGTCATGGATATCTTTTCATGTCAGTACACATAAGTGAACCAATTATTCTTAATGTGCATCTGGACATTTTTTTGTTTGTCTCCTCTCACAAATAGCATATCCACAAGCCTCCATGTACCTACATCACTAAGTACTTACGCACATGTTTCTGTGGAATAGAATGCCAGAAATAGAATTGAGGGGCTTTTAAATTTTCAGTGGATGACAAAATTGTCTGTTAAAGGACACTGTTTTATATCCCCACCAACTGTTGCCCCACACTTCTAATTTCAAAGGCAAGAAAAGAAAGAAAAGGAAGGAACATTTTACTGATTACAAAGGAGGCCGAACGTCATCTTATATATTGATTGACCATGTGTATTTCTCCTCTCAGTGGCTTCTTCATGTCCTTTGTCCATTTCCCCCACAATGGGTTGTCATTTTACTTACTTGTCTGTAAGAGAGCTTTATTTATTGTTGATGTTGACCTTTTGTTACAGATGTTGCAAATATTTTGTGCCCATGTTTTTTATAACTTTATTATTTCTTTTTTTAAATGCAGAAGTCTTTAATAAGTGTAACTTTGAAAACAAAAATAACATTTCAAAAAAAAATAGTAGGACTCGCAGTGGATATTCTGTCAATTTGCTTAACCTTCTCACTTGCTTTGCATAAGAACAGCCTCCAGAAAGGAGAATTGGGGTTTTCAGTTTCATTCAGAACTTCTCTTGATCTCTATTTTAAGTCTATCTTGAGTGCTTTTTTGTTTCAAAGGATCATCTACTTGGTGTTTAAGTCAGTACTGCTCTTTGCCTGTCTTTAGCTTAGTTTTGTTAATTAGGTATTTGATCTACTTACCACTCCAGGAGGGTTCTGTGAGTTCCTTAGAATAACCTGAAATACAGGGGTGCCTGGTTAAGCGTCCAACTTCAGCTCAGGTCATGATCTCATGGCTTGTGAGATCAAGCCCCACATTGGGCTCTCTGCTGTCAGGGCATGGAGCCTGCTTCAGATCTTCTGTCCCACTTTCTCTCTGCCCTTCCCTCACTCGTGTGTGTGTGTGTGTGTGTGTGTGTGTGTGTGTGTGTGTGTGTATGTGCAATTGTATGTTCTGTCTCTCAAAAATAAATATATTTTTAAAAACTTTTAGGGGCACCTGGGTGGCTCAGTTAGTTGGGCCTCTGACCTCGGCTTAGGTTGTGATCTCATGGTCTATGAGTTTGAGCCCCACATCAGGCTCTGTGCTGACAGCTCAGAGCCTGGAGCCTGCTTTGGATTCTGTGTCTCCCTCTCTCTCTGCCCCTCCCCTGCTTGTACTCTGTCTCTCTCTCAAAAAAAATGAATAAACATTTAAAAGTTTTTTTTTAATTTTTAAAAAGAATAACATAAAATAAAAATCCTTCCTAAAGGTAAGATGTAATATATTTTCTTTGGCTGCCAAGTTGTAATACTGGGGTTTTTTTTATGAATTTTTTTTTCCCTTTTCCTTTTTCTTCTTTTTTTTTTTTTTATTAGAGAAAGAGAGAGTGCAGGGATGGGAGAGGGGTAGAGGCAGAGAAAGAATCTTAAGCAGGCTCCATGTTCAGCCACACACTCCTGTAATATTGCTTTTTATAAAAATGCATTTGAGGGGCACCTGGGTGTCTCAGTGGGTTAAGCATGTGACACTTGATTTCGGCTCAGGTCATGATCTCAGGGTTCATTAGATGGAGCCCCACATTGGGCTCCATGCTGATGGCTCAGAGCCTGCTTGGGATTCTCTAACTCTCTCTCTCTGCCCCTATCCCCACCCCTCTCTCTCTCTCAAAATAAATAAATATTTTTTAAAATGCATTGAAATGCATAAAGAAATTGAACTCCTTATAAGAAGAACACAAGTAAATTTAAAACAGTCAGAAACAGCTCGGGGCTGTGTGTTTGCTTCCAAAATCTCCCAGGTTAGTATCATCAGTCCTCATGTTTACCTGAGTGAGAAGTCACCAGAGAGCACATTTCAGAGCAAAGCAGTCTGGGTTTCAAAAACCCCCAACTGCCTGCCTCTCCGAGTCCCTCGACACTGTGATGGAAGCTGCTGGAGCAAGTCCACAGAGGTCCAAGCATGCCATTGAGCAGGTAGGTACAGTACATGCTGATGTCGAACTCGGTTTAGAAACTTTTTAAATCTTGGCAGATCCAGGTATCACACGGCCTCTTCCTCGATCTCTAAAGAGTCTCCGGCCAAGCGGCACCACTGAAGAGACCACCGTTAGACCCGCTCTGGGTCTTCCTCACTGTCTCATCTGTGCGCCAAACCTCCCTAGTGCTATAATCCAGTGAAAAGAGCTCAGTATGGTGTTTGGCATATAGTAGACACTCAGTAAATTAAACTTGCATTTTCGTGTTGATTTGCATTTTTGTATTCATTTGAGGAGATGTTCACCATCATCGGTCTATGTAAATGCAAATCACACCACAATAAAATGCCACTTTGTACCCAGAAATACAGACAGTAACAAGTGTTGGCAAGGAGGCAGACGAATTCGAGCCCTTGTACATTATTCGATTGTGAAATGATACGGCCACTTTGGGAAACAGTTTGACAGTTGCCCAAAAGGTTAAAAAAGGAACTTCCCACGTGGCCTAGCAATCCCTCTCCTTGGAATAGGCTCACATACGTCCACACTAAAACTTGCACAGTCGTGTTTGTAGCAGCATGATTCAAATAGTCAAACGGCCAAAAAGCGGAAACAACCCAAATGTCCATGATCCAACGAATGGATAAGTAAAATGTGTTATATTTGTTACATTAGCAACAAAAAAGAATGAAGCACTACAACATGGGTGAACCTTGAAAACATTACACCAAGTGAAAGAAGCCAGGCACAAAAGACCACGTATTGTGATTCTATTTTATGAAATGTCCACAAGAGACAAATCTCTAGATGCAGAATGTAGATTGGTGGTTGTCTAGGGCTGGGGGGGTGGGCATAGGGACAGGGGAATGGACAGAGACAGCTGGCTGCTGGGTACTTGGGTACTGGGTTTATTTTAGGGAGATGAAAATGATCTAAAATTAGATCATGGTGATGGTTGCACTGTGAATATACCAAAAAAACATTGACTTGTATACTCTAAGTGGGTGATTTGTATTGTGAATTTCATTGTAATAAAACTGTTTGTGAAAACCTCTCATAAGTAGGTCACAGGCAGGGGTGCCTGGCTGGCATAGTCGGTGGAGCATGCAACTCCTGATCTCCAGGACGTGAGTGCCAGCCCCATGCTGGGTGTAGAGATTACTAAAAATAAATTAAAAAAAAAATTTTTAAGTAGGTCTAGAGAAGCTTATATCATGGGACAAAGAAATATTTTCTTGGATGGCCCTGTTAGTTGATACAAAGGATGGCGAGTCTTTAGCCAGACTACAAATACTTTCTTTGGGTCCTTTGCAAAGAATGTCCTCTTTCAGGGGCGCCTGGGTGGCTCAGTTGGTTAAACATCTGACTTCAGCTCAGGTGATGATATCACGGTTTGTGAGTTCAGGCCCCATGTTGGGCTCTGTGCTGACAGCTCAGAGCCTGGAGCCTGCTTCAGATTCTGTAACTCCCCATCTTTCTACCCCTCCCATGCTCATGCTCTGTCTCTCTCTGTCTCTCAATAATAAATAAACATTTAAAAAAAAAAAAAAAGAATGTCATCTTTCAATATGTCACTGTCCAGGTCTTTGTCCTCCTTCCAACCCCTCCAAGACCATTATCCACAAAAGCCACACAGGTCACATGGTATTTCCTTCTCAATGCAGGTAGAAAATATGCTGGAAATGGCCTTTCTGGCCCTTGGGAAGATCAAGGAAACATTTCTACAGCAGAACCAGTTTTCTGAGTCTTTAGTGACTTTGACTAAAGTTTAGTGACTTTGACTAAAGCTCACCTGATGCTGAGCAGGTAACAGAGGAGGAGGGGGAGAGTGGTTCATTTTAGGTTTCTGATCTTTAGAAAACACACAGAAGTTGATTTCCATTTAATTTCTCCTTCATTAGCCAAAACATGTCAACCTGGCCCCTGAGCTCCTATACTCTAGGGTCCCCAGCAGCTGTGAGGTTAGGCTTTCCAAGGGCTTCAGCTTTGGAAGAGCTCTTGAACAGACAACCAGGATTTAATGTTCAAGTGAGTGTCAAATTGATTCTGACCCAAATGGAGTTGGGATTGATGGCTACAGGCGTTTGGATGCACCATGATACGTAAGCTGGCCAGACCAAACAAGAGAAGGGTGGGTGCCATGGATTTCTGTTTTACAATGGCAGGAATGGAGGCCTCTTAAAAATGGAGGAGTGCCTGGGTGGCTCGGTTAAGTGTCTGACTCTTGGTTTCAGCTCAGGTCATGATCTCGCGGTTCGTGAGATCAAGCCCCTCATTGGGCTTTGCACTAACAGCACAGGGCCTGCTTAGGATTCTCTGTTTCCCTCTCCCTCTGCGCCTCCCTTGCTCATGTGCATGTGTGTGCTTGCTCTTGTACTCTCTCTCTCAAAAATAAATAAGTGAACATTAAAAAAAAAAATGAGCCACTGTAGAGGTTGGAAGCATTAAACAGACCTCTGGATTTAACTGAGTTTCTGTGTTATGGTTTGAATTGATCTCAACTCTTCACTATTTATATATGAAGCTAGGAATATCTGAATAAGTATTGACTCGTTATACCAACTTATCCATATCAGTATATAGTGTATCTCTTTTGGCATTTACCTAACAAACAAGAGCAAGATTGCTGTCTTATCCTGGAGAGCAGAATACTTCCTTGCTAGTAATAATGAATCCTCCAGGTATAAAAATGTTAAAAAATAATAATTCTGAGGGTCACAAGTAAATGACTTATCTTTAATTCTTCCTCGTATGATGTTATAATGAGAAATATTATTTCAGTTGAGATATTAGCAAGGGGAAAATCCCAACATTTACTTTAATTTCTGATATCTGATACATTATTACCTTTCGGGGTGTTAGGTAATAGATTTCAGCAATTGATGAAACATATTTTCTTGTCTCTAGGTAATAGGACTAGCTTCAGTTCCTTCAGGGATTTTGATGACAAGAACATTGTTGGAAGTATCGAAAGTGTGTTGCTAAGCTCTAATCATAAATTTTTCCAAGTCCATGATTTAGTGGAAGAGATTGAGGTATGACTTCATTATAAAGGAATGAAATAGAAGGGAATAGGAATTCTTGGAGAATAGGATAGAAGGAAGCCATTTTAGATTCATGGCAGTTCCATTATTTTATTATTCACATCTTCACTTGGAAACTTTTACAAGAACTACCTTACCCTTAGGAGGTGTTTTAGGTTTGAGATTATATACTCTCCCTTAATCCCTACAGATATTCATGGAGGAATACCTAGGAAGTTACATTCCATTATCACTAGAAAGGAGACTGAAAGGCATCAACAGATGAACCATCTTGAAGATTGGTTAACTGTCTCATTCTAGATCATGCTGTGGAGAAATGTTAGCGTGGAAATCTATCCCACCAGCATCAACATGAGCTCAGACCATTTTGTTATGACAGTGAGCATCACTTCCCTGGAGAAATCCCTGATGGTGTGCATAGAACCTGAAAGTCCCCTTTTAATGACGCTCTACCTGGGGTTCCAGTATCAGCCTAACCACACCCACTTCAACCTGAACATCACCCTTCCAAAGAATCAGGTATGGCAAAAAGGTAAAACCCCAATCAGAAACTTACTTTGAAATGCATTTTTTTCTTCTTTTTCAACTTTTTATTTTGAGATAACTGTAGATTCTCATGCAATTGTGAAAAATAAAAGAGAGAGCTCATACCTTTTACCCAGTTTCCCCTCATGCTGGCATCTTGCATAACTATACCACTATATCCTAACCAGAAAATGACATTGATACAATGCATTGACCTTACTTGGATTTCATCAGTTTTATCTGTACTCCTGTATGTATGTTTATTCCATGTAATTTTATCACACATGGGAATGTATATGACCATGAAACACATTTTTTTTCAAAGATTGTGGAATGGATCCAGATATATATGTGATAAAGCAAATTTAGTAAAATGTTAATTCTAGAATCTGGTTAGTGATTAAATGGGTCAACTTTCCATATGGTTGAAACTTTGCATAATGTTGAGAAGTAAAATTCCTGCACATACACATATATTTCCAATTTTATTTCTAATCTTAGATTTGGGTCAGGCCAGAGATACCTCAGTAAATCTTGGTTTAATATCAAAATGACTACACTGTGGCTTAGAAAAGTGAAGAATTTGAGACATATATAAAAAGTTAAGAATTTCTGAGATACATAAATAGTGCCTTAGATGTACTTGACCAAAAAACATATTCACTGGATATCAACTTTAAATGCTGTACTGGGGCGCCTAGGCATCCGACTTCAGCTCAGGCCATGATCTCGCATTTCGTGAGTTCGAGCCCTGCATCGAGCTCTGTGCTGACAACTTGGAGCCAGTAGCCTGCTTCGGATTCTGTGTCTCCCTCCCTCTCTCTCTCTCTGCCGCTCCCCCACTCATGCGCGCTCGCTCTCTGTCTCTCTCTCTCTCTCTCTCTCTCTCAAGAATAAACATTAAAAATCAATTGTAATACTGAAGAATCTTAATAAAGAGCTACTGTTTGCATTTAAAAAATGTGTGGAGGAGTGGCAATAACCATGTTATAAAACATAAAGCATGTTATAATCCCCTCTCATTACAGTCTTCTCATGTTGAACAAGCTTCTGGCTGTTTTATAGGCCTCGCTAACACGAATGATCACTTTTTAGGGTACTGCTCTTAGACACAGTACCTGAGGCAGCACCTTTCATCCTGGGCTCCCGGGTATAAAGTTCTGTGTTACAGACAAGCTCTTTCCGACTCAGAACATGCGCTCCATTTTCCTTGCCAGTCGTGGCAATATCATGTCCCTTGGGGATCTTAGACATCCTCTGGTCCGGAGACTTTGTTGGAAAGATGAGAACATTAAGGAAATGGTGTGACTTGCCTTAGCCCTTAACAGCCATCTGGTGACAGAGCTGGGCCTCGAATCAGGGCTCTTTCCTGGAACCACACTCTTCCCATCCTTGCTTCGTTCTTGGGCTTCTTCTTTTAGCTCTGTCTTGTAGCTACTCGTTTGGGTGTGTGATTCATTCATTTTTCTAAAACTCATCATATATTCTGACTCATTAGACCTAAATCTTCATCTGTCAAAAGAACACAGCTTTTTATTGGAATGGGAGAAACTCAGAACCCCAGGTTGTGCAACTGGTCATTTTCTTGAAAGTCATTTGTAATTCTAAACTTAATCCTTTCCCCACTTGTAAAATAATGATAATAATAACAATAGATCCTTCAGAAGGAGCGTTCTGATAGTAATTTTGTCCCATTGGAAATGCAAGTAAGCCCTGTTCTTTGTTCTCCGATGAGGAATGTACAGGGGTGCTGGCTCCAGAGAGTCTGCAGTATGGGAGCAGTGCCTACTACACAACAGCTGTGCTGAATAAAAGCCAGTAGAGTGCCCGGAGCACACCCACCCTGCTCTCGGCGGCAACTGCCGTCACTCGCTGTCATTTCTGGGACAGCCACAACAGCACGTGGGAGACCATAGCGTGCCAAGTAAGAAGCCACACCACTTCTCTTTCTCTTCTGCCCCAGCTGGCATGAAATGCAGAGCATCTGTTACCTCATTCGAGGGGCCCGGAAAGAAAAAGCATCAGGAGGGAGAGAAATCAGCCTGGCAAAAAAGAAGATTGCATGTAGCGGGCCAGGAAAGTGTGTCTCTTCGGAGCAGGCTTACACTTTATATTTGTTATTTGCTTCTCAAATATTCAGTCCAGGGTGAATCTGACAGTTCTAGATAAAAGAAGCAGTACGTAGGGGTGTCTGTATGGCTCAGTCAGTTAAGCGTCTGACTCTTGATGTCAGTTCAGGTCATGATCTCCCAGTATGTGAGTTCGAGCCCTGCATTGGGCTCTGCACTGATGGCACAGCGCCTGCTGGGGATTCTGCCTCTCCTTCTCTCTGCTCCTCCCCAGCTGTGCATGCTCATGCTCTCTCTCTCTCAAATAAACTTTAAAACAATTTTTTAAAAAAGCAGTAGGTAGACCCTGTTAAATTCTGCAAGTGTTAAATATGTTGTGGGTAAAAGTAAACAAATTTCCTGCTTAATTAAAGAGAGCTTTTGTAAAAATAAGCTGGCAGATTCTTGTACATTCCAGGCGAGGTGGGGACTTTTCTCATTGTCACCTCGTTCCAGGGGTCTGCTCACTTTAAAATGGTGCCCTGCATTTTCGCATGGGTGATTCTGTGTGATCCCATCTGATTTAAGTCCTGGTTCAGTTGCCCCAACACCTTGGTGTAAAGTTCTGGAAATAATGAGGCTGTTGGTTAAGAGCTGAGAGAGGGTCATTCACATGTGAACAGAGGAAAAGAGGATGCTGTGGAAGGCAGCTGCGCCATTCGTGGCCTCGGCAGGGATTTCGGAAGAGCTGGTGCAGAGCCTCTCAGGCAAATCCTGTACCTGGGAGCCCCTTAGGTTGCAGTTTCTGGTGAAATAAATCGGGGCAAGACCTGAGTGGCCTTTCTAACAAGCCCCCTGCACAACGCTGGGACCCCGTGCGGGGAAGAGAGCTGCCGAGAGCAGGATGACAGTTAGAGGGTGAGAGATAGACCCGGCACCCAGAACTTAACCTTGTGCCTTAGAAAGCAGCCAGTCGTACTGACAATATTTGAAGCTTTTTATCTGCACAATCGAACGTGGAATTGGTAATTTTCATTTGATTGCCTAGTAACATTTTTAAAAATACATATTTTTTAAAGTTTATTTATTTTAAGAGAGAGAACACGTGCGAGCACAAGTGGGGGAGGGGGAGAGAGAGAAGAGAGAGAATCGCCAACAGGCTCCATGCTGTCAGCACAGAGCCCGACTCTGGGCTCAAACCCACACACCTCGAGATCATGACCTGAGTTGAAACCAAGAGTCGGACGCTTAACTGACTGAACCACCCAGGTGTCCCTGAAGACACTTTTTTGTGAAGAAATGTTACAACATGTGGAAGTTGTAAGGAAGTTATGGGGAATAATATAATAAAAACATTAAATACTCTGGCTTTATCGCAAAGTTGGTATTTTGCTCTGTATAGTTCAAATTTTTTTATAATAATAAAACACTCTGGAATAATCAAAGCCCTCTATGTATCCGCGTCCAGTCTTGTTTTCTCCCACTTACCAAAGGGCGACCACTGTCCTGAACTCAGCATTTGTACTGATTGCTTCAGCACATATTTACCGGGCATCTTCTACGCACCAGGCCCATATCTAGGAACTAGAGATAGAGTGATGGACAAGACAGTGTCCTGAGCTTACATTCCAAGGAGGGAGACTGACAAACATAGATATGAGAGTGTTGTTTTGCATGCTTTTGGTCTCTTTGTAAATGGCATCATCTATACCGTATCCTCCTTTAATTTGTTTTTTTCACTCAGCATTTATCCACGTTGCTATATCTAGCTCTGACAATTTCTTTTTTCTTAAAGGGGAAGTTGTCTCTTTATTTTATTTATTTATTTTTTATTTTTGAGAGAGAGAGAGAGAGAGAGAGCATGAGTGGGGGAGGGGGCAGAGAGAGAGAATCTCAAGCAGGCTCCATGCTGTCAGTGCAGAAGCTGACTGGGGCTCAAACCCGTGAATCATGAGATCATGACCTGAGCTGAAATCAAGAGTCAGACGCTCAACTGACTGAGCCCCCCAGAAGCCCCTCTACCTCATTCGTGTTAACTGCTGTAGATTACTCCATCAGCACGCAGTAGGAGTCCTCTACTTGTTTGTTTGTATGTTCTGCTGTTACTGGACATATATATAGGTTGTTTCCAATCTTTTTTTTTTTTTTAACGTTTATTCATTTTTAAGACAGCATGAACGGGGGAGGGTCAGAGAGAGAAAGAGACACAGAATCTGAAACAGGCTCCAGGCTCTGAGCTGTCAGCACAGAGCCCGACGCGGGGCTCGAACTCACGGACCGCAAGATCACGACCTGAGCTGAAGTCGGACACTTAACCGACTGAGCCACCCAGGCGCTCCATCCAATCTTTTAGTTATGAACAATGCTGACAGAAACCTTTCTCATGTCTCCTTGTGCACATGTGCAGAGTTCCCCCAAAGATGTGGGTTCAGACCTGGAATGGTAGGATTCAGAGAATTTGTGCTTCTCCAGGTTTGCTAGAGGTTTCCAGATTGCTCTCCACATACACTATTTTACACGACCCCCAGTGGTAAATACACGACCCGGACATTGTTTTCCCTCCCTAAATTGCATGTGTTTGTGTTTTATTACATGCTTCCTTAGCACTCTGTTCAGTTAGAATCAATATCTTGATTCTAATTGCAGGTTGGGCCACAGAGTACAGTTTTGAGGACACAGTAACTGCCTGAGGTCACTGTAACCGCCTGACCTACTTTGGCAGCGACTTCTTCATTGTGCCCCGGATGGTGAACATTGAAGACACTATCAAGCTGCTCCTTCGTGTGACCAGCAACCCTGCTGGGGTGTCATTGCTAGCCAGCCTTTTAGGATTCTATATGCTCACCTTTGTGCAGGCTTGGAGGAAGGATCAAACATACATGCAGAAGGTGACGGTCATGACTTTGATTCCAAAAGCTTTGCATAGTGTCTTGAGTAGGTGGAACAAGATGGAAAAACAACAACAACAACAACAACAACAACAACAACAACAACAACAACAAACCTTCACCAGAAGAGGCAGGTAGAGTGGTAGGAATTCTCAGTGGCATAGGAATTCGAGTGCGACTTTTTTCTTAAATTTCTCTTCACGTTTCCTGTCTCAGGGCTTCGCAATTTAACTCTTTATGTTCCTTTTTTTTTTTTTTTCTTTAGCAGAGGTTGAACTCTCATATGATTCCTTTAAGTTAGGAATAAGCCCGAACATCTAGAGAACTTAAAATCAAATGGAAGTTTATCTCACTTTATACATTGGATGTGAAAGTCAGGTGTAAGTAAAATTAGAATTCCATGTAACTGCAATATAGAAAAAACCTGTATGGAATCTCGTTTTGGAACAACAGCAACAACAAATCTTCTGATGACAGCCTCTTGTTAATTTCTGTTCCATGCATTCCTTATTCTTATGTGTTCTTACACTTGGGGATTCTAGAATACACACCGTCCATTTCTTTCTAGCCATGGGTATAGCGTTGCCAGTTTTAACAAACAAAAATATAGGACACCCGGTTAAATTTGAATTTTATGTAACTCATGCATTTTTAGTACTTCTGTTCCCAAGTGATTCATTGTTTACCTGAAATTCAGGTTTAACTAGGTGTCCTCCACACCATGATAACCCTACCTGGGCGGGCGGGAGGTGGAAGGATTTCTAAGGCCAAGACCTGATCGCTGATTCTATGAATATTTCATTTCAGAGGCATCAACCCAGGACTTGAGCCCTCATCCCCTGCTTCATCACTTAGGTCTCTTGTTTGTTTATCTTGTACCCGCACGCCACCCTTGATGTTCACCGAGGTGCCAGAGCTGGAGCCGTGCATCCTCCTGCTTCTTAGCTGGAGGAAGCAGTGTCTACACTAGGTGAAGATCCTTCTTGGTTCTGCTGTTCCTACAGGTGAAGGTCACTGTCCTGGCTGATAATGACCCCAGCTCTGTTTCACTACCTCCTGCAGGTCTCCACTGGCTATCGAAGAAGGGCCGCCATGCCAGCTAAGCTTAACGAAATGAATGTTTTTCACTCCTTGCCTTGTGTCTCCTATCGCCCGAGATGTGCCCTGACCCCGTGACGCCCCGGTGTCCAGGAGCACTTACGAGAGTAGCTCCTAGTTCTACACTGGACATCGGCAGAGTCTGCCATACTTGCCCAACCCCCCAAAGACTTCATCTCAGTACAACTCTATCTTCCCCCTTCTCCTTAGGGATAAACCCCAAGAATCCTCTGAGAGCTTCCTGCATTTTATCTTTGATTATCATGTTTTAGGTGGTTATCACCCTCTATGGATCAGAGGGGTAGAGGGAGACCCATCACCTTTGTGACCCCGAGAAGGCAGTCTTTCGTTGAGCCAGAGCGTCTGGATATCTTCCTCCTCAGTACTCAGTCCTCTTGAGGGGAACTGCACAGCCTGTGGTTCTGGCATGACGATTCGGGGGCCAGCCCTTTTCGGTAAGTCCCTGCGTCAGGCTGCCTTGGCCTTTCTCCTCCGTGGATCTGCGGCGTTCTGGGAAAGACCAGCATGCCATCACAACAAATGACAATAATGCTTTGGGCCAAATTGTAACCAATGACTGTTAGATTTAAATTTCAAAGCTCAGGGTGCCTGGGTGGCTCAGTCAGTTAAGGATCCAACTTTAGCTCAAGTCATGCTCTTACAGTTCATGGGTTCAAGCCCTGCATCAGGCTCTGTGCTGACAGCTCAGAGCCTGGAGCTTTTCTCAGATTCTGTGTCTCACTCTCTCCCCCTCCCCGGCTCGTGCTCTGTCTCTCTCTGTCTTTCAAAAATGAATAAACATTAAAAAGAAAATATTAAAAAATAAAATAAAATAAATTTCAAACCATTTACAAAGAAGAAACCCTGCAAAGAAATATGGGAAATTGACAATATAATTTTGTATGGGTGATTAAGTGATGGGTGGTTTTTTTCTTTTATCTTCATTTAATATTGTCATGATTGTAAAAACAGCAAATAACAACCACTTACTGCCCCAAAGTGTTATAAATTAAAGGTACCTATAAACTTGAAAAAAGATCTTTCAAGATTAAATGTAATGAATGACTATTCACTAAGTATACTTGGGGTAAAAATTAAGAGCTTGAAGGAAAGAATAGAAGAATCGTGTTATGGGATGTGCCCAGGGGGCTAGAGAGGGAAAAGGTCAGTGATGAGTGCATGAACCTGATGTGTGTGAGGTCCACATGACCTGTTTTTCTCCAACAGCAGGCGGAGTGAGAAGAGGTGGGTGGAGAGAGTAATGGTGAAATTAAGGACCAAGATGATTGGTTGTTTGGGTTTTGGGAAAAAGAAGGGAATGAAGTCAAAGGTCTAAGGCCCTGGTGTTCAAATTGTTGCTGAATATTGTCCACCTGAAAAGGGTGTACAGCTTGCCTGTTTGTCAGCAAAATGAGTCTTTCCCTGCTATGCTAGACCACTAGGCCAGTAGAGTCTAATAATTTGCTTGCTGTCCCCACTCTGTTCAGGCATCTACAGAGCAGCTTGTACACTATCATTCCAGTTTGATTATAATGGTGAATAATGTGTAATAAGTACTTGAAGAAATGCTTAACTTTGCTAGTCATCAAGGAATGCAAAGTAAAGCCGCAGTGAGAGCACTAAACATCCACCAGAATAACTAGAATTTAAAAGTCTGACAAAACCAAGTTTGGGTGAAGTTGGAGGCAACTGGGACTCACAAGCGATGCTGGGAGCACAAAACAGTGCAGCCACGTGGGAGAACAGTTTGACAAGGCTTGTAAACTTGAATAGACCTTTACCATCTGACCCAGAAATTCCATTCCCAGGTATTCAACCAAGAGAAATGAAAACATATGTCCATTCCAAAATATACACGCATTCGTTCATAGCAGTTTTACTAATAGCTGTTCAAAACTAGAAACAACACATAAAAATTTTTTTTAAAAAACTAGAAACAACACAAGTGTCCATCAGGTGAATGAATAAGCAAGTATTAGCATGTTCATTTAATGGAATACTACTCACCAACAAAAAGAACAATCTACTGATACACACAGTAACATGGATGAATCTCAAAAATGTTATGCCAAGCAAAAGAAGCCAGAACAAAAGAAAACATGCTGTATGATTCTACATATATGAAATTCTAAAACAGGCAAACTAGTGCAAGAGACAGAAAGCAGATCAGCAGCCACCTGGGGCCAGGGGTGAGTCTGAGGGGGGTTGACTGCAAAGGGACACAAGGGGACTTTTGGCGGTGATAGCTTGGCAGTGGTGGTACTTACACAAGTGTTCACATTATGAAAAATGTGTTGGACTGGGGGTTCCTAGATGGCTCAGTTAGAAAAGTGTGCAACTCTTGATCTCGGGGTTGCGAGTTTAAGCCTCATCTTGGGTGTGGAGGTTGCTAAAATAAATTAAAGACCTAAAAAACTGTACTGAACTGTACCTTTTATTCATTTTTTTAAGTAGACTTCACAGGCAGAGCAGAGACCAGCTCAAAACCCTGGGCTCAGGGCTCAAAACCCTGAGATCAAGACCTAAACTGAGATCAAGAGCTGGGCACTTAGTCACCTGAGCTACCCAGGCACCCCTTGACCTGTATGTTCAAATGGGTGCCTTTTATCATATGTAAATTACACCACAATAAAGTTTTTGTTGGGGCGCCTGGGTGGCGCAGTCGGTTAAGCGTCCAACTTCAGCCAGGTCACGATCTCGCGGTCTGTGAGTTCGAGCCCCGCGTCAGGCTCTGGGCTGATGGCTCAGAGCCTGGAGCCTGTTTCCGATTCTGTGTCTCCCTCTCTCTCTGCCCCTCCCCTGTTCATGCTCTGTCTCTCTCTGTCCCAAAAATAAATAAACGTTGAAAAAAAAATTTTTTTTTAAGTTTTTGTTTTGTTTTGTTTTGTTTTGTTTTGTTTTGTTTTGTTTTGTTTTGTTTTTGGTACAGCACCAGTGGGGGAAGGACAGAGGGAGAGGAAGAGAGAGACTCTCAAGCAGGCTCCCTGCCCAGCACAGAGCCTGACATGGGGCTCAATCTCACAACCTTGAGATTATGATCTGAGCCAGAATCAAGAGTCAGATGCTTAATGAACTGACCCACCCAGGCACCCCCACAATAAATTTTTTTAAGTATGCATGTAGAAAAAATTCTAGAGTTACATATACTAAGTATTACCAATAATTACCTCTGAGTAGTAGGCTTATAAATTTTAAAATTGTTTCTTCATTATATTTTTAGATATTTTCAAAAAAATTTTAAGAGTGTATTTATTTTGGGAGAGAGCGGGGAGGGGCAGTGAGAGCGGGAGAGAGAGAATCCCAAGCAGGCTCTGTCCATGCTTTCATCACAGGGCTTGATGGGGGCTCGAACTCACAAACCATGAGATCACGATCTGAGCCAAAGTTGGACACTTAACCAACTGAGCCACCCAGGTGCCCAAAATATTTTCATAGTCTTTAACAGCAAATTTGTATACTCACATTAGATTCTTTTTATATGAAAGAATAAGAAAGTAAAAGTTACACTGGGGTCATAAAAAGCCCATGACAAGTTTCTCACCAATCAGAAAGTAGATTTTTTCTTGTTTTTTATACTTTACTCATAAATGAAAAACTTTAATAGTACAAGATACACTAGCTAAGTTTAAATCAAATGTACCTTAGTCACTTGTGATTTTATAAACTGCCTCAATCAGAGAGTTCCTAGAAATATTTTAGCTTTAAAGAAGTCTATTCATCACACAAAAAATATTTTCAACTAAAATTCAACAAAGATTTTGGAGAGATTTAAGTTGTTTTATAACATTAAACATAGGCTCTCAGGGAAATAGCATCATGACAATAGAGGAGGAGGTTAATGGACTAGTTGCAAGATGAAGTCAAACAACTTGAACAGTAGGTGTCCCAGGGGTCAAGTTTGTCGGCGGTTGAAGTTCCTGGAGAAAGGAGACACATGGTAAAACACTGTGGTCAGAAAGAGGATGAAACCTCAGGGCCTCTGGCTCTGTGAGGTAAAGACAGAGCTACAGACCCTGGCAGGATCAGAAGTCCGTAGTATAAATGTTGAAGATCACTCCCTGACCCACCCCCAGGGATGTCCCCTCAGACCCTGGTGACAGAGACAGAGACAGATGGGATACTCAAAGAGATGGCAGGGCCCTGGCACATAGGAATAGGAAAGTTAAGGAATATACACATTCACCAAACTATTCCTAAGTTTTACAAGTCTGCGTTCTGTTTTGTTTGGTTTTGAGACAGAGAGAGAGAGAGAGAGAGAGAGAGAGAGAGAGAGAGAGAGAGAATGAATCCCAAGCAGGCTCTGTGCTGTCAGTCCAGAGCCCAATGCAGGGCTCGAACTCATAAACTGTGAGATCATGACGTGAGCCAAAGTCGGACACTCAACCGACTGAGCCACCCAGGCGCCCCTGCATTCTGGTTTTGATACATGAATTCTCTTAGAGGTTGCAAAGGAAGAAATTGGATCAGCTTTTGTTTCTTTCTCTAGTTCTTGCCTCACAATCAAAAGAATCCATTTACTGATAGTGCAAGATTACTTCTTGTTACAACAACTGGTTCATGCCCACCTCCCTACCATGCTTATCTTCATTTTACTATAGGTATGGAAACCGGGTAATTACCAGTGACGTGGCAGGTAAAAGGAAATGGCACTTCCTGTCCAACTGTTGGCTGGCCATGGACCTTGGATAGAGTGAGCATGACCGGGTCTTCAAACCAGTCTCAAAGAAAGAACTCTTTTCCTTTAGATATTGGTGGGGAAATGGTGGTGTTCCACAAGTCTCTGAGGCTCTGTTCATTTTTCTTCATCCTCCGTTGCTCAGACTGGATAATTCCAATTGACCCATCTTCGGGTTTCTGCTTCTTTTTTCTGCCTGCTCAGATCTGCTGTAGAGCCTTTCATTTCACTTAATGTATTTTTCAACTGCAAACTTTCTGTTTGGTTCTTTTAAAAAATAATTTTTAGGGATGCGTGGGTGGCTCAGTTGGTTGAGTGTCCAACTTCAGCTCGGGTCATGATCTCATAGCTCATGAGTTCGAGCCCCACGTGGGGCTCTCGGCTGACAGTGCAGAGCCAGCTTGGGATCCTGTCTCCCTTTCTCTGCCCCTCCCCCATTTTCAGTCTGTCTCTCAGAAAAAAACATTTTAAAAATAATAATAATTTCTGTGTGTTTATTGATATTTTCTATTTGGGAAAACACCATTCTCATTTACTTTCCTTTAGTTCTTGACATAGTTTCCTTTAATTCTTTGAACACATTTAAAATAGATGATTTAAAGGCTTTTTCTAGTGTATCCAGTGTCTTGGCTTTTTCAGGGACAGTGTATTGATTACTCTGTGTGTGTGTGCCTGTGTGTGTGCACGCACACACACAGGCACACACACACAAGCCATATTTTGTTGTTTTTTAGTGTCTTGTGATCTTTTGTTGAAAACTGGACATTTTATTATTTAAAAATTCTTTTTTTAATCTTTATTTATTTTTGAGAAAAAGAGACAGAGTGTGAGTGGGGGAGAAACAGAGAGAGAGGGAGACACAGAATCCAAAGCAGGCTCCAGACTCCGAGCTGTGAGCACAAAGCCCAACAGGGGGCTCAAACCCACCAACCACGAGATCATGACCTGAGCTGAAGTCAGACGCTCAACCGACTGAGCCACCCAGGCACCCCAAAAACTGGACATTTTAAATAATAGAATGTGGCAACTCTGGAAATCAGATTTTCTTCCCTTTCCCTGGGATTTGTTGTTCTCTAACACAAATTTGTTGTTGTTGTCTGTTTCATGACTTCTCTGAATGAATTCTGTATCCTTTGTCATGGCATGCAGCTGAAGTGTCTGCCCAGTTAGTCTGGAGGTCAGCTAAAGTTTGGATAGAGATTCCCTAAACACCTGGAGCCAGTAAGTCTCCCGGTCTTTGCCAAGGGGATTTGTGTGCATGTTGTGTCATACCCTCAGCCCTCAGCAAGGCACCGGCCAGCTCTGCCTTGGTCTTCACTTCCTGCTTGCTGAGAGCCTCAATGTCATGCAGGGGTGAGGGCTCAGGACGTTCTCTGGCATCTCCTGAGCCCACACACAGCCCTGGATTCCCAGCAGTTATGTCAGAGCTTTCAAAACTCCTGCAGACTTCTTGTTTCCCAGTTTCTTTTCAGTTTTTTGGTTAGCCTGTTGTTCACCCACCATGGCAGGCAGCTATGAAGTTAAACAGTTGCCTCTGAGTATATTTTTAAAATTTTTGTTAATGTGTATTTATTTTTGAGAGAGAGACACACACAGAACACGAACAGGAGAGGAGCAGAGAGAGGAGACACAGAATCCAAACCAGGCTTCAGGCTCTGAGCTGTCAGCACAGAGCCCAACACAAGGCTCGAACTCAGGAACCGTGAGATCGTGACCTGAGCTGAAGTTGCCACTTACCCCACTGAGCCACCCACGTGCCCCGCCTCTGAGTATTTTTCACAGTGCCCTCAGGGGAAAAGCTTTTCTAAGCTAGTGAATACCCAGTCAGGTCAAGTAAGGACAGTCTTGCAAGTGGGGTTTTCCTGGGAACTACCAGACAGCTCAGATCATCACAGTTCTCTGGGAAGGAGACCTTAAAGGAGCTCCAGTCCTGTTCTGCCTTCTTTTTAGTGGCCCCTGGCTTTCTCTGTGATTAAAGGCTGTCAGGTCACCGTAGAGCTAGAGAAAGGGAGATGGGAACAGGGCAAGTGACAATGCCACAGAGATAACTGCTTTTACTGATACTCATTCATTTTTCATTTTTCTTTTTTTTAGTTTTGTTTTTTATTTTTTAAAACTTATATCCGAATTAACATATTGTGAAACGATGATTTCAGGAGTAGATTCCTTAGTGCCCCTTACCCATTTAGCCCATCCCCCCTCCCACAACCCCTCCAGCAACCCTCAGTTTGTTTTCCATATTTATGAGTCTCTTCTGTTTTGTCCCCCTCCCTGTTTTTATATTATTTTTGTTTCCTTCCCCTTATGTCCATCTGTTTTGTCTCTTAAAGCCCTCATATGAGTGAAGTCATATGATTTTTGTCTTTCTCTAATTTCACTTAGCATAATACCCTCCAGTTCCATCCACGTAGTTGCAAATGGCAAGATTTCATTTTTTTCAATTGCCAAGTAATACTCCATTGTGTGTATATATACCTCATCTTCTTTATCTATTCATCCATCGATGGATATTTGGGCTCTTTCCATACTTTGGCTATTGTGGATAGTGCTGCTATAAACATGGGGGTGCATGTGTCCCTTCAAAACAGCACACCTGTATCACGTGGATAAATGCCTAGTAGTACAATTGCTGGGTCATAGGGTAGTTCTATTTTTAGTTTTTTGAGGAACCTCCATACTGTTTTCCAGAGTGGCTGCACCAGCTTGCATTGCCACCAACAATGCAAAAGAGATCCTCTTTCTCCGCATCCTCGCCAACATCTGTGGTTGCCTGAGTTGTTAATGTTCGCCATTCTGATAGCCATTTTAATGACTATATGTTTCAGTTATGAGATTTCTAATTAATTTTATTTCTGTTTCTCAGGATTTTTTATTCTTTTTAAGTGAATGCTATGCCTTGATTCGTCTCTTTGAGCAACCTGAAATACTTATTTTGAAGTCTTCATCAGACTGTCCCATAAAATTAATTTCTTCAGGACTGAATTATTGATTGTTTTGGTTGCCTTTCTCTGCATTTGATTTCTTCCTGAGTTTAGGAATTTGGGATCATAAGTTTATTTGGGGGGGGGGGGGGTAATTGTTAAATTTCTTTCTCTCTCCCTCATCCCTGACTAGTAGTCTTGTTGCTGTTTCCATGTAACTCTTCACATGGCTAGTCTAGAATTAGGTCTTATTATATTACAGTATTTTGGATCTCCTATTCCTCAGTGGAATTGACAAAACTAGGGCTCTTGCAGATTTTGTCTGGAACGAGTGGATTTCTTGGCTCAATTCCTGGTTATGGGGCTGTCCTTTTTCCGCCCACCTCCCTACCCAAAAATTGGCAGTTTATTGTTCTGTAGTCTCCCTTCATGAGCTCCAGCCTGAACCTGGGCTCCAAGCAGTGAAGTTGGCTTTACTCTCCCTACCCCACCCTATGAAATACTTTCATTTCCAATTACCTTGGAAGAACCAAACTCCTGCCTGCATACTGCTTTCTTCTGGAGCCCAGAAATCTTCCCTGCTCATCTCCATGTTTTTTTCATTCCATTTCTCCTCCTCATAGATGTTTATCTTGTTTTGAAACCCAGCCAATATTTTTGGCTCTTCCTTTTTTTCTTTTAAATGTTTGTTTATTTATGTTGAGAGTGTGTGCATGCATGCAGAGAGAGGGAAAGGGAGAATCTCAGGCAGGCTCCACACTGTCAGTGAAGAGCCTGATGTGGGGCTGAATCCCACCACTGTGGGATCATGAGCTGAAATCAAGAGTCAGTCACGTAACCAACTGAGCTAACCAGGTGTGCCTTTGGTTATTTCTTTTTTTTTTTTTTTTTAGTTTTTTTTTTAACATTTATTTATTTTTGAGACAGATAGAGACAGAGCATGAGCAGGGGAGGGTCAGAGAGAGAGGGAGACACAGAATCCGAAACAGGCTCCAGGCTCTGAGCCATCAGCCCAGAGCCCGATGCGGGGCTCGAACTCACGGACCGTGAGATCATGACCTGAGCCAAAGTTGGACGCCCAACCGACTGAGCCACCCAGGCACCCCTGGTTATTTCTTTTTATGCCTTATTTATAGTTTGTCCACATTTGGAGAAGAGAAGGGGCTCAAACTATAAATTTACCAAACTATGTTGAGTGGAAACCCAATGCAAACTTGTGAAGAGTAAAAGATTTATCAAAACTCTTAGCTAAAAGAACCGTTGTTTTTTTTTTTAAGTTTATTTATTTTAAAGAGACAGAAAGCACAAGTTGGGGAGAGGCATAGACAGAGGGCAAGAGAGAGAATCCCAAACAGGCTCCTCACTGTCAGTGCAGAGCCCAATGCAGGGTTCGAACCCATAAACCATGAGATCATGACCTGAGCCAAAGTCAGACACTTAACACACTGAGCCACCCAGGCACCCCGCTCAGCACTTCTTGTTGGACTGTGCTCAGTTCTTTATATGCTCACCACAGTCCTGTGATCTGAAAAATATTATTAGCCCTTTTTTTACGGATCAGGAAACTGAGGTTTGGAGAAGTTAAATTAATTTTACTGAGATCGAGGGGACAATATGTTTCAGGTTTAAAAGAACCGTTTTTAATTTTAAACTCTCATACAATATAAATTAACCTTATCCTTGACAACCTTTTGTCCTAAAGCTACAAAAGAATCATGTTGCCATGAATTTGAAAGTCTTCATAGAGGTGTTGGATACTGGCCTAGTTGTTGGTGTAAGCATGTTGCCGGGCAAACCGCCCCTTAGTCTAGGATGCTGTCGGAATGAAGTCTCACTTCTGTCCTTTTCTAATTTCTCTTCTTAGACACCTGTTTTCCTCCATGATTGTAGGAAAGCTCACCCAGGATCATCTGTGGCTCGGAGAACCAGTTTACGAGAGTCCAGAGGCTCTCTTGCTGCATGACCTTGCTTCTGTGCGACATGGTCGTCAACGTCATGTTTTGGAGGAAAACTGGCACCACTGCCCAGAGAGATGAGCAAGGTATGGGTGAGCCCGATGTGTAGCCTTTGTAGTGTGTAATCCTCTTAAAGTACTGCACTCTTCTTCCTTGCAGGGTCAGAAACACAATCCTGATGTGCCTTTGTTTTTTCCTTCGCTACTCTAACACTTGAATACTCTTAACCAGTTTCCTCGGGGTTCCCATTCATTAGTGAATGAAGCAGCCTTAAGAACATATCGGGATCTTTACTGCCATGAAGATGTCCTGTCCTTAGATAGTCATGGTTAAATTGCCAAACAGATGGCTAAAGCTAGGAGAGGAAGGAGTCTGAGATGATTTCAGCTCTTGAGGATACAGGTTGATGTGATGTTCTTCTTCCAGTGGGTCCATTGCTATGACCTGGTCCCAACTGTTCATCAGCATCCAAACCGCTGTCTTCCTCTTCCCTGTCAGTCTCGTAATCGGGAGGCTCTTCCTGCTGATCTAGCCTCAGGAACCCCTGCCTCTTTTTCCTTCTGACCAGGCTTCCTGCCTCTCAGATGCTCCTTGTGAGCCTCTGTCTCACAGAGGTGACTGAAGTAAGCTTGGTATCTAACTGTATAGGTAGATGGTGGGCCCTGTTTCCCCATGTAGCAGGAAAGGCCAGCAGAGGGGATCTCCTGGAAGGCTCATGGGGTCCTATTAATCTTGATAGCTTTTCCCTAATTTCTGTCCTCTGGGCCACAATGCATCATGCCCCTTGTTTCTCCTCTTTTTTTTTTTTTAATGTTTATTTATTTTTGAAAGAGAGAGAGAGTGAGCGGGAGTTGGGGCATAGAGAGAGGGAGACACAGAATCTGAAGCAGGTTCTAGGCTCTGGGATGTCAGTACAGAGCCCGATGCTGGGCTTGAACTCACAAACCGCAAGATCATGACCTGAGCTGAAGTCGGACACTTAACCGACTGAGCCACCCAGGCACCCTTTTGTTGCTCCTCCTAATGGTGAAGTATTGTGAGGACAGGATGTGAATGCAGAAGGTACTATTCTGGAATTTTCATTTTTGATGTTTGAGCAAATGGTCCAATCTTTCATTCTGTATTCTCCTAAAACTAGTTTTATTTTCTTTTTTTAAATTTCTATTTTAGGGGAGCCTGCGTGACTCAGTCGGTTAAGTGTTCGACTTCAACTCAGGTCATGATCTTGCCAATCATGGGTTTGAACCCCATGTCAGGCTCTGTGCTGACAGGTCAGAGCCTGGAGCCTGCTTCGGATTCTGTGTTTCCCTCTCTCTCTGCCCCTCCCCTGTTCATGCTTTGTCTCTCTCTCAAAAATAAACAAACATTAAAAAAAGTTTTTAAATAATAAATTAATAAATGTTTATTTATTTTGAGACAGTGTAAGTGGGGGAGGGGCAGAGGGGGGGAGGGAGAGAGAGAGAGAGAGAGAGAGACAGACTGAGAAAGAGAGATAGAGACTGACTTTCAAGCAGGCTCCACACTCAGCATGGACCCCGACCCAGGACTTGATCTCACCACCATGAGATCATGACCTGAGCTGAAACCAAGAATCGGACACTTAAACAACTAAGCTACCTAGGTGGTCCTCCTAAAATTAGTTTTGGAGCTACTGTGAGTGACGTATTTCTGAAAAAGGAGAAAGAAAATGAAAAATGGAGGCTCTTCCCACTAAGTATTTGCCTCTCCTAGTCAAGGGACAACCTCACCATCTATAACTGAGACCAGTCCTGGGTGAATGTAAAACTGACTTTTCTCCATATTGGTTCCATATTCAGGAATTAAAGGAGACTGTGGGATTCCTACTCTGGAGAAATATGTACCTACTCTCAAGAGTTGGAACAACCTTTATGGAGTCCTTCCAACATTAACAAGCAGGTGAAGCTTTTACCCAGCCTCCTCTGTTCTCATGTAGTAGGTCACGGCTCTCATCAGCGGACAGGACCCTATTGGGTAAACGGTAAACTACCGCAGGTTTCAGTAACTGATCTGTTATCTACCTCCTCCCTTGCTTGCCTCTTGCTTATCCTTCCTACCTCTCAGCATGACCAACAGGCACGGTACAGCCTTCTGCTTGACCCAGCTTACTTAGGCTTCCAGTAGAGCTTTTAAGAAAATAGATCTGGTGAAACAAAGTAAAGGATTAAGGAAGAGCCCACAAAAATGCCCTCAGACCCCCCCCCCCCCATATTCCATCTGCTTTGTTGGGGGCTCTTGAAACATGTCATTCTTTTTCTTCTGTTGGAATGGTGACATTATGTGATCTATGGATTCTTGAATATAATTGGGGCCTCCTGGGCACTTATCTAATATAGTTGTACATGTACTGTGGTTCTGGTGAAAAAGCCCAGTTAGGTTTAAATTTTTATTTACTTCTAGAGCAAAAGTTGTTTTTATTCTGGATCGCAGTGTAGAATTTTAGAAATTGTTACCAGCTGGCCCAGATGATCAGAGAAGACAATACTGATTGTGGTCTAATCTCCAGTGACTGGGCAATTTAACCTCATCATCAACGAGTGAGATGCTAATCTCTGCCAGTTAATTACTATCTGCCGAAGTCTCCCACTTGCTGAAGTGTGAACCTCAGCCTGTATTTTCAATGGTTCCTGAAGGCCAGCATCATTTCTGTCATTACCTGCTCAGAGTTCTGCAGAGGCTTCAATCTCACTTAAGCGCACTGGGTCCCACTCAGGCTGACCGGCCTTGTGACATCCTAGATGCCACCAGTCAACTGCAAGAACTCCAGGAGCTCTTGGAAATACATATTCTTCCAACAGAACAGGGACCATTCAGGTAATAATGCACCACCCCGGCTTCTTTTATCACTTATAGTCTTCCTGTGCTTCTCTCTGAGCTGTGGGCTAGCAGGTTATTCTTTCAACTTCTGTTCTTAAGAGAGGCAACCAGTTCCCCCCTCCTGAGCCCGGAAGAAGGGAAGAAGCCCATCGTTAATGGCCTGCCCCGATGGTTGACTTGCATCTCCTGGCTCCCTCTGGGTGTCACTAGCCCAGCTGCAGCCTTTTTTACTGAATTTTATAGTCTGGAACTGAACAAAGACCAGGCCACCAACTGGGTTATTTCAGTGATATTATCAGTGCTTCAGAACATCTTCATCAGCCAGCTAGTAAAGGTATGTGAAACATGGGTCATACTGGCATGGTAGGCGGGGGGGTGAAGGGAGGTACCCACTCTAGTTGCAGGTAGTTTGGAACAGTGAGACCCTTGGGTGTCAATTCAGAGTGCCTAATGTTTCTGCCAATTTGACCACACACACACACACACACACACATACACACACACACACACACACACACACACACACACACACACAGAAATAGGCAGAATGGGATTTGAGATATGAGTGAGGTAGTCACAGAAAAAACTAACCAGAACTGAGAGACCAGTAGAAACAGAGCAGAAAAGCATGGCCAAGTTAAAAAGGACAAGTAAAAAAATCAATCGGCATCAAACTACTTTTTAAAAAAGCAACAGAAAACTTAATTTTTAAAAACTTTGGATTAAGGAAAATGTCAAGCCCCACAGAAATGTGTAGAGAATAGTATAATGAATTCTGCCGTTCTGTTAGCCATCTTCAACCATTACTTCATTACCAGAACAAGTCAATCATCTATTTTGAAAAGAAAAATGCCTCACCTCATATCATCTTATCCATAAACATTTTAGTGTGTATATTTCTAAAAAAAAAAAAAAAGACTATTTTTTTGTTTTGTTTTTAAGGTTTTTGTTTTTTGGTTTTTGTTTTTTGAGAGAGAGACAGAGCATGAGTGAGGGAGGGGCATAGAGAGAGACACAGAATCCAAAGCAGGCTCCAGGTTCTGAGCTGTCAGCACAGAACCCAACATGGGACTCAAACCCATAAACCGTGACATCATGACCTGAGCGGAAGTCAGATGCTCAAGCAACTGAGCCACCCAGGAGGCCTTTAGGCCTCTTCTTTTAAAAACATAAATAGGGGCGCCTGGGTGGCGCAGTCGGTTAAGCGTCCGACTTCAGCCAGGTCACGATCTCGCGGTCCGGGAGTTCGAGCCCCGCGTCGGGCTCTGGGCTGATGGCTCAGAGCCTGGAGCCTCTTTCCGATTCTGTGTCTCCCTCTCTCTCTGCCCCTCCCCCGTTCATGCTCTGTCTCTCTCTGTCCCCAAAATAAATAAACGTTGAAAAAAAAAAATTTAAAAACATAAATATAGGGGCTCCTGGGTGGCTCAGTCAGTTAAGCGTCCGACTTCAGCTCAGGTCACGATCTCGCGGTCCGTGAGTTCGAGCCCCGTGTCGGGCTCTGGGCTGATGGCTCAGAGCCTGGAGCCTGCTTCAGATTCTGTGTCTCCCTCTCTCTCTGCCCCTCCCTCGTTCATGCTCTCTCTCTGTCTCAAAAATAAATAAACTTAAAAAAAAACACATAAATATAGGGGCACCTGGGTGGCTCAGTCAGTTAGGCATCCGACTTTAGCTCGGGTCATGATCTCACGGTTTGTGAATTTGAGCCCTGAGTCGGGCTCTGCACTGACAGCTGACAGCTCATAGCCTGGAACCTGCTTTGGATTCTGTGTCTCCCTCTCTCTTTGCCCCTCCCCCACTTGCTCTCTGTGTCTCTCCCTCCCTCTCTCTCTCTCTCTCTCTCAAAAATAAACATTTAAAAAGAGTAAAAAAACAAATATAAAAACAATTATCACACTAATGTGTTAATATTTATACAATACAAATGTACTTTACACTATAAAAAGATTAAGATGGTTTTTATGTTGTGTATTTTAACGCTTTTTTTAAAAAAGCCAGGATTCAGATTTTCCTAATTGTCTCATACATGTTTATTTTATAGTTATTTTGTTCAAATCAAGATTCAAATAAAATCCATGTGTTGCAATCAGCTGATACATCTTTTAAGTACTCTTTATGCTTAGTCTACAGGAGCTCCTCCCTTTCTCTTCCCATTGCTGTCCATTCTTGCTATTTTTATCACAGTGTATTTGTTGAAAAAACTGTATGTTGTCCAGTAGAGTTCTAACATTCTGGATTTTGGTTACAGGATTGTTTCTGTTTTAAGAACCATAGAGGATGGGTCTGAGCTCCCACAACCAAACCTGGAGAACTCTTAAAACTCTTGACATTCAAGCCTCTCTTCAGACCAATTAAAATTTTTTTTAATTTTTTAAAATTTATTTTTGAGAGAAACAGAGTGCAAGCAGGGGAGGGGCAGAGAGAGAGGGAGACACAGATTCTGAAGCAGGCACCAGGCTCTAAGCTGTCAGCACACAGCCCAATGCAGGGCTCAAACCCACAAACTGTGAGATCATGACCTGAGCCGAATTCGGACATTCAACCAACTGAGCCACCGATGCACCCTAGACCAATTAAATATTGGTCAAAAAACCAGACCAAGTAATGCCTAGAGATGGTTTCCAATGCCCAGCACGCTTAAACTTCCCAGGTGGTTCCAGTGTGTAGCCCCATTTGAGACCCACGGATCCCAGGGTGAACAAGGAGTAGGTAGATCTTAATTAAAAACTGCTGGAGGAGACCAAAAATATAACAAGACCACTTTAGGAGACTCCTTTGTATCAAACACACAGACAAAGGCTTTCAGGAAATGAAAAATGTGATTTACAAATTTTTAAAATTCACAAGTTGAATTGAAGGAGATGTCACTAATCACCAGGAAGTTTAAATAAACCAAAATAATGCAAAACATGAAATACATATATAAAAATACTGAATAAGGATGAACAGACTTTTTTTTTCTTTTTTAAAATTAAATTCTAATTAGTTAACATGCAGTGCAATATTGGTTTCAGGAATAGAATTCAATGATTCATCACTTATATCCAACACCCAGTGCTCATCACAAGTGCCCTCTTTAGTACCCATCACCCATGTAGCCCATCGCCCACCCACCTCCTTCCCTCTGTCAACACGTTGTTTGTTCTCTATTGTTGAGTCTCTTGTGCTTTATTTCCCTCTTTTTTTCTTACCCCTCCTTCCCATATGCTTACCTGTTTTTCTTAATTCTAAATATGAGAGAAATCATGTGGTATTTGTCTTTCTCTGACTTAAATTTCACTTAGCATAGTTCATTCTAGCTCCATCCACATCATTGCAAATGGAAAGATCTCATTCTTTTTGATGGCCAAGTAATATTCCGTGGTATGTATATGTGTATGTGTATATGTATATGTATACACACACACATACACATTCCTTATCCATTCATCAGTCAATGGATATTTGGGCTCTCTCCATAGTTTGGCTATTGTTGCTAATGCTGCTATAAACATTGGGGTGCATGTACCCCTTTGAATCTGTATTTTTGTATCCTTTGGATAAATACATAATAGTGCAATTGCTAGAACGTAAGGTAGTTCTATTTTTACTTTCTTGAGGAACATACTCTTCTCCAGAGTGGCTGCACCAGTTTGCGTTCCCACCAACAGTGCAAGAGGGTTCCCCTTTTTCCTCATCCTTGCCAATACCTGTTGTTTCTTGCATTGTTAATGTTAGCCATTCTGACAGGTATGAGGTGGTATCTCATTGTGGCTTTGATTTGTATTTCCCTGATGATAAGTGATGTTGAGCATCTTTTCATGTGTCTGTCAGCTATCTGGTATCTTTGGAGAAGTGTCTGTTCATGTTTTCTGCCCATTTGTTAACTGTGTTATTTGGGTTTTTTTGGAGGGTGTTGAAGGGAGAAGAGACTTAGACTGTAGATCCAGGATACTTAACATGCAGGTGATAGGAATGATAATAATTAAACAATCCACTCTTGCAAAGAAATATTTAATTCATATTAAAAGGCCTCAACTAGTTCCAGGCACAATCAATTTTAAAAGACGCACTGAAATGGAGAATAGCTCTGGAACGGAGCCCGGAATTCTGCATTCCTGACAATTTCCCAGGTGATGCTGGTGCTGCTGGTTCATTGATCACACTTGGAGTAGTATCATTCTGTGTAACAGTTTCTGTGAAAAGTCAATATCATGAAAAGATTAATGATGGGGGAGTATTCTAGATCCTTTGACTAAATAAGACATTTTTAACATGGATAGGATATTATTCGAGGAAATTATTGATAATTTCCTTAAGTGTAATAATGATAGGAGAATGCCCTGGTTTTTAGGTGATACATACTTGCATACAGGTAGTCCTTGCTTTGTGCTGTTTCATAGTCTGTGAATTTTAGTTACATGGTTTAGTTAAATAACACCAGTGTCCCAGCAACACAGTTCAAATATCATTTACCATGGGACTTGAACTGTGAGTGATTGCATAAAGTACTAACTGCTTGCTGTTAGCTCTTCAGTCCACAAATCACCACCTAAATAACAGCTGTACATCATGATCAGTGACTGTGTCACTTTTAAAGTGTGTGGATGATTGGCCACCTATTATCTGGCTTAGGTACAGACAGCAAAGTGTGTAGTTGTGTTATCTCCTTGTCTTCCAATCACAAACCCCTGTGACATTTTACAAAAAAAAAAAAAAAAAAAAATCGGAAGAGGCAATTGACCCACAAAGATATAAGTAACAAAGAAAAGTGGAAATGCTGGAAGTGGCATTTAAACAGGTGTAATTGACAGGGGTGCCTGGGTGGTTCAGTCGGTTAAGCATCTGACTCTAGAATTTGACTTAGGTCATGATCTCACAGTTTGAGGGACTGAGCTCTGTGTCCAGCTCCTCGCTGAGCACGGAGGCTGTTTAGGATTCTCTCCCTCCCCCTCCTCCTCTCTCTCTCTCTCTCCCTCTTTCTTTCTCTCTCTCCCTCCCCAGCTCTTAGCTCTTGTACACACACTCTCTCTCAAAAAACAAAAACAAAAAAGCAAACAAACAAAAAACAACAATAACAAAGCAGGGGCACCTTGGTGGCTCAGTCAATTGAGCTTCTGACTTTGGCTCAGGTCATGATCTTGCAACTTGTGGGTTCAAACCCTGCTTTGGGATTGCTTTTGTCAGCACAGAGCCAGAGCCTACTTTGGATCCTATATCCCCCTCTCTCTGCCCCTCCCCAGCTTGTGCTCTCTTTCAAAAATAAACATTAAAATTTTTTTTCACCAAAAAGTGATTTTTCTCTATACAAAATAAATATTTTTAAAAGCAAAAGAAATTTTATGATCACAATGGCCAAAAAATTTGTAAGAAGTTTATCTTCCCTGGAGTCAAATATATTAGAACAATAATATTCCAATTGGTTTTTAAAAATGGCAGAAACCTGATAATACATGGCGATGCCTCAACCCTTCACTGCTAGCGGAGGAAAATAAGGCAACACAGGGTAAAACCTTCAAATTCTGCATCCCTTTACTAAATAAGTTTCATTTCTAAGGACTTATCCTGAGAAAATTCAAAGTAGTTTACTTTTAAAAATTGGCAACAAATTAAATGCCCCAAAATAGGACACTGCTTAATGAATGTCTTAATATGAGGTAGCCATATCTATATAGTGGAATGCCAAACAACCATTAAAAATGTTAAAGAAAATGTAGTGACATGGAAAGCCAGTCCAGATATATTAAGACACAAGTGATTAAGGGATATATTCCAAATTTAAATTTTTCTTAAAATCTCTAATTCTTCCTTTTTCCCAAATTTTTATAAAAAACGTTTATCACTTCAGTTAAAAAAGCTGAAGGGGTATGCCCAGGTGGCTCAGTCAGTTAAGCCTCCAACTTCAGCTCAGGTCATTGTCTCATGATTCATGAGATCTAGCCCCACATCGGGCTCTGTGCTGACAGCACAGGGCCTGTTTTGAATCCTGTTTTCCTGTCTCTCTGCCCCTCTACCGTGCTCGAGCTCGCTCTCTCTTTCTCTCTCTCAAAAATAAATAAAATTTTTTTTTTAAAGTTGCAGGGGCGTGTTGGTGGAAAAGTATAAAAAGGAAGAGATGGAAGCAGGTGTATTAGATTAGTTATTGCTATCGCTACAGTGTTGAATTTGGTTGGACCTGTGGCCAAGTGAACTTTCTACTTTTTTTCCCACCTAGTCCGGGCCACCTGAGGTCTCCAGAGGAGACACACCCAGAATGGAGTGTCTAAAGTCGGGTGTGTGGCAACAGGCTGGAAATAGCACCCTTGTCTTTATTCTCCTGAGGACTAGAGCGATTTCTTCCCCTCCATGGAGATTAAAGGACAAGGTGGAGGGGGTATACTTATTACACATGTAACAGATACTTTTAAAGTCTTAGTTACAAGAGTCCATGCTTTATTTTAGCAAAAGAGAGACTTAATTGTTGGGATTTTTATCCCCAGGGGCATCTGGGTGGCTCAGTCGATTTAGAAGCCAACTTCAGCTCAGAACATGATTTCACAGTTTGTGAGTTTGAGCCTGGTTGGGTTCTCTGCTGTCAGTGCAGAGTCTGTTTTGGATCCTCTGTCCTCTTCTCTCTCTACCCCTCCCCCACTTATACTGTCTCTGTTTCTCTCAAATAAATAAACTTTAAAAAAGTTTTTTAAGAAGTGTAGCTTCTCCAGTCCAGCTCATTAGAGGTCTTCCAAAGACAGGTGGGTTTTGTTTGTTTGTTTAATTTAAGTAGGCTTCATGCCCAGCCTGGAGCCCAATATGGGGCTTGAACTCATGACCCTGAGATCAAGACCTGAGCTGAGATCAGGAGTCAGACACTTAACCAACTGAGCCACCCAGGCACTCCAAGAAAGATGTTCTTAAGTAACTTACACAGATCATCGCAAATCATCTGATAGTTAAACTTTCCTATCAAGCAGCTTACGGACTACAAGCAAAATTAGAAATGTTAACATTGTATTAACCAGGTCCCTGTGATTATGCAAAAATAATTATGAAACCACCTAATTTTCGGTTTTTCATGATAATAAAGGGTCAAATAATTGAAATGCATTAACCATAGTCACCTTGGATCCTGTACTGTCTGCTCCTTCTGTGATCTTCTCTGTTTCCCCTGTGATCTCTCTGTCTAGGCGATCGTCCTCACATTGTCCATCTCACTGATGCGGAACAGGATGCTGTGTCTTACCAAAGAGAAGGAACAACAAACAAGGAGGATCTTGGCACTCTTGGGTAATTTAAGTAGTTCTGAGTACCAACATCTGATTTTGCAGAGAGCAAATTGTATTGAAATATTGGACATCTAGCCACCTCACCGAGTCAGTCATCTATGTAGGGACCTTGTCTCTCCTTAGCTGGCTTCTCCTTCTCTGCTGCCCATGGAAAACCATTGTGTCACCACACTCATGTGCTCCTCCTGAGACCCTCTCGTGCTCTCTCAGTGCTATGCCTCTTGTCCGGGTCCTGCATCTCCTTCCAAGTGTCTGTCTCACCCCTGAGCCCCAGAGGCTGTTTCCAGCTGCTCACCATCTTTATCTGGACACCTCTGATCAGACCTGCCCCAATCCAGATTGCCTGGCCTGCAAACCCACTTCTTTACTCTTCTCCTTTCGTTTAAGTACATGCCCACTCTCTAAAAATGTCAAAATAATCCTCAATTCTTACTCGTCACCTTCAGTCACCACGCCTGAGGGAAACTACCCTCTAAAAACCTGATTGGAGCTGCTCCTGTTATGCAAATGAACCTCACAAACACAATGGTGAGCAAAAAAATTAACATAGTACTTTAATCATGGAAAACAGCACATATATACACTTGTGTGTATACATAGACATATCTATCTATCTATATATATTTGTATACATATATATCTCTGTATATGTGTACACAGAGATCTATATAGACCTATATAGACCTATATAGATCTCTGTATACACATATACATACACGTGTATGTGTGCATATATATAATATATATATATGTATGTATGTATGTATTTGTGTCTGTGAAGAAATGCATGGGAATGATAAACTCTAAAATTCAGCATTGGATTAGCTCTCTGAAGGAAAGGAATACTATCACAGACAAACACTAACCAACTTTATTAAGTAGTGGTAACTTATTTCTTAAGCTGAGTGGTAGATACATTACTAAGGGATAGGCACCCCATTCCTTATGAGATTTGTAGAAATTAATCTGGTTTCATACTGCCTTCCTAGGCCTCATTTCATTTCTCCATGCTCTGGAATTGTTGTTCCCTCTGCCTAAAAAGGACTTTTTCTTTTCTTGTCCTTGTCCATTTGGAGAATTGTATCTGACTCATCCTTCACAACAAATGTCAAGTTTTCACCTCTATGACACCTTCTCTGACTTCCTCAGGGAGATTTATTTTCTCTTCCGTGACTCCCAAGCATTTGGCACAGACGTGCTAGCAAGTTTCATGTCCTATTCTGGCTCCTTCTCTCTCCATCTTGGTTTACATGTCTCTAGATACTTCTCACGGTGTGGTCTGCAGACAGCAGCTTTGGCATCTCCTGGAATTTTAGAAAATGCATAATCTTAGGCCTCACCCCAGGATCTGCATTTGAACCACATTCCCAGGCGGTTCCTGTGCACATTGAAATGTGAGGAACCCTGCTCTCCAACAGTGCTCCCCACGTGCGGTTCACGGACTAGCACTGCTTGTTTCTAGTCCAAGATGAAAACAGAAAGTGAGAGGAAGTATTTAGAAAGTTTTATAGCAATCGGACAGACCAATTTTAGACATATTGAATCTAATTTTTAAAAAAATTTTTTTTAACGTTTATTTTTGAGACAGAGAGAGACAGAGCATGAACGGGGGAGGGTTAGAGAGAGGGAGACACAGAATCTGAAACAGGCTCCAGGCTCTGAGCTGTCAGCACAGAGCCCGACGCAGGGCTCGAACTCACGGACCGTGAGATCATGACCTGAGCCGAAGTCGGCCGCTTAACCGACTGAGCCACCCAGACGCCCCTGAATCTAATTTTTAAAGTAGGACTTGGGGACACCTGGGTGGCTCAGTCAGTCAAGTGACTGACTATTTTAGCTCGGATCATGATCTCGAGGTTCGTGAGTTCGAGCCCCAAGTTGGGCTCTGCACTGTCAGCATGGAGCCTGCTTGCATTTTCTGTCTTCTCTCTCTCTACACTTCCCCTCATCTCTCAAAATAAATAAACTTTTAAAAAATGGGACTTGTATTTTACATGCTCCTGTTTTACTTCTTTATTCTAGCAATTCCTTGTTACTGTATTTTATCAAAGTATCTGTCCCCAGTGGACTGGAATTTTTCTTACGTCCTTCATGATAGTTTGAGAAGTGCCACTGCTGTGGCTTTATTCTTTGTGTTTTCAGCATTTATTTTTTTTTAATTTTTTTTTTTCTTCAACATTTTTATTTATTTTTGGGACAGAGAGAGACAGAGCATGAACGGGGGAGGGGCAGAGAGAGAGGGAGACACAGAATCGGAAACAGGCTCCAGGCTCCGAGCCATCAGCCCAGAGCCCGACGCGGGGCTCGAACTCACGGACCGCGAGATCGTGACCTGGCTGAAGTCGGACGCTTAACCGACTGCGCCACCCAGGCGCCCCGAGTGTTTTCAGCATTTAAGAGGAGGTACTCCTAGTAGAGTTTCAGCAAATGTTGATGAATAACTGCTTAATGAAATATAACTGTTTTTTGGGCTACATTTGAATTTTTGACAGCAAAATGTTCACCATTACCTGGTTCGAGAGATAAGAATAACCCCATCTATACAGCTCCAGCTTTCCACAGCCCGGGTAAGTGACCAGAAAGAACCTTGAAAGAGAAGAAACATTTCAAGCTGACAGGAGATATTTTGGGCATGGAGAGCAAACAGTAATGTGTTGATCCTGGAGCACAATTCCCAGCAAAGGGGGAGTGAGAAGTAAATGAAAATACAGGGGAATGAGAAGCTGTCTTAAAATACTCCCCTTGAAAAAAATATGGACTCCAGGGAGTGTGGTAAATGGGCAGACTCCTGAACTTAGGAGTCATGAGAAGTCATTATGTGCTTGAATAAGCACCTTCCTCTGCCTACAGAGTAGAGTAACAACTTGATCTATATACTTCACAGGAGGAAAAATGAATATGCTTTCAAAAGTGGTTGTCCTCGGGGTGCCTGGGTGGCTCAGTCGGTTGGGCATCGGACTTCAGCTCAGGTCATGATCTCACAGTTTGAGTTCAAGCCCCATGTCAGGCCCTGTGCTGACAGCTCAGAGCCTGGAGTCTGCTTCGGATTCTGTGTCTCCCTCTCTCTCTGCCCCTCTCCTGCTCATGCTAGATCTCTCTCTGTCTCTCAAATTGTTTTAAAAAAATGAAAAAAAAAAAAAAAGTCGCTGTCCTCTAAGTACAGGGGAACTGGTTCAGCACATATCATGTTTGGGTTATCGCATTTCCTGGACCAAAGAAGACCAATTCTGTTTTTATCTGCCTTCCCTTTCTTGTGAACACAGTCCAGAGATAGCTAGAGAGAGAAAGGTTGGGGGCGGAGATGCATTTAAAGAACTAAAATACAGCAATTCTTGTGTAGGATTTTGTGTATCTTATTTAAAGGAAGACTTCTGATGAGTGGCAGAGTAATTCTGGGAAGGAATATATAAATATTTGTAGATATGTATAGGCACCACCATGAGCCAAATACGTTGGCTCATCTGTTTTCAGTTGTTGGGTTGAATGAAATTGCCAAGGCTTGGGAACCATGAAGGAGAAGGTGTAGAGAATTTCTAAGCTAACCAGTCAACTGTAATTTTTTTTTTTCCTATTCTTTGCTAGTACAAATCCTCTTCCTCATCTTGTTGATGACTGCGGTCTACTCAGCACAGAACTCCAGGAGGTTTTACCTCCATCAAGCTATTTGGAAGAGATTTTCCCACCATTTCTCAGAGATCAGACTTCTTAAGCATTTCTACCCACAGGCCAATCTCACCTTCCTAACCTTTATGGGGATTACAGAGGTATGGACACAGTCCTGGGGCCCCACTTCTGGGATGCTTCTTGTTCAAAATTTTCTACCAGTGACCAACACTTTGTCCTACCTTTCTGTCCTAAGTAAGCTGTATTTTGGAAATTGTTGCATTCATTTATCTCAGGATTGGTAGTTTCCTTTGGGCATTTGGAACACGGCCATGGTTCCTGGGGTGGCGGCAGCCATGGTTCCTGGGGTGGCGGCAGGGAGAGCCCTAAAAGACACGTTCATCTCAGTAAAGGCTTTTTTGGGCCATTTAGGCAAGTGTTAACAGATGGCAACTCCTATGCCTTGCATGTTGATCCTTTCTAGTTCACTTCTGGATGGTGATACTTCTCGGTTCAGGGCATGTTTGCTTGCAGTCTGTTACTATGTGCGGAATGAAGTATTGACCAAATTAAGAGTGAATGGAACCCTGGGTGGCTGAGGCTAGTGCCATCATGGTAGGCGTGGTCCTCCTTCTGGACTCCGTGGCTCTGCAGTCTAGTGTCTTGGTCCAAAAGCACAGACTCAAAAGCAAGACTGACCAGGTTCACTTGTTAGCAGTGTATTCTTGGGGAAATTACTCAATCTCTTGGGCCCCAGTTTTTTACCTACATGATGGAGATACTCTTAGGACCTGCCCTGTAAGATTGATGCGAAGATTAAAAACTCAGTAGATGTAAATGCTTAGAAGAGTGTCTGACCCAGAGTATTTACTGGATAAGTGTTAGCTATTATTATTAACTGAGGCAGCTGGGGCTCTGGCTAATCTACCACAGAGTGTACATGAGTTACCTAGACATGCTAAGGAAAAGCCCCAGCAATTGGTAGATGGAGACAGAGAAATAGAATTAAGTAGACCTGAGGTGAAAAGCAGTAAAACTTGGCACTAACGTGGTTTATCTCTTCAACTACTAGCAAATCTTTACTTTCAATTTTATTTATCTATTTATTTTTTTAGCAATCTCTACACCCAGCTTGGGGCTTGAACTCACAACCCCAAGATCAAAAGTCGCATGGTCCTCCAACTGAGCCAGCCAGGCACCCCACAAATCTTTACTTTCAGGATTGATGTAGGCCAGTCCTGCTAGTCCAATTGTTTTCAGGAATATGAAGCCCAAGCTATTCATGGCAGATAATCTGTTTCTTGTAAATACTTAATCTTCCTAAATAGCATGGTGCAGTGTTGAATCACATATAGGGAAGGATCTCTTTTTTTGTAGGATTTAATTAAAAATCTTGTAGCAGTATGAGCTTGCCTTTTCTCTCTTGACTTTTCTTCCTGGGCTGAAAACAACTGATCAAAATTCTATCATAATTTCATGTATTTTTCATTTAAGAAACACAGAGTGAGAGGGGCCCCTGGGTATCTCAGTCAGCTGAGCATCCGACTTTGGCTCAGGTCATGATCTCACAGTTTGCGAGTTTGAGCCCCACATCGGCTCTGTGCTGTGGGTGCAGAGTCTGTTCTGACCCTCTGTCTCCCTCTTTCTCTGTGTCTTTCCCCCTCTCATGCTCTGTCTCTGTGTCTCTCTGTCACTCTCAAAAATAAATAAACCTTAAAAAAAAAAAAGAAATATAAAGTGAGACCATCTTTGAAGATTGCTAGCCCTCACCTTTCTCTTCTGTCTTCAGCCTCTCCCTGTCAGATTTCTCTCAATAATCTTTCATGTTGAAACAGGTTTTTTAAATAATTAAAACACATACATGGAGAAAACTCAAATGTGCCACAGGGTATATTGTGCAGCTCTCCTCTGTCCCCTAATCCTCGGAGACACAATGACATTCCCAATTTATTATATATTCTTTCGGAGGTAATCTGTGCATTTGCAAATATGTTTGGTAAGTGGTAGCCCACTTATAAACATTGCCACGAATTTTGTGTTTTTCTCTTAACAGTTCACCAGAGATTGTTTCATCAGTATACGTAAAGCCGCCCCTATGTTTTATTCATTTACTGTGTAGCATTCCTTTGGTCACATGTCTCATAATTTATAAAACCAGCTCCCTATTGATAGACATTGAGATTTTTTTCAGTCTTGCATTGTTAATAATACTATTATTAATATCCTTTTGTGTACATAATTTCACACATGTACAAGTATGTCTACAACATGAATATCTGGAAAAGATGTGGTAAAATGTGCATGCATTCTTAATTTAGAAAGATATTGCCAAAGGGTACCTGGTGGCTCAATTGAGTGACTTTTTTTTTAATGTTTGTTTATTTCTGAGACAGACACAGAGCATGAGTGGGGGAGGGGCAGAGAGAGAGACACACACACACACACAGAATCCAAAGCAGGCTCCAGGCTCCAAGCTGTCAGCACAGACCCCGACGCGGGGCTCGAACTCACAAACTGTGAGATCATGACCTGAGCCGAAGTCGGTCGCTCAACCGACTGAGCCACCCAGGTGCCCCCAGTGACTTTTTTTTTAAATGTCTCTATGTCTGTATTTGTATGCTCAATCTTTCCTCTAGCCTCCTGAACCTATGAGATACTTTTTTTTTTTTTAGTTAGCTTGTTTATTTTGAGAGAGAGTGTGAGCAGAGGAGGGGCAGAGAGAGAGGGAGGGAGAGAGATTGGATCCCAAGCAGGCTCTGCACTATCAGTCGGACGCTTAACTGACTGAGCCATCCAGGCGCCCCAAGTGTCTGACTCTTGATTTCAGCTCAGGTCATGATCCCAGAGTCATAGGATTGAGCCCCACAATGGACTCTGCACAGAGCATGGAACCTGCTTAAGACTGTCTCTCTCTCTTTCCTTCTCTCTCTCTCTCTCTCTTCCCCCCTCCTTCTGCCCCTCTCCCCTGCTCTCAAACTGTCTCTCTAAAATAAAAAAAAGAAAGTTATTGCCCCAGTCTTCTCCTTATTGTACCAGTTAACACTCCCATGAGCAATGTATGAGTCTGGCCACATCCCCAACAGTCCACTGAAAATTGGTGTTTTCAAACAATACCCATAGCTCTGAAATAAAAGAAAGGCTTTGCAAGTGCACTCATGAGAAAATGGAAGTCAAAACCAGAGTAAGGTACCATCTTCCACACCTCTCATCTGGGCAGAATTTGCCTCTGCCCTTGCCCTGCTTCGTTCCATCCTCCCATACTGTTTTCAAACATAAATCAGTATTATTCCCCTGTTCAAAACCTCCCAGTAGATTGCTATCATACTTAAAATCCCAAACCCTTTCCAGAGCTTACAGAGGCCTGCCCAGCCTGGCCCACAGCTACATCTCCACTCCTATGCCCACCCCTCCTCCACTGTCCTTCAGCCATGCACACTTCTGTGCCCTCCCACACACCAACCCTGTTCTCAACTCGGGGCCTTGGAACGTGCTGCTACCCTGACAGATATTTGCATCGGGTGCTCCGAACGTTATTATGGTCTCTCTCACAAGCCACATCCTCAGAGAAACTTTCTCTAGTCATCTCTTGTAGACGAATAGTAGTGTTCCCTCCCCAGCCCCCTCTATCCCTCCTCCTACTTAATTTTTCTTCTTAGCACTATCATTACCTGAATACTATTCGGTTCTTGTCTCTCTGTCTCCCTCCTCAAATGTGTGTTCTCTGTGGACAGGGACTCTCTTTCATCCAGTATGCTCCTGGCACCTAGAGCAGGACCTGCCATACGTGTGCACTCCATACATATCAATTGAAGGAATGTATGAACGAACGAATGTCCTTTCCTAATCTCTGCCCAGTTTTCATTGGGCTGCTTGATTTTGTTAGACTGTTTGGATATATGGGAATTTTTTGTTGGTGTTTATTTTTTTTTATTTTATTTTTTTTTTATTAAAAAAATTTTTTAATGTTTATTTTTGAGACAGAGAGAGACACAGCATGAATGGGGGAGGGGCAGAGAGAGAGGGAGACACAGAATCGGAAGCAGGCTCCAGGCTCTGAGCCATTAGCCCAGAACCTGACGTGGGGCTCAAACTCGCGGACCCCAAGATCGTGACCTGAGCTGAAGTCGGACGCTTAACCGACTGAGCCACCCAGTCGCCCCTGTTGGTGTTTATTTTGAGAGAGAATGACTGAAGGAAAGAGACAGAATCCCAAGCAGGCTCTGTGCTATCAGTGTGGAGCCTGAGATGCGGTTCAAACCCATGAACCGTGAAATCACAACCTGAGCTGAAATCAAGAGTTGCATGCTTAACTGACTGAGTCACCCAGGTGCCCTGGGTGGGGATCTTTTTATGTATTAAGAGCTTATAGGGGCGCCTGGGTGGCTCAGTCAGTTAAGCGTCCGACTTCGGCTCAGGTCGTGATCTTAGAGTTCATGGGTTTGAGCACCGCATCAGGCTCTTTGTTCAGCACAGAGCCCATTTTAGATCCCCTGTCCCCCTCTCTCTGCCCCTCCCCTGCTTGCTCTCTCTGTCTCTGTCTCTCTCTCTCTCTCCAAATAAATCAATAAATAGCAAGCTTATATGGTTGTAGATCTAAATTTAGATTTTTATATAGAGGGGCGCCTGGGTGGCTCAGTCGGTTAAGCAGCTGACTTCAGCTCAGGTCATGATCTCGCAGTCCGTGAGTTCGAGTCCCGCGTCGGGCTCTGTGCTGACAGCTCAGAGCCTGGAGCCTGTTCCGGGTTCTGTGTCTCCCTTTCTCTGACCCTCCCCCGTTCATGCTCTGTCTCTCTCTGTCTCAAAAATAAATAAACATTAAAAAAAATTTTTTTTTAAATAGATATTTATATAGATAGAAACTATGAACTTACAAAGATTAATTCAGGGAACTGATATCTGTATGATGTTCTCTTCACACTCCTATCTCCCTAGGAGTATGGTATGCCTTTCCGCCCTCATCTTCCATGGATCCCTCATTAATAGTCCAAATCTCTTGTTAGGTTTATTTTATCTTTGTGTAGCTATTATGAGTGAGATATTTTATCTGTCTTTACCATTTAAGTAAATATTGTTTGGATGTATGAAGGCTGTTGATTTCTGTATATTAGCACTCAACCACCTTGCTGAGTTCTCTTTTTTCTTTATTTTAAAATATTCCAGTTAGTTAACATATAAGGTTATATTAGTTTCACGTATATAATACAGTGATTCCACAATTCCATACATTATTCGGTGGCTCTCCATTACCTTTTTGTAAGTAGTAGTTTTTCAGTTGATTCTTTTTCCCCAGCTTTACTGAGGTATAATTGACAAGTAAATTTGTATGTGTCCAAGGTACAATGTGATGTTTTGATATATGAATACATTGTAAAATATTTACCACAGTCAAGCTAATTAACATATTCATCATATCGCAAAGTTATGTGTTTTGCATTTTTTTTTTAGATTTTATTTTTTTTAAGTTTATTTATTTTGAGAGAGAGAGGCAGTTAGTGGAGAAGGGACAGAGATAGAGGGAAGGAGAGAATTCCAAGCAGGCTCTGCACTGTCAGTGGGGAGCCTAACAGGGGCTTGAAGTCAGGAACCTGTGAGATCATGACCTGACCCCAAACCAAGAGTTGGATGCTTAACCAACTAAGCCACTCAGGTGCCTCTGAGATTTTTTTTTAAGTAATCTCTGTATTCAACGTGGGGCTCAAACCCACAACCCCAAGATCAAGAGTCACATGCTCCGACTGGGCCCACCAGGTGCCCCAATTTTGGTTTTGGTATGCTAAGAACACATAAAGATGTATTCTCTTAGCAACTTTCAAGTATACAATATAGTACTATTAACTATAATGATTATGCAGTACATGAGATCTCCAAAATTATTCATTTAAAAAAAATTTTTTTAACGTTTATTTATGTTTGAGACAGAGAGAGACAGAGCATGAATAAAGGAGGGTGAGAGAGAGAGGGAGACACAGAATCTGAAACAGGCTCCAGGCTCTGAGCTGTCAGCACAGAGCCCGATGCGGGGCTTGAACTCACGAACTGCGACATCATGACCTGAGCCGAAGTTGGACGCTTAAATGACTAAGCCACCCAGGCGCCCCCAAAATTATTCATTTTAAATAAAACTGAAAGTTTGTACACTTTGGCCAATATCTCCCCATTTTCCCTTCCCTCTCCCCAGCACCTGCTAACCATCATTTTACTCTCTGGTCTATGCATTTGACTTTTTTAGATTGCACATGTAAGTGAAATCATACAGTATTTATCTTTTTCTGTGTGGCTTATTCTGCCTTGCATAATGTCCTCCATATTCATCATGTGGTAGCAAATAATAAGATTTTCTTTGCGTGTGTCACGTTTTCTTTATACAGTAACCCACTGACATACACCTAGATTGTTTCCATATCTTGGCTATTATGAATAATGCTGCAATGAACATGGGAGTGCAAATATCTCTCCAAGATATTAACTTCATTTCCTTTCAATATATACCCAGGAGTGAGGTTGCTGGATCACATGGTAGTTCTGTTTTTAATTTTTTAAGGAACCCCATGCTGTTTTCATAATGATGGCACCAATTTCCATTCCCAGCAGCCGTGCACAGAGTTCCCTTCTTCACACCTTCACCTACGCTCAGTATGTCATCTTCTAGGTAAAAGCCCATCACGAGGTCCCTGAGCGGCTCAATTGGTTAAGCATCTGACTCTTGATCTCAGCTCAAGTCTTGAATTCAGGGTTGTAAGTTCAAGCCCTGCATTGGGCTCTGCACTGGGAGTGGAGCCTACTTACAAAAAAAAAAAAAAAAACCACAACATCTGAATAGGTCTGAGGTGATACTTCATTGTGGTTTTGGTTAGTGATTTTTACATATACTGTTAGCCACTTTTTTTCTTGATAAAAATGTATATTCAAGTCCTTTGCCCATTTAAAAAAATTTTTTAATGTTTATTTTTGTGTGAGAGAGAGAGCACAAGCAGGGGAGGAGCAGGGGGCAGCAGGACAGAGGATCTGAAGTAGGCTCCACACTGACAGCAGAGAGACCCATATGGGGCTTGAACTCACAAACCACAAGATCATGACCTGAGCCAAAGTCAAATGCTTAACTGGATGCTTAACTGACCGAGCCACCCAGGTGCCCCTGACCATTTTTTAATCAGTCATTTAAGTTTGTTTGTTTGGTATTTAGGTGTATGAGTTCCTTGTGTATTATGGTTATTGACCCCTTACCAGATACATAATTTGCAAATATTTCCTCCCATTTCATCGTGGTTTGGTGGTTTCCTTCACTGTGCAGGAACTTTTTAGTTTGTTGTAGTCCCTCTTGGTTTTGTTTTGTTTTGTTTTTGCTTTTGATGTCCTAGTCAAAGAATTGCCAAGACCTGCATCAAGGAACTTTGCCCCTGTTTTCTTCTAGGAGTTTACAGTTTCAGGTCTCAGAGTTAAGTTGGTAATACTTTTGGAATGGATTGTTGTATGTGGCATAAGAAAAGGGTCCAGTTTCATTCTTTGGCATATAGATACCCAGTTTTTCCAGAACCATTTGTTGAAGAGACCATCTTTTCCCTGTTGTCTATACTTAGCACGCTTGTCATAGATTCATTGGCTGTATGTGCATGAGGTGATTCTGGGCTCTCTGTTCAGTTCCATCATTCTGTGTCTGTTTTATGTCAGTACCACACGATTTTGATTGCTATAGCTTTTATTTTTTTATTTTTTTTTCCCTGGGAGAATTATTTTCCAAAGTGCTCATTTATTTTTTTTTCAATATATGAAATTTATTGTCAAAATGGTTTCCATACAACACCCAGTGCTCATCCCAAAAGGTGCCCTCCTCAATACCCGTCACCCACCCTCCCCTCCCTCCCACCCCCCATCAACCCTCAGTTTGTTCTCAGTTTTTAAGACTCTCTTATGCTTTGGCTCTCTCCCACTCTAACCTCTTTTTTTTTTTCCTTCCCCTCCCCCATGGATTTCTGTTAAGTTTCTCAGGATCCACATAAGAGTGAAAACATATGGTATCTGTCTTTCTCTTTTTGGCTTATTTCACTTAGCATCACACTCTCCAGTTCCATCCACGTTGCTACAAAGGGCCATATTTCGTTCTTTCTCATTGCCATGTAGTACTCCATTGTGTATATAAACCACAATTTCTTTATCCATTCATCAGTTGATGGACATTTAGGCTCTTTCCATAATTTGGCTATTGTTGAGAGTGCTGCTATAAACATTGGGGTACAAGTGCCCCTATGCATCAGTACTCCTGCGTCCCTTGGGTAAATTCCTAGCAGTGCTATTGCTGGGTCATAGGGTAGGTCTATTTTTAATTTTCTGAGGAACCTCCACACTGTTTTCCAGAGTGGCTGCACTAATTTTCATTCCCACCAACAGTGCAAGAGGGTTCCCGTTTCTCCACATCCTCGCCAGCATCTATGGTCTCCTGATTTGTTCATTTTGGCCACTCTGACTGGCGTGAGGTGATATCTGAGTGTGGTTTTGATTTGTATTTCCCTGATACGGAGTGACGTTGAACATCTTTTCATGTGCCTGTTGGCCATCTGGATGTCTTCTTTAGAGAAGTGTCTATTCATGTTTTCTGCCCATTTCTTCACTGGGTTATTTGTTTTTCGGGTGTGGAGTTTGGTGAGCTCTTCATAGATTTTGGATACTAGCCCTTTGTCCGATATGTCATTTGCAAGTATCTTTTCCCATTCCGTGGGTTGCTTTTTAGTTTTGTTGGTTGTTTCCTTTGCTGTGCAGAAGCTTTTTATCTTCATAAGGTCCCAGTAATTCATTTTTGCTTTTAATTCCCTTGCCTTTGGGGATGTGTCGAGTAAGAGATTGCTACGGCTGAGGTCAGAGAGGTCTTTTCCTGCTTTCTCCTCTAGGGTTTTGATGGTTTCCTGCCTCACATTTAGGTCCTTTATCCATTTTGAGTTTATTTTTGTGAATGGTGTGAGAAAGTGGTCTAGTTTCAACCTTCTGCATGTTGCTGTCCAGTTCTCCCAGCACCATTTGTTAAAGAGGCTGTCTTTTTTCCATTGGATGTTCTTTCCTGCTTTGTCAAAGATGAGTTGGCCATACGTTTGTGGGTCTAGTTCTGGGGTTTCTATTCTATTCCATTGGTCTATGTGTCTGTTTTTGTGCCATGCTATAGCTTTTATATTGTAGTTTGACATTAGGAAATGTGATGCCTCCAGCTTTGCTTTCTTTCTCAAGATTCCTTTGGCTATTTGGCATATTTGGTGATTCCATATAAATTTTAGGATTATTTTTTCTATTTCTGTGAAAAGTGCTTTGAAATTTTGATAGGGATTACATTGAATTTGTAGATCACTTTGGGTAGTGCGGACATTTTAACAATAATCTTCCAATCCATAAACATGGGATATCTTTCCATTTTATTTGTGTCTTTTTCATTTCTTTCATCAGTGTCTTATACTTTGTATCTTTCAGTTTCTCAGTTGAATCTATTCCAAAGTATCTTATTATTTCTGATGTTCTTGTAAGTGAGATTGTTTTCTTGATTTCTTTTTTGGGTAGTTCATTGTGTAACCAAATGCAACTGATTTGTGTGTATTGATTTTATATCCTATAACTTTACTAAACTCATTTATAGGTTTTACAGGTTTGTATTTATTTTTGTTTTGGTGGGATCTATAGGATTTTCTTTGTATAAGATCATATTATCTTTAAACAGACAATTAAGTTTGTCCTTTCCTATCTGGATTCTTTTCATTTCTTTTTCTTACCTAATTTCTTTGGCTAGGACTTCCTATAGTATGTTGAATAGAAGTGCAAGAGTAGGCACCCATGTGTTATTCTTGATCTTAGAGGAAAAGCTTTTAAGCTTTTCACAGTTATGATGTTAGCTTTGGGTTTGACATACATGGTCTTTATTATGTTGAGGTACATTGCTTCTATGCCTAATTTGTTGACAGTTTTTATCGCAAAAGGATGTTGAATTTTGTCAAACGCTCTTTCTGCATCTATTGAGATCATCACATGATTTTAATCCTTTATTCTGCTAATGTGGTATAACATGTTTATTGAATTGTTTATGTTGAATCATCCTTGCATCCCAGGGATAAATCCAATTTGGTTGCAATGTATGATTTTTTTGTAAGTAGGCTTCACATCCAGCGTGGCACCTAAAGTGGGGTTTGAACTCAAAACCCTGAGATCAAGACCTGAGTGAAGATTAAGAATCAGATGCTTAACTGACCAAGCTCCCCAGGTGCCCCGCAATGTATGTTTTATTTTTTTAAATGTATTTTTGAACTTCATGTGCTAGCATTTTGTTGAGGATTTCTTTGCATTTGTGTTCACGAACGATATTGGCCTGTGATTTTCTTATCCTGTAGGCTTTGGTATGAGGGCATTGTTGGCCTCATAAAGTGAATTTTGAACTGCTCCCTCCTCTTTAATTTTTTGGAAGAATTTGAAAAGGATTGATGTTAATTCTTTAAATGTTTGGTAGAGTTCATCCATGAGGCTGTCTGGTCCTAGGTTTGTCTTTGTTGGGCAGTTTTTTGTTTTATGCTTCAATCTCCTTACTCGTTATTAGTCTGTTCAGATTTTTTGTTTCATCATTATTTAGTCTCGATAAGTTGTGTGTTTCTAGGGATTTATCCATTTCTTCCAAGTTGTCCAGTTTGTTGGCATACAGTTGTTCATAGTGTCTCTTGTAATCCTTTGTTTTTCTGTGATACCAATGTTAATGTCTCCTCTTTCATTAATTTATTTATTTGAATCCTCTTTTTTCTTGGTCAGTCTAAAGGCTTGTCAGTTTTGTTTATCTTTCAAAAAAACATTGTTTTTTCTTTCTATTTTTCTAGTATTTATTTCATTTATTTCAGCTCTTTATTGTTTCCTTCCTTCTGCTAACCTTGGACTTAGTTTGCTCTTCTTTTACTAGTTCCTTGAAGACTTAAGTTAGCTTGTTTGTTTGAGATCTTTCCTTTTTCATAAAGTAGGTGTTTATTACTATAAACTTTCCACTTTAGGACTGCTTTTGCTGCATCCCGTAAGTGTGGCATGACATTTTGTTGGAGAACAAGAAGCTGGAGGCACCGTAAGAATGTCCTGAAGGAAAGGGACAGAGCGGCAAGGAACTAAAAGCAGTTCCCTTCCCAGGTGGAAAGCCATTGGGACTGCACGTTCTCTCCAGAAGGATATCATATGGGCACCAGGCCTGGGATAAGAATGTTTTGTCTGGCACCAGATGTATTCATGACCTGGTATGGAATACGCTGCAGGTGCAGGACCAGTCAGGGTGCCAAATACTACGTTGTATGTGCTTGCTGTTATCAGACAATTTGCAAAAATAAAAGAGGCTTGAGCCAGGGGACCGCTGCTTCAGCTCCTGGACAGTCTCAGCCCCTGCTTTCCAATTCTCTCGTCATCACACCTTTAGGACCTCTCTACAACATTTATACTTCCATTTTTATTTGTCTCAAGGTACTTTATAATTTCCCTTTGATTTCTCATTTAATCCATTTGTTGTTCTGAACTGTATTGTTTAGTTTTGTGTATATGTGAATTTTCCAGTTTGCCTCATGTTATTGATTTCTAGTCTCATACCATTATGGTCAGAGAAGATACTTGATATACATGCTTTCAATCTTTAAATTTGTTAAGACTTGCTTTGTGGCCCACTTAGGATGTATACTGGAGAATGTTCCATGTGCACTTGAGAAGAACAAGTATCCTGGTTGAATGGAGTGTTTTGAATAGATCTGTTTGGTCCGTTTGGTCCACAGTGTAACTAGTCTGCTGTTGCCTTAATGATTTTCTGTCTAGATGATCTACCCATTGTTAAAAGTGGGTTGTTGAAGTCCCCCACTATTATTGTATTGCTGTCTATTTCTTCCTTCAGTTAAAATTTGCTTTAAATATTTAGGTGTTCCAATGTTGGGTGCATATATATTTATAATTGTTTTGTTCACTTTATGAAGTGAGCCCTTTATCATTTTATCACAAGTGACCTTCCTTGTCTGTTGTGCCCGAGTTTAAATGAAATTCTATTTTATCTGTTATAAGTTAGAGCTACTTCTGGTATCTTTTGGTTACCATTTGCATGGAATATCTTTTTTCCACACCTTCATTTTCAACCTGTGGTGTGTACCTAAAACTAAAGTGAGTCTCTTATAGGCAGTATATTATTGGATCTTGTATTTTTACCAGACTCAATCATTCTGTCTTTTGACTGAAGAATTTATTCTCAACATTTAAAGGAATTATTGATAAGAACTTACTGTTGCCATTTTATTGTTTTCTGATTATTTCTCAGCTCCTTTGTTCCTTTTTCCCTCTCTTGCTACCTTCCTTTGTTATTTATTTTTTGTAGTGGTATGCTTTAATTCCCTTCCCTATATCTTTTTTTGTATCTATCTATATAGATTTTGCTTTATGGTTACCATTAGGTTTACATGAAACATCCTATAACCTGATAACAACTTATGTTCAATCACATACAAATACTCTATACTTTGGGGCACCTGGCAGGCTCAGTCAGTAGTGCATGCTACTCTTAATCTCAGGGTTGTGAGTTCAAGCCCCTGCTGGGCATAGAGATTACTTAAAAAATAAATAAAAATAAACAAGATTGTGCTGCCTGTATATTGGGGAAAAAAAGAAAGAAAACCCCTCTATACTTTTTCTTCTCTTTCCCCTGCACTTTATGCAATTGATGTCACACTTCTTTTTATATTGTCATCCAGTAACCAATTATTGCAGTGGTAGTTATTTTTAATACTGTTGTCTTCTAACTTTTATACTAGGGATAAAAGTGATTTATAAACCATTATATTATTACCATATTCTGAATTAGACTATGTCTAATTATTTACCTTTACCAGCGAGTTGTATACTTTCCTTTTGTTACATAGCATCATTTCCTTTCAACTTGAAGAATTCCCTCTAGCATTTCTTGTAATACTGATCTGGTGGTGATGAGCTACCCTAATCTTGTGTGAGTCTCGGAATGGTTTTATCACTCCTTCACTTCCAAAGGACAGTTTTGTTGGGTTTAGTGGCTTTGGTTGGCAGTTTTTTGTTTTCTTTCAGCACTTTGAATATGTCATTCTGCTCCCTCTAGCCTGCAAGGTTTCTGCTAAGAAATCTGATAGACTGTGGGGGTTTCTTTGTGTGTGTAAAGTTATTTTTTCTCTTGCTGTTTTCAGAATTCTCAAGCTTTGAGTTTTAACAGTTTGATTATTATGTGTCTCAGGATAAGCTTCTTTGGGTTGACCTGACTTGGGGGGTCCTTTGAGCTTCATGTACCCACATGTTTATATCTTTAAGTTTTCATTTATTATTTCTTGAAATAAGTTTTCTGCCTCTTTCTCTCTCTCCTCTTTCTGGGGTTCCCATAATATGTATATTTGTTCTTTTCACAATGTCCAGAATTCTCATAGGCTTTCTTCATTCTTTGTCATCATTTTTCTTTTTGTTCCTTGAACTGGCTAATTTCAAATGACTTATCTTCAAATTTACTGATTCTTTCTTCTGTATGATCAAGTCTGATGTTGAAGCTTTGTATTGAATTTTTCATTTCTATTACTGTATTATTCAGCTCCAGAATTTCTGTTTAGTTCTCTTTTGTGGTTTCTACTTCTTTATTAAAATTACCATTTGGGGGGTACCTTGGTGGCTCAATTGGTTGAGCATCCAACTCTTGATTTCAGCTCAGGTCATGATTTCATGGTTCATGAGTTCGAGCCCTGCATCAAGCTCTGCGCTGACAGTGCAGAGCTTGCTTGGGATTCTTTCTCCCCCTCTTGCTGTGCCTCCCCTGCTCACATGCACACGTGCTCTTTCTCTCTCAAAATAAACTTAAAATTACCATTTTGTTCATGCATTGTTTTCCTAATTTCATTTATTTGTTTTGTCATGTATTCCACTGAGTTTCTTTTTCTTTTTTTTTTAATTTTTTTTTTCAACGTTTATTTATTTTTGGGACAGAGAGAGACAGAGCATGAACGGGGGAGGGGCAGAGAGAGAGGGAGACACAGAATCGGAAACAGGCTCCAGGCTCTGAGCCATCAGCCCAGAGCCCGACGCGGGGCTCGAACTCACGGACCGAGAGATCGTGACCTGGCTGAAGTCGGACGCTTAACCGACTGCGCCACCCAGGCGCCCCTCCACTGAGTTTCTTTAAGATGATTATTTTGAATTCTTGTGAGGCAGTTCATAGATCTTCATTTCTTTGGAGTCATTCTTTGTGACCCATATAGCTTTGCGTTGGTATTTGTGCACTTGAAAGAGCAAACACATTTTCCAGTCTTTCCAGACTGGTTTTGGCAAGTAAAGACCTTCTTCTGTAGTTTCCCAAGGCTAATGAGATTACCTCCAGAATCTCAGTTGAGTTGGGATGGAGCCATGTCTTGTGGCTATTGTTACATCTGCAATGGGGTCCACAATTTGTGGGCCTGTTACCAGAGGCTTAGGTGGGTGTGGATTCTATCTGGTCTCTGGGTGAACAGGACTTACTCCAGAACCTTGTTCACTAGCAAGCACTGGGACAAGGGTCTGCTTCAGAGTTGGCATATGGCAAGCCTATTACCAGGTGCAAGAATGAGTGTGGCTCCCACCAGATTCCTGGAAGGGCTCCTGCTGGGTCCCTGGGCAGGTGAGATGGGCCCTGGACTGTGGCTGAGAAGGACTGGAACCACCTCCCAGGGCTCTTCAGGATCCGCAGCCAGGACCAGTGTCTACAGACCTGGTTCTGGAGGGATGGATGAGTGTGTCCCCCACCCGATCCCACAGTGGGCGGGACGGCTTCCTGACAATGGCTGGGATGGCCTGGAGCCAAGTTAGAAGGAAGTTTCAGGATCTAAACTCATCAGACATGGTTGCTAGGCTTGTCTCCAGGAGCATTAACGGGTGTGTCCCCCAGCAGGTCTCTGGACTGGCAGGACTGCTCATGTTCTACAGCCAGGAGGGGCTGGAGTCTAGTTGAGGGCCATTCCAGTGAGTTTGGTGAGTTTGTCTCCAGGAACCTTTGAACTGTGGCTGAGAGGGACTGGCACTGGGTCACAAGCTGTTTCATGGTCCACAGTCAGGACTGAGGTCTGCAGGCCTATTATCCAAGACACAGGCAGGAGTCTCCTGGTGCATGGTGCTGGTGGCAGGACCAAGACCGAAAGGTAATGTAGCCAAGTGCATAGGGGGACAAAGCTATTTCTGAGTCTGTCGTCAGGACCACAGTTTGTGAGTCAGCCACCTGGGCACGGACCTGCCTTCTCAGAATGGCCTTTTGTCAGTCTTGGACTCCACTGGGGTTTCACAACTCCCTACCTTTGGATCCCAAGGCTCCCACAAACATACTTTTTTTCCTGAGAATGGTTGCCAAATTATTGTTTTTAAGAGCAGACGCAAGCAGAGGGCCTCCTGTTTCACCATCTTACTGACAGCTTTCAGTCATTTTCTTGTCCGGTTGCATTAGCAGAAATTCCAAATTCTGTTTTTTAAAATAGCAAAAAAGGGCATTTTCTGTTACTAATTTGAAGTATTTTTAAAAACAGTTTCTTGTACTCTTTCATTAGGACTTATTACTGATGGGAACTCCTTTCTTTTGGGCAGTGTTCTGCTTCATCACATTCACATTCCTGGTGCCATACTTCTCCCAACTGGAGTATCTCCCCAAGAACAAGTGAAGCCATCTCACAAGATCAGGAGGATACAGAGAACTGTGGAGTCAACGGGGACTCCCCTGATATGAACATCACAAAGTCAGACAGCATTTGGCGTTATCAGGATCAAGAGATACTGGGTGGCTATCCTATCCAAGGGGAATTTGCCATTTACTCAGGAGGAGGGTATGTTGTGAGACTTGGAAGAAGTTCCAGTACTGCAGCCAGGTGAGCAAGGCTGAAGCCTGGAGGGATAACCAGGATGTGCACTTTTGTCCATTCTTAGGGCAATTAGGAATTAAGGACCCATTTGAGTAATTTCTACAGCCACTATAATGCTACTCTGTTGTCTCCTACACTTGTAATACTTTTTAGACTTTAAGGAAATGTATCTTTTAGTTTGAAAATTCCTTGTTCAACCTCAAACTGTAGGTATGTTTTGGTTTGGCAGTTTTCCCAAACTCATTTTTTTTTCTCATCTGGAAAAACACCTACCAATTTCAATTCAGGTATCTCTAGTTTAGGCAAACTATAATCTTCAAATTTAAGAGTCATCATTGCCCTTTATGAACCATAATCATCCAAGATTCAAAGTTAAATTGCCAGAGATTTGTAGAATGGTTTTATATGTGTATGTGACAAAAATCTTTGTCATTATGTATGAAAAAGCTTAAATTATCTCTTCATTTAAGTTTACAGCAAGAATTTACTCAAAAAGAATGATGCTGGGGCGCCTGGGTGGCTCAGTCAGTTGAGCATCTGATTCAGGTCATGAATCCAAAGTTCAGGTCATGAATCCAAAGTCATGGGATCCAGCCCTGTGTCAGGCTCCACACTCCCTGCTTAAGAGTCTCTCTCTCCCCTGCTCTCTCTCTCTCTAAAATTAAACAAAACAACAAAGATGCCAACCAAATAATGACATTTCCACCCCTCTCAAACCTGAATAGCTGTTAAGATCAGCACTTAACATTTAGAAGTAGAAGGAGTATAGTAATACGTGGTTGACGTAAAATTAATTCTACCCTAGATGTTAAATGCCAAATATGTTTTCTTGAACATTGAAGTTTGGTGTGAATACTATTATGAAAACCTTCATCTTTGTAGCTAAGTTTATATTAGTGTTAACACTAGTGACAGTTTGAACATTAGTAATAGTGTTTAATAGGTAAACTAGATTTGGAGATGTAGCTTTGCATACTACTGGTACAAAGGTGATATTGGAGATGCCAGGGCATTTTTCTCCTTTGCAGGGTTGAATGGAGAAGGTAGCTTGTAGCGTGCTTCTCCGTCTTCCCAGAGTTCTGCAGCATCTTGAACAGAGCCACTGGCTTGACCATTGCACCAAAAGCCTCTTTGTGCAATTTGTGGTCTTCACTGCTAATGTGAACCTGTTGTGTGCAGGGACCCTGATTTTGGAGTCCAACAACATGGGTATGAAGACCTTTTCTCCCCTCTCTCTCTGACCTGCGTATCACAGGAGAAGGCTCAGTTTCTTCATACCATTAAAAGACAAAGTTATTAAAACAAAACAAAACAAAACAAAACAAAACAAAGTTATTGGGGCGCCTGGGTGGCGCAGTCGGTTAAGCGTCCGACTTCAGCCAGGTCACGATCTCGCGGTCCGTGAGTTCGAGCCCTGAGTCAGGCTCTGGGCTGATGGCTCGGAGCCTGGAGCCTGTTTCCGATTCTGTGTCTCCCTCTCTCTCTGCCCTTCCCCCGTTCATGCTCTGTCTCTCTCTGTCCGAAAAATAAATAAACGTTGAAAAATTTTTTAAAAAAGACAAAGTTATCAGGGCACCTGGGTGGCTCAGTTGGTTGAGCGTCTGACTTCAGCTCAGATCACGATCTCACAGTTCGTGAGTTTGAGCCGTGCGTCGGGCTCTGTGCTGACAGCTCAGAGCCTGGAGCCGCTCATGCTGTCTCTTCCCCCACTCATGCTCTATCTCTCCTTCAAAAATAAATAAAAACATTAAACAAAAAAAGTTAAAGTTATTAAAAGTCAAATAGTTCAAGGCAAAAATTAGCAGTCCTCTCTTCTTCCCCACCTCATGGCCCTTCCCAGAGACAGCTCCTTCCAGCTTTTTAAACTGGTTCTTTGAAATTTAAAAATTAACATGATTAACTATTTCATGAATTTTTAGTTGTAGGTATTATCTATTTCTTTTTTCCTCTACTGATGAACATTTAACTTTCTTATATCCAATGCATATCCCTAACACACACATACACACCTTTTCTTTCCTTATCCCAATATAGTAATAATGAAAATAAATATTAAACTAACCATAAATTGTGACTATATAAATGATTTTTCAAAGATGAGCCATGTAACATATTAGTTAAATTTCTTTTCTTCTACAGCTTTTTCCTTAGAGTTTATAATTACCTCCCCCTTTTTTTTTCCATTTGGTCTTGCATGGATCTATCAGAGTCATCTCCAAACTCCTCCAAAAGTAAAAATCTCATTCTGTTCAAAAAGTGTCAAGTAACCTTCATTTTAACCTTTAAAAGATAAAAGGACCTCTCTAGGGCCCTCCATCCTTTTGGTACAGTAAAGATTGGTTATCTTCTAGGTCTGCATTATAGCACTCACCCTGGAATCTCCCTAGGGATTATCTTGACCTCTCTCCTCTGCTGGATCTTTCTCCTGGATCCCATTTTTCCTCTGCTGCTGTACTTTATCATTTAAGCTAGAGCACATCATCCAGGAAATTACTGCAAGGGTGCAAAATTAGTAAAAAGGGTGCAAAAGTAGTAAATTTTTTGAAGCCTTCCATGTCTCAAAATGTTATTCTGCCATAACATTTGATTGCTAACAATTCTGGAAACAGTTGTCTTCACAGAATTTGAAAAGTACAGCTCCATTGCTTTCTAGCTTCTCAGGTTGTTGTTAAGATGTATAATGATGTTTGATGCCCCCAGCTCTCAAAAGTTTTTAGAATTTTCTCCCTTCAAGGTGAGTCTTTTAATCTGGAAATGTGTCCATAAGCTCTGAGAAATTTTCTTACAGACTTCTATTAATTTCTTCTCTATTTTTCTCTGTTCTTTTTCTGGTATTCCTGGCATTTTGACATTGGAGTGACCAGACTGATCCTTTTTCTTGGTTTTGCTTTTCCATCTTTTTTCTTCTAGTTTCTGGGAACTAAATTCAATAAATGGTTTGGAAATGGTTTAGAATTGAAGCATTCATCTTTATATTTCAATTTTTTTAAATTTTTTTTTTTATATTTCAGTTTTTAAGAATTGTTTGCCCTTGTTTGTTTTTTTTTTTTTTTTCATAGTGTCCTGTTCTTTTATGGATGCAGTATCCTCTGAACTGTGAGGATGTTACAGGGTTTGTTTCCTTTTCCTCCCCTGCTCCCTTTCTCTGATGCCTCCGAGCTTTATTTATTTATATAGTGATTTTACTAAAGTACAGACAGAGACAGGAGGACCCTTGGGCAGAAAGAGCTGCCAAGCTTTTTTTTTTTTTTTTAATTTTTTTTTTCAACGTTTATTTATTTTTGGGACAGAGAGAGACAGAGCATGAACGGGGGAGGGGCAGAGAGAGAGGGAGACACAGAATCGGAAACAGGCTCCAGGCTCTGAGCCATCAGCCCAGAGCCCGACGCGGGGCTCGAACTCACAGACCGCGAGATCGTGACCTGGCTGAAGTCGGACGCTTAACTGACTGCGCCACCCAGGCGCCCCTAAGCTTTTATTTTTTGATTTGTTGTTTTGTTTTGATCTCCAGTTTTCAGTGTAAGAGGTTCAAATATGTGGCCAGCTTTTCATATTGAAGAGGGGGACAGTGAAAAGCAAATAAATGCTATTTAGAAGTTATTTGCACATGGAAAGAGCTTGTCAACTGTTATCTAGGTCTATGGGACAGTTTTCACATAGAGGGACCCTCCAAACTCCTGCCTTGAGGATATAGGCTTGTTGGACCTCTCAGAGCCTGTGGAGAAAGGGGCCTGGGAAGCATCTCACCAAGCGGTATAAAAACTTTCTCTTAATTCTTTTCTAGTAGATCATACCTGGTGCCCCTGACTTCACATTCTCTCTAGTTCAACATCAGTAGGAAATAAACCTTTAATTTTAGGGTGGTGGAAGGCAGGGAGGTGCAAATGATGAGGAAGGAAATCTGGGATCTTGCGATCAATTCTTGTATTTTCAGTTCCACCTGACATTATCTTCAAAAGTATCTGATGCCTGTAATTTTCCTTTCTAGTCTTGCTTCTGGGTTTTCTACACAGCTGATTTAGGTTTCAGCTTTCTTGACTCTGCTTTCAGTGTCATCCTTCTGTTGTCCAGCTTCCGGCAGTTTGTTGCTGTCTCTACCCTCCTCTTTTTCTTTGGGTTGTTCTTTATGCCTTCACTATTACTGTAGTGGCCTTTTCATGAGATTAGAGGGAAACTAGTACGTTCAGTTCCCCTATGTTTAACAGGAAGTCTGTCCTCGTCAAACTTCATTTTCTCTTTATCTTCCCCAGAATTTGCCCCCCAGTATCCTTCCATTTTACTATCAGGCGTTTAATCAGGAATTTTAGACTTCTATATTTATTTCTAGATGAAGCGTGAAGGCTTCCTGTGGGTCTTCATAGGATTTTTCATTAGTAGTAACTACCCAAAAAATAAAAATTAAAAAAAATAATAACAAAAAGGGGTAAACATGGGAAAGTCCCAGTCTTAAGAGGAAACTCTGTGAAGTGGAATTCCTTTTATTTTTAAATGTACTTTCTACTAAGGGACACATCTTAATTCTAATATTTTGGGGCCTTATGAAAGTTTATAGTCACAAGACCTGTCATGATTTTATACACAACAGTCTCACTGTCCTGGGTGGAATCTGAGGCTTTTTAGTCTATCATAGAAACATCTGAGTATTCACAGGATACTGTTAGTATTCATGGGATATTAGTGCTTTACACTTAGTAAATTTGAAATGGCTCAAAGCATACTTATTTCTGAAAGTGTATTTTTAAGTAGTGTTCCCTTCTCCCCACACTTTACATCACGGTCATCATTTCTCTTCCAAACATCATATTGCAAGAGTACAACTAGTCAGTGTATCTCTGCACCTGTTCTGGCTTGGCAAGGATAACACCTTTAATAGCTGTGAAGTCAGACACTGCCCTCATGGTCGGGTCACCAATATACCCATTCACTCTATTGATAGTGCAGGCAGCACATCTCTCCAACACATACATGATCTCAGCTAATATCCAGTGACAGCTCTAGAGGAAATACCAAGTAAAATGTAGAGATTCAGGAACATTTGTAATAGATAATCCAGGAATAGTTGCACTGATTTCAAAGACAGAGTTTGAAAGGAAGAGGGCACAAGCTTTAAAGACTCTTGACTCCAGGTATTCTTTGTTCTCAGGTGCCTTCTTCACCTCTCTGAGGCTGGACATTTAAGTTCCCTTCAGGCATCCAAGAAGGACTTTGGTCTCTTATCTCACAAGCCCTCTGTTATCTCCTAGTCTGTTACTACACCTTCGTACAGGTGAACTTAAAGTGTTAGATGTAGAAGATTCTTGAAGTTTCCAGATGTTATCAGGGGAGCTCTACAATGAGCTATTATTAGAATTAGGGCTATGACTTTGGTCCTTTCCAGAGCCTGAATTCAGTTAAAAGGTGACTGGCTTTCCACCAAGTAGCTCTTCCAGTTTTCAAGAGCTAAGAGATTAATCTCTAGAAGGAATATTTTTGTGTACAGTTGCATTATCCCTATATAAGGTAATAGCAAGAATTGAAAATATGAATAAATAGAGCAAGTATTCAAAAGTACAGGTAACTGCACCAAAAGAGAATCTGTCGTAAGCTAATACCTGTCTTATTTTCAGGCCTGAAAACTAATTTGGAAACTTTTTAAAATATAAACAACAAAAATGAAATAATGTATCCAATGAAAGTTGTAGTGGAAAAGGCGAACTTTTCTGTAAGCAGCGGCTCTGAGTTACTACAGAGCAGACCAAGACCATAACCCAGTGTGTTCAAGTTAGATTTGACAAGTGCTCAGCTTAGTGTTTTGCCAGTATTAAAATACTTCGTTAGGGAGAGACCTGGCTAATCTTTAAGGCAAACCGTAGTGACTGTGGCGTCTGTGTTTAGGGTCATTGGCTGAAACAGCAGAGGCGGCGGTCCTTCACTAGGAAAAGAAGCATCCTGGACACGAGCATAAGCCTCATTAGCTGTCATCCTGGGTCTTGACATGAAGCTTACTTCTCTGCATAAGAAAAACATAGCACAATACCACTATGATCGTAACAGGTAAGAAGGAGACTAAGGAGCGAAGCCTATTTCTAGTCAACGTCCAAAGTTTCCTGATTACTCACAAGTATCCTTTCAAACTCCCTTTCCTCCTCCACTGCTCTATCAGACCTATATTTGTATACCAGAGTTAAAAACAGAACTCCGACTAATGTCCACAGCTGAGAAGACAGTTAACAAGAAACCATTTATACTGCTAATCATATTGAAAATGTCCTCTGTCTTCCTAAGTATTAGGAATGTTTGTCAAGGATAATACATTCAAATTTCACACAGCAAGGAACTGGAATTAGTTGTATTTTGCACCCTGACCAAAGAATAAAGCCTAAGCCATGACAAATGATCATGCTTTAAATAAAACTGCAACACAGTGCATTTTTTAAATCCAAAGAGGGTTGCTTTCTGGGTAGGGATGTTCATGCATTAGCTTGTCCATTACTTAAGAGACATCTGGTGCCCCTTTGGGCACCTTCTCTGGTCTTTCCCATGGGGAGGAGCATCTATTTCCCAGGCCAAGTATTGCCATGTGGTGCTTGACTTTTTCAGTGGTCACTAGTCTGGATTGTTGATCTGTGTAATGAAGCAATGTTCCAGGTCAGACTTACAGAGGGTTGTTTATGTAGGGAGTGTGTCTGTGCAGTTAAATCGTGTTGACAGTTGAGGTCCATCTTGCTGTATGGCACTGCCTAGGTCTTAGACACTAGAACAGTTTGTGATCAGACACCAACTTGCTCTATGGGGTCTTTCCAAGTTGCAATACAAGATTGTGAATGCATTTCTCATGTAACACCCTTCCGTCTAGTTTACCTATCATCTTTCTACTTTCAGCACTGTTAAGCCTATTAATTATCCTACAGAAAACAGAGCAGCATAAGGGCACATCTCCTTAGGCTAACTCCTCTCCTTTTGAGGAGAGATTTAACTCAAACTGGAGCAGTGGACGAGGCTGGCCTTGATTTGCAGGATGAATTTGCAGTAATCTCCTAGGGGTTGCACTTCAGGGCTTCTGGAGATCTCCCAACCAAATACATGGCCTTTTGCCAGTGCTCTCACATCCACAAGTACCAGAGGCGACACTGAAAAGAAGAGTTCTGACATCAACAAGTGTTTGACCCAATAGGACTTGCAGAGATGCTACACTTCAGCTGGAGAAGTGGATAGCATACACTTCACCTCAGTGACTGTCAGCCTTGCTGGGTACAGGTTCATCAGCTTCCATGAGGCAATAAAAGTAAACTCAGCAGTCGTTCACCTCATGGGCTTCCTGGTTCTACTGGCAACTGTTCAGCTGTGGAACCTGCTGGATCCTAACCCCAGGCTGCAGGTCGTCAGTAGAGCACCCAGCAACGCCTGGGACAGCTTCCTGCTGTTCATCCTGATCCTGCTGACAGGCTATGCATTGCTGTAAGCCCTCATTCCCACTGCCTTTTCCTAAAAGCAGTGCTGGCCTTGGAATCACATTGCCTCCCTGAAAAAGCACTGTATGAGAAACCATTAGTTCAAGTTAGCAATGAGTTCTGGAGAAAAGAGTGAAGAAATCTTTTAGTTATAGTTCCATACTTAACTAGTAGTGAGACTTAAATGCAGAAATTTGTCTCATCTCCTAAAATTTAGCTCACAGGTTGATGTGAAGGTCAAATAAATTGATGAAAGCACTACGTAATTAAAAAGGAAATATGGGTGTGTGTGTGTATGTGTGTGTGTGTGTGTGTTGGTGGAGGAGGGTTTCTTTTAGGCATAGTGATTTGAATGGCCACTAAAGCATTTCTTTCATTTCCATTCTCTTTGGTTCTGTGTTGGCCTCCTTATCAAGCACCTCAGGAGGGAAAGAACTGAAACCAGCTTCATTACGGTCTACCTTCTCCTGACTGGTCTTTGTCCTTTCCAGTTTAACCTGCTGTTTGGATGGAGCATCTGAGACTACCAAACTTTTTTCAGCTCAGCAGTGACTGCTGTTGGTCTCAAGATGGGAATCTCTCATCACAAGGAGGTAAAAAACCCCATCACGGTTTTCCTGCAGGATTCTATTTGGTTTTTTATACTTCAGGGGAGAATTGCTTACAAAAAAAGCAGCCCTTTCTGCACCACTGTACACTGGAAAAGGGAGTGTAGATCCTTTGCCTTTCCATTTTATGGTGCTATCTATGAATACAATTTGAGTGGCTGTTACTTTCAGAAATGTGCCCTTTTCAAGCACCTAGTCCCACTTTCCTCATTTCTTGTTTTCTTAGACTTATTGCCAGGACACTAGGCCTCAATTTATACTCTCATAACCTACCCAGATTAACATTATTTGCTGTTTCTGTCTCAATGGCCCTTTTAAGTATACAATGAAGTATATACTTTTAAGAAAATTCGGCAGGTATAATTCCAGAAAGAACTGCAATATTTGTTTATAGTTAATAAATGCTCATTTCAGACAGCTTGTATTCTCCCCCTAAGAACTACCAACACAAGTCTCTTCTATTCAGTATAAAAAGTATAAAAAATAAAGGAGGGGGGCACCTGGCTGGCTCAGTCAGTAGAGCATGTGACTCGTGATCTCAGGGTCAGGAGTTTAAGTCCCACATTGGGTGCGGAGCCTACTTAAAGAACAAGGAAACCTAGATGAGGATTTGTAGCCCTAGCGTATATAGATATGATTAGGACAGAAAAAACTATAATTCAAATTAGTGAATGAAGCCGTCACTCTTGGAACACTTTATTTACTAAAGCTCTTAAGGAAGTAACAATCACAACAATAAGCTTTTGCTAACACCTCCTTTTTGACTTAACTCTTTTTCTGCTTTAATCATAATCATATACAATGTGAAGGGAAAATGGAGTATACTTACTGGGCAAAGTCTTACAGCACAATCTGAGATTGTCCCAAGTTACTTGTTGACTTAGATAGAGTACCTATAATTAAGCACTTTTAAGTGGATGATGTATTGTTACTAGGATATATTTGGTCATACAGATTTCCATCACAGTGGTATTTATTATAAACATTCACCCTCTAAGTTGTTGGGCTGTTTTGTTTTTTTAACAGTACCCTAGTGGCAACAGTGAATGAGCCAAAATATCAAGGGAAAAAGTGCATCATTTGTTAAAATGAACATGTAAATTAAAATGCTGTTATGGAAACCACTCTAGTAACCCTGTATTTGAGAGATGTCTTTATGCTGAAAAGACTAGCAAAACTCAGCAATTACACTTTTAAAGATAACACTTAAAAAAACAACCAACTATGCTCTGTCTCCGTCTCAAAAATAAATAAATAAACGTTAAAAAACAAAAAAACAAAAAAACAACCAACTTAAGGGCACCTCAGTGGCTCAGTCAGTTGAGCATCCAACTCTTGATTTTGGCTCAGGTCATGATCTCACAGTTCACGAGTTTGAGCCTGGCTTGGGATTTTCTAAATAAATAAAAAGAAAAAAAGACTAAAAAGCCAGTTTTTATGGTTAACCTGTTAAATTTTATTAGAATGCTCCTGTGTTTAAAGTAGAGGTCATAGAACGGCAGGCAGTTTTCAGGATTTCTGATGTATTTTTTCAGTAACCTTTTGCTACTCTTTCAAACCTCCATGTTTATATTTTCCAGAACTGCCAAAACTCACATGGGTTTTGAATTATAGTGCTATTGTGACTCACCTGTTTACCTGTGAAAACACTGAAGTCAATTATTTTTATACCCACCCAGTCTATCATTCTTTCTCTTCTGTCCACTCAAAAGTATTTTCCTTTTTAATAATTTTGCTTCTCCAAGTTTCCACCAAATATTTTATGTGACTATATCCCAAACATAAGCATATAACTTACATTTTTAAAGTAGAAATTAAACTGACAATCTTTAAACTCAAAATTTTATTGTCTCTTTCCAGGTTGTTGTTTTAGAGCCAATCCTGGGTTCTTTTCTGATCCTCACCAGTGTCATCTTGATAGTACTTGTGATCATTAACCTTTTTGTTTGTCATCCTCATGGCCTTTGGTAAAGAAAGTTCCTTAAGGTAGGTAACTCTCTGGCTCAGTAACTGAAATATAAATGTCATGATTCTTCTATCATTGGAAAAGCTCAACTGTTGCTGCTCTTAGGCAGACATAATGCACAGTATTAGCATATTCCCTTTATTGGTCTCTGCCAACCATTTTTATAGGAAACCCAGTTTACCAAGACTATATTATGTTCTATATCCACTGTCCTATAAACACCTGGTCCTCCGCTATTTAGCAGAAACACTCCAATGCCTGACAGTAAATCATAAAAGGAAATTTCCAGTATTACTATTCATACTTTTTTTTTTTTCAACGTTTATTTATTTTTGGGACAGAGAGAGATAGAGCATGAACGGGGGAGGGGCAGAGAGAGAGGGAGACACAGAATCGGAAACAGGCTCCAGGCTCTGAGCCATCAGCCCAGAGCCTGACGCGGGGCTCGAACTCACGGACCGCGAGATCGTGACCTGGCTGAAGTCGGACGCTTAACCGACTGCGCCACCCAGGCGCCCCCTATTCATACTTTTTTTTGGTATCTTGTGGTACTTTTTCTCTCCAACATCAGGATCAATTGTTAATTTCCCCCACTTTTCTCCTTTTGTCTTTGAACAGACTCTAAAAGAAGGTACATTCACAGATGGTGCTGCAGAGAGTTTGCTAGGAATCCAGCGGCACCAGAACACATGAGCAAATGGTCATGATAGCAATGGGCATTAATAATGGAGCCTGGCTCCATTCCCAGCCTGGCTTATTACTACTTAGCATATTATTACTTATCTTTGCATGGCAGTTTAGAAAATTACCAATGTTTATATATAATGCACTGTTAATTTTGTAAATCACTGAGGAATCAAAATCCCCTGTGGCTCCAAGTTCTTCTGTTTACAGATCACGGTCAGGAAAGGGTTAACCCTGTAAGAGTGATACAGAATAATCCAGCTCTGCTGCCAAACAACAAGTAAAAAAACACTCATCACCAATGTTTCAGTATGGCTGTGGGAAATATAAATGAATCACAAGTGGGCTCACAGCAGCTTACTTTTTTTTTTAATGTTTATTTTTGAGAGAGACAGAGCACAAGTGGAGTAGGGGCAATGAAGAGGGAGACAAAGAATCCGAAGCAGGCTCCAGGCTCTGAGCTGTCAGCACAGAGCCCAACAGGGGTTAGAACCCACTAACGGTGAGATCATAACCTGAGCTGAAGTCAGACGCTTGACTGACTGAGCCACCCAGGCGCCCTGACAGCAGCTTAAAGATAAATGCATGAGGTTTGGGTAATGGAGAGCCCTGTCCCAGAGGAGTAACCAAGCAAATTCACAAATGCTATCTAGGCTTAAATACAGAAGTTGAGAGGCACCTGCGAGGCTCAGTCAGTTAAGCGTCTGACTCTTGATTTCAGCTCAGATTATGATCTCATGATTCATGGGTTCAAGCCCCACATCGGGCTCTGTGCTGATAGTGTGGAACCTGCTTAGGATTCTGTCTCCTTCTCTGCCCTTCCTCTGCTCACTTCTTGCAAAAATAAACATTAAGACACACACACACACAGATTGAAATGGGCTCCTCGCTGCTGCAGGTCCCCATGACCCAGGGAACCAAAGAGTTAAGGTCTGGCTTGTGCCGAGCATGGGTCACTGCTTAAAATAATCTCCACTAAAATCCAAATGCACCTCATCGTTTGACCAAACCAAATTCAGCAAGGCACAGAATTTTTAACTTTATTATCAGCTACTGAGCTATGAGATAGATACAAACCAATCAAAAACACTAAAGTTGCTTGAAACAAGTATATACATTACACTACACATAAGCCAGAGTCCTACCTTCTGATCCCAAAACCATCCCTCTGGGGAAGGACAGCCTTATCTACAGGGAAAAGGAGCACATTAAGTTACAATAGTAATAGTCTCATCCATCTAGGAAAGTAGTGAACTACAGCCACGTTTTTTATGGGCACCAAAAAATTTTCTGAAATCAGTCTTTAAAGGTTCTCTTAATCATAAAGTTTTCAAATGAAAACAAGAACCCTTCTTCTCCTGTAGGCATTCCAGCTCACTACCCAAGAGATTTGAGTACTTCTATTAAGGCAACTGGAAGCCCACCTTAGCCTTGAATGGTGACTTCTGCCCAACATGTGACCTGTCCGCCATTTGCCAGTAAATGCAATCCAACAGAACATGCTATGGGGAAAAACAGGAATTTATGCAGTGTTGCCCTCTGGTAAAAGGAGAACACAGCACTCAAAGCAAAAGGCCACGGAGGGCTCCCTGAGAATCCAGCAGAACTAAGAGAAGCCTTCAACTTTCCAAATAAACTTTGCAACTGGATCCAGGTAGAACAATGCCCTGCAGCAAGAAGTAGTGTATATGCCAATGAGAGGACCCAGCTTCCAAGAACTGTTAAAGAGGCTTCCAGCATCAGTCTCTCTTCCCATTCATATCACACCTTTTTGTCTTGATTCTTGCTCACCACAAATCCCTCTGTACAGAGGGGTTTGTTTCTAAATCTAGAACTTCAGCACAGGACTGAAAGAGACTTCATGAAGTAATGTCCTCCGTGTCCAGCCATCTTTGGCAGCTCTCCTTACAATGATTTCACCTTTTCCCTGCGGAGGGACAGAAGGACAGGTGATGGGCGAACCTGGGATCACACTCAAAGGAGACGAACAAGCAAGGTTGCCAAGGCTGCTCTGGCCTCGTTGACTCTAAGTGTTAGTCTCTTAAGAGCAACAGAGAACTGGAAAGCAGCAGAATTTAGAGCAGGAAGAGAGCCCAAAGGAAAAGTGTGCTCAGTGATGGTAAGAGATGAAAAAGAATTGCACGGAGATTCTTTGTTACAAGGAGAAACAGTGCCGTCTCAAATCCCAGAGCCTGGAGGTTGCCTGGCTTAAGAGATCTAGGTTTTCTTTTTTAACTCTTCAAATCTCCGGGAAAGATCATCAAAGTCAATGTCCTCAGATGCTGAGGTGTTGGCACCAGCAGATGCAGTCGGTAGTGTGTCTGGCACAGACGGCAACTCTGGTAGTACAAAGTTGTCGCAGGTGTCCACAGGTCTGGAAGGGGGCTTTGCGGGGGCTTCCGGCTTGGGCCCAGGACCTAATTAAATAAGGGTAAGGAGCGCAGTGTTACAAACGCCAGAGAAGGGGCTCAGATCCTCAAAGCCCACAATCCCCTTTGGCAAAAACAATGTAACTATCAAAACACAGAAGAAAAATATGATTAAAGATCAATAAAATTTTCAGTACAATTAAGATCTACATTCCCTTAATACAGCTGAATCCTGTTTTACTTTCCTATGGTAAGAAGAAAGATTAAGAGAAATTCCAGGTGTGGTACATGAAACCAGGTACACAATGCATTCTCTTAGACTATGCCCTTTCACAAAGGTCTGCTCCCGTAACAACAAAGTCCAAGGGGTGGCACTAAAATTCTATTGGAATGAGCCACTCTTTAAGGATTAGGGGAAGAAAAATTTTATACGGAATATTAATGTCTACATTGCTTGATGTAATAGAATCAGAATTTCCACTCTTCCATTTTGTATTTTACAAGTTAAAATCATCCCCCTTTCCATTTGTATCTAAGTTCTAGAAAAGGTGAACCTAAACTATAGTTTTAGAAAATAAGAACAGTATTTGCCTCCAGGGTAGAATGGACTGGGAAGGAACATAAGAGAACTTTCTGGGGTGATGGAAACTTTCTACACCTTGACTGAAGTCACTGTTACGTAAAATCAAAACTCATCAAAATATATACTTCTGTGTATTTTTTTCTATGTTAATTATACCTCAACAAAACAACTATCCCCAAATTTTAAAAGCATCCCCCACCCTGGGTTTCTGAAGTGCTAGTAGTGTTTTATTTTCTGAGTGGATGGCCACACAGCATGCTTGCTCTGTGAAAAGTCACTGAGCTATTCACTATGGTTTTATCTAATGCCCCCTCATTAATGCCCAAGTTTGTTAATATAAACATGTATTTATATAAATAGAAATAATTTTGATGCTTCTAATACAATGAAAGTTGAAGCAGCAAGAACATCAAGAACTTGAGGTTGAAAGAATAATACCACCAACAGAAACAAGGAACTTAAAAGATTCTCTGGGGCCAGAAAGGTATTTTCTTTATGGACAAGGGAAATCCTGAGTTCTATTTTTGTCACACTACACTCAGGGAAAGGACAGGGCATGTGGGTAAAATGCCACAGACATGAAAACTTTCTCTGAGGTGGAAGCAGTAATGAGAAAACAGCAAAAAGGTTCAGCACTGAGGGTTTCTGACTCACACTCACCAACAATCTGTGCAGAAGAGACATTCTTATCAGCATTAACGTCATCAACCTGAAACACAAATACTGTTACCAAGGGAGAAAGCAAAGGCATTACTAGAGAGAAAGTACTGATACTGGTATAAGCCCCTGTGTTTTCCAAAAGCTAAGCAGAAGCAACAGAACCACTCCAAACAAACTGCCCCTCCACCCCCTGTACTCTCTTCTGATCTTCCAGCTAGACAGATACCACATTAAACTCTAAACCACCAAGCAGAGAAAAGGGAAATTCTTACTACATCATAACACCTCTCTTTGATACCTTCACCTTCTGTGCAGAGAAAGCACTAACCCACTGAATTCATCTCTCCAAGAACCAAGTCCTCAAATACTGAAGATCTTCTACCTCATTCCTAGAAACAGCTGTGGGCAATGCTTCAATGCATGCAAGACCAAACTTAAGAAAAACCCAAGCCCAAGGGGAAAACCCAAGGAAAGAACACTAAACAAGTTCAGGAACAGGAGGATCTCCCAGCAAACGCCATATCAATTTGTTTTCTCTGTAATTCATCAGATGGAAGGAAATAGGTCTCAAAAGGCACATACTAGCTGAGAAACAAAGCTGACAGAAAAGGAGCCCTCTAATTTGGAATCAAAGCTGTGCAACCACCAACAATTCAAGGAATGATTATATTTATAATAAGTTTTACCTACAAAACTAAAATGTAAAATTAGTAATATCGGCTGAAATTTACTAACTGGACACTTCTATTTAAGACAAAAATCTGGCCACTATTCCTTTACACAGTGTTGAATTCCTAAAACTGGTAATTTTAATTATGATATTCCAACAGCAGGACTATACCAACTCAAAACAATTCTCTGCCCTACTCCAAAAAAACTAGGCAAGTGCCCTACGTGAACTTACTAAGAGACCTTCAGCTCCTTCCTGATTCCTGGCTTAATTGCAGACAAAGCATTGCCACCAATGATGATGTTGCTGCGGCCGCCACCACCCAACTTCCAGGGTAATGTTAAAGCAACACAAGAATCCAAAGCAAGAGCAATGATGGTACCAGGAATTGATCAAAACTTTGCCTTCCCTGTGGCCATTATTTTGCTCTCTCTTCATGGGAGTCACTCTCCTGCTGCTTACAAAAGAGCCTCAACCACTTACAGATTCATACGATGGGGGAGTTGCTGGTATCTGAGGTGGATGAATATTGGGAAAAGCCTGGTAAGTCCCCATTGGCAATCCATTGAAATCCGACTGCAAGAGAAGAAAGGTAACATCAGAGACACGGCCCCAATTTGAGTTTTCTGAGGTTTGTTGTATGGTAAGGGAGATATACATATATTCAGTGTATATTCAAGATATATTGAATATATACATATATTCAAGAGCCAAAAAAGAGAAAAAAATGCCTAAAAGAATTCTAGATCTTCAAAGATCTATAGCCAAAGGCTAGTTTTCAAATTACTAAATTAACCGCTTCCATGTTGACAAGGAAAGATTATAATCAAACTCTCCTATTACTAGTAATGACCTTGTCTACAAAATGTCTACAAGAGGTTTTTCCACCTGGTAATAAGCAGTATTCATTTTTGGAAAAAACTAGTATGGCTGCAAAAGGTCCCAAAGGTATTTACCAGTAAACCTATAGGAAAAAGTTTCTTTAACACCATCTCTCTGTATTTTCCCCCATCATTAACTATAGACAAACCAAAAGACTTTTTCCAAATCCCGGTATTTTTTTCCACAATATGATCACTAATACCAAATGTTCTTATTGCTCAATCTTGACAACCTACAACTTTTGTGTGTATTCATATAGCCAATGTGTCTCTTCTTCTGTTACATTTTCTAGAGTTTATATCCACGCTTACATGTATACTTACTGGTCCCTTTGGAAGTGGGTAGGAAAAAGGAGTACTTGGAGAGGGCATGGGCATAGGCACAGGCATAGGCACTGGCACTGTTCCGTCAGGTCCACCAACTGGTGCTGCAAAACCACCCCCTCCTCCTCTTCCAGGGCCCCCTTTCTTCACATCATCTGTGAATCCAACATCAATAAGATCGGTCTCTATGCCAGGAGGAGCTTCTGCCTGAGAAGAAGAGAGAAACCTGTATCATTAACCCACACTGCAGGCAAGATCCCCCAGAAGTAGACTCAGAGATGCAGGTCAGCATGGGGGAAGTTTACTGGGGTAGTCTCTTGGGATAAAGACTTGTGGGGAGTGAAGGAAGCAGGGCTGGGCAAAGGGAAAAGCTGGGCTGCCATGTAGTCATAGCAACTGCTCAGTCAATTCCTTAGGGAGCTCTGGAGCTGGGATGGGTCTGGAGCAGGTGCCCTCAAATGGGGCAGAGTCGAAAATCCCAGTTACTAACTACAGGCTGCCCCTAAGGAAAGACTTTGGATGAAGCAGCTTTCTTCTGAGAGCCACTGCTGGAGGAGCACTCAGCTGTGTATGAGTACCAGTCACCAATATTCTCAACAGCTGGGAGGATAAATGCTTTTATCCTGAACTGTATTTGGGATGGGGGGAGGTTGTCTAAACAGCATACTAAACCACACACTACACCCCACCAACCTTAACTGAGTGATTATTATTTGTACATCTGCCGTCCTTACACTATAAGCCTCTTTAGGACAGTGACCTTGTTTTTATCTCTGTATTTCTGTGTACTGTCTGGCACAGGGCAGGCACCCAATAAATCTTTCAGGATCCTTTCTTGCTTCAATTCAGTGAAATTCATTGAAAACCAACAATGCCATTTTTTATTTGTATCAAGGTCTGTACCTTTTCAAAGTGCTTTCATCATTCATCTCATCTGATCCTTAAAATACTCTTTGCAGGCATATTTATTGTTACCCAAGCAGAGAAAGGCTTAAACTCCCATACACAAACTTTAATGAAAAGAATATGGTTATTTTTAAAGAAAATGATATCCAAAGACTCATTTCCCTTTGTACTCTGAAAGACTCTAAACTCACCATGACCACAGAGTCGGGCTCATAGGGCACATTATAGTTCTTGGCAATTTCAATCAGATATCTCTCCACCAGGATCTTGGGTGGGGCTTCCACACTCAGTTTGTGCATTAGCTATAAGTAAAACACCCAGGATTAACATCTATGCCAACTAGCCTTAAACCTAACTTGTCTCACTTTTAAACTTTGCTCCTCTTATTTTATATGTAAATTGAGAAAAAAGGGGTTCAGACTAGTTACATGATTTCTTTTTTCAGTCACGAGACATATTGCAAAACCATGCCTCTTTCATGTTCTCTGGTTACATACAACCCAGGTGTTGCTAAGACTGATACCACCGCTGTCCACATTTGAATTCATCTACTTCTCTCCTCGCTTCTACATCCACAAATCACAAGAGGCACAAAGGATGGGGGTGGGGGGGGGGGCTCACAATCAGAAGTTTAGGGACGGAGTAAGGAGCTGACGACACTGCCAACCAGAAAGCCTCTCACCCTATGAAATATGCAACCCTAGATTAACTCAGCCATACAGCAGGACCCACGAGAATCAACACAGGCAATAGCATAACATGCCCACATCCCTGTCTACTGCATCATGTTTATTAACAAGTATGTTCATTACCCTGTCATTCACAGTTCCAATCTGGTTGGTCCTACATAACTTGCCATATTCCTTGCTATACTTGGCACAGAGCTGATCAGCAACCTACAGAGAGGAAAAAAAAAAAAAAAAAAGGCAAAACAGTAAATAAAAGTGGAAACCATTCCTAAAAACTACTTCAAGCTTCCTCCTAACAATAGTAAACATGCTTCTTTCTACTACAAGAATTCAAAACAACCAGGGTCTATAAAGCCTTAAGGGGTACATATTCGTACTTGTTTATCCAGCCATCCACTGAGCTGTAACTATGTGCCAAATTCTATTACAGACATTATGATATATGCTATAAACACAATGAACAAAAACAGACACTGTTCTTATAGAGGCTTATAATCTCTGAGGAAAACAGTCATTACTCAATCACACAAATAAAGATACAAATGCAGCTGTAATAAATGCCACCAAGGCAAAGTAACAGCATGTGCAAAGGCCTCTGGTGGAAAAACAGGGCCAATCCTCAAGCTGAAATAAAGTAAGTGTTGAGCCCGAGGGAGGAGTGCCATAGGAAATGAAGTAAGAAAGGCATGTGGGGGCCAGAAAATGCAGAATCATATAGGTCATATTAGGAATTTTGTTTCTATCACAAGAACAACAGCTACTAAAGGGCTTTAAAGCAAGAGGTAGTGACAGGATCAGATCTGTGTTTTGAATAGAACCCTAAGCTGTTCTGACAGAATGGTGAAGAGACTAAAGGAAACCAAAGTAGGTACAGAAAGAAGATTCAAGAAGTTACTGTAATAGTCCAGGCAGGAAATGACTGGCATCAAACCAGAGTGGTCCCAACACCTGAGAGCTCAGTGAGGAGGCACTCATTGTTCAATATATAGACCCGGTATTTATGATGTAATTTAGTCCTTTGTCTTTTGGTAACACTCTTGGTTGCTTTATACTATGCATAAATTTTTTATTATATTAATGTAATCACTTTGTTCATTGCTTTTGTGGCCTTTTCCACTATGAGATTATCTTTTTAAATCTGCCTAGCTTTCTTCTAGTTTTTAATGAGTTCATTAAAAAACAAACATATAAATCTGTTTCATCTTGAATAAATCTTGATATAAAGGAAAAGTATAGAAGAGGTTAAAACGAGGTTTTAACCCCGAGTTGGGGCTCCTGGGTGGCTCAGTTGGAGAAACACGCAACTCTTGATCATGAGTTCAAGCCCCACGTTGGGTGTAGAGATTACTTAAAAAGAAAAAAGAAAAGAAAAAGAAAAAAAGAGAGACAGAGACTAAAAAAGTTAAAAGTCTATATAAGAAGCAGCTGCCTGAGCTGGTACAGCATGTGACTCTTGATCTCAGGGCCGTGAGTTCAAGCCCCATGACAGACGTAGAACTTACTTAAAAAGAAAACAACAGAAAAAGAAAAAAGAAAAGAAAAAAAGAAGAACCTGTTGCCTCTACTCTCCCATTCCTCTACCAACAAAACTCTAGGACTACCATCCCTACAGGAATAGAATACAGGAGGCTTACTCTCTGGGGAGGTTAAACTAATAGGACTCTGAACTCCACGCACAGCAGACAGCAAAGATACTGACAACCAAAATTTTAAGTCTTCTATAAGACAAGAATGAGACCTTTGGCTTCCTCCTCCCATGGTTCTCAGAAATTCTGGCAGCCAGCTTACACCCTTGAGGTAGAAAAGAGGATTCTGTGCTGACAGCTCAGAGTCTGGAGCTTTCTTCAGATTCTGTGTCTCCCTCTCTGCCCCTCCCCCACTCCCTCTCTCAAAAATAAACAGTTAAAAAATTTTTTTAAATAAATAAATGAAAACCCACAGAAGACAAGGAAATCTCAAGGGGCATCTGGGTGGCACAGTCAGTTAACTGTCCGACTCTTGATTTCGGCTCAGGTCATGATCTTGTGGTTTGTGGCTCAGGCTATTACTGCAAGCCTGTTTGGGATTCTCTCTCTGCCCCTGCCACCCACACACACACACACACACACTCTCTCAAAAATAAACTTAAAAAGAAAAAAGAAAAAAGAAAAAAGAAAAAAGATGGGTCAGGAGGTAAGACTGAGACAATCTACAGAATAAAACAAAAAGGCAAAGATGTAGAAAACAGGTAACAACTCAAATGAATTTGAATACTAGCAGTCAGTACTATATCTGTGTTGTTAGGTGAAAGTTTTTAGTTAATGTCTAGCTCTTCTGCTAGATTCTAAGCTACAAGAGTAGGGTTACTGTCATATTTTGCCCACTGCTGCACCCTCAGTGCCCACTTAGCTCATAACATCAACTTGATAAATATTTGTGGAATTAATGAATGAAGCAAAATATGTGACCTTAAATTAATGTTAACTGGTTTACAGTTGTGTAAGAACTTTCCTATTTGAATACACTTAAATAACATTACAATAAAAATAAGACAAAACTGAAAGTACACAACACTTTGCTCTTTAAAAAAATTATTCATGTTTGCAAAACACTGTTCTGTTGCATTATATAAGGGCTGAAAAGGAGGTAGAGACAAATTTACAAATTTACAAAGCCTGTTTCAAAGGCAACATAAGAAGTGTACAAAATATCTTGTCAAATAAGCAGAAATGATTTATGTTAACCAACCTAACAATTTAACAAACTACAGACATCAATGAAACTGGTTGTACTCACTATTTTCAACTCAGCCACTTCTGACTGGAGTCGAGGAGCAGCCCATATCAGTGTAGACACAGATTCAGCCAGACCAGAATCTAGTTCCCTAATTAAGGAAGAAAAATTAATAAAATTTAACATTCTTTAAAACAAACCAACAAACCTTAGCATTTGTTGCTATCATATAGCTGATAGCCTTGGAAAGCTCTTTCACAAATCTCACTGGATTCTCATAAAATACTCTAGGCTTCCTATTTTACTTGTGGGGAAACTCAAACTGACAAGCCCAAGGTCACAAAGTCCGGAAATGGTTGAGCAAAGACTCAAACTTAGGCCTTTTGATTTCAGACTCCTTCCTTTCTTTTCAACAATTGTCTATATCAAGATCAGGCCTTCCGGCAAAGCCATTAGGAAAAAGGTCCTTGGGTATGTGAAGTAGTCCCCTAGGGCTAGTTGCCCACATGTAGTAAGAAATCACTATTAATGCTTTCACAGATTCCCTTTCTCAAAGAGGTGATTTGATTTAGGTCTTCAAAATGCATTATTTCATTACACTTACACAAAATGAATTAAGTTGTAGATACCTCTGGAACAACACTGTGCCTATAGTTAACACTGTGCCTATAGTTAACAATACTACTGTGCACTTAAAAATGTTAATAGGGTATGGGGCACCTGGGTGCCTCAGTCAGTTAAGCGTCCGACTTCAGCTCAGGTCATGGTATAGTTTGTGGGTTCAAATCCCCTCTGGGCTCTGTGCTGACAGCTTGGAGCCTGGAGCCTGCTTCGGATTCTATGTCTCCCTCTCATTGCCCCTCTCCACCTTATGCGCACACACTCTCTCTCAAAAATAAACAAACATTAAAAAATTAAAAAACAGGGGTACCTGGGTGGCTCAGCCAGTTAAGCGTCCGACTCTTGACCTCACAGTTCATGAGTTCGAGCCCCCGTATCAGGCTCTGTGCGGATAATGCAGAGTCTACTTGGATTCTCTCCCTCCTTCTCTCTGCCCCTCCCCTGCTCTCTCTCTCTCAAAATAAATACATTAAATTAAAAAAATTAAAAACCAAAATACTAAAAATAAATAAATTAAAAATGTTAAGAGGGTAGAGATCTGGGGCGCCTGGGTGGCGCAGTCGGTTAAGTGTCCGACTTCAGCCAGGTCACGATCTCGCGGTCCGGGAGTTCGAGCCCCGCGTCGGGCTCTGGGCTGATGGCTCAGAGCCGGGAGCCTGTTTCCGATTCTGTGTCTCCCTCTCTCTCTGCCCCTCCCCGATCGTGCTCTGTCTCTCTCTGTCCCAAAAATAAATAAAAAAAATTTAAAAGAGGGTAGAGATCTGATGTCATGTATTCTTACCAATAAAGGGAGAGGAGAGGAGGGACACAAGGACTTCTAGAGGATACAAATTTTATTACCTTGATTGTGGTGCTGGTATACGGATGTATGCATATGTCCAAACTCATCAAACTGCATGCATAAAATATGTACAGCTTTTTCTATAAACCATACCTAAATGTATATTTTTTTAAAAAATACAAAATATCTTACTTCATAGACTGGATGAGGCCAAACCGAGCCAGCAGCAGGTCACAATAGAGCTCCAGGATCTCCATGGCCTCCACGAGGTAGTCTTCTCGGATGATGTGCTCCACACGGATCCGAGCTCGTTCATCTTTCCCAGCAGCCAGATAGTCAGCAATCTCTTTCCTTGCTTTCTGGGCCAATTCCGCTAAGTCACAAATCGCATCCAGTCACACAGTAGTAGTACACTGAGCCGCCTGCCCTGCAGGAGACTTCCACTCCGACAGAGAGAAGTGCGTGTTTCTTCTACATCCTAGCTCACTGTTAGCAAATGTAGTCCCAACTCATCTAGTCTCTAGAACTTCCTCCACTATCTAGGTGAGACTACTGTTTGTGTAGCCAAAAATTTCCACCTCAGGAGTCATGTTATCCATTCCCTACAACAAAGTGATTCAGTCTAACTTGTCACAAAGGGCAGCAGTAATATATCTAAAGCTTCAAGGATATGGGATCCCTAAGACTTCATAGTAGTAGCCTAACAGAGCCAAATTATTAGGGTGCTAGAACCTGGTGATGTATTCTGGGAAATAAAATACAAGGAAATCATGCATTACTCACTTTTTTTTTTTTCCAATAGTTTAAGACGGTTTATGACTAATCTTAAATTGACTCGTAAACGCTCAGCTTTAAATCCAGAGCCCAGCATGCTGTGTTGTTCCTCCTGGAAAAAGATAAGAAACACAGCTACTACCTTCAAATTGAAATTAGTATAGAAACTAACATCAATTAGAAGGTAGATTAGCTGACACTATAAACCAGAATGGTTTTCCACAGACAAAATGACATAATGTGATTCACATTTCTTAAAGATCTCTTTGGCTTGTGTGAAGAATTGACTGAGGGAGAAAAAGAATAGAAGCAAGGGACTAAGGAGAAGACTATTACTATAGTCCAGACAAGAGACGGAAACAGTTTAGAATCGGGTAGGTACCAGTGGTAAGGGTAGAGTGACTGGATTTGATATCTTGAAGGCACAGCTCAAAGATGCTGGCGATGGTTAAAACGAGTATTATATATTGCTGTAGGAGCAGGTTGATAAAAAAACTAAGTAGCAGGAAGGCCTCCTACCTCTCCCAAAAATCGCATCAGGGTAGTGATGAGAAAAGATTATCAAATTTAGAACCAAATTCAAAAATATTCTTTCCTTGGGGCACTCAGGTGGCTCAATTAGTTAAGTGTCCAACTTTGGCTCAGGTCATGATCTCATGATTCATGAGTTTGAGCCCCACATCACTTCTGTGCTGACAGCTCAGAGCCTGGAGCCTGCTTGGGATTCTGTGTCTCCCTCACTCTCTGCCCCTCCCCTGCTCGTATTCTCTCTCAAAAATAAATAATAAACATTAAAAAAAATTTTTTTTAATTTCTTCCCCTCAATTCCTCATATCCTCCTGACTCAGCCTTTGGGAAAAAAACTAGTGTACAGAAATATTAATATTTTACTCATGTATAAATAAATATACAAAGGGGTGAAAAGTCCAAGAAAAAAAAACTTTAAAATTCAACAGAAGGCTATTTACCAAGACTTTGACTGAACAGAAGAGTTACAGTCAGTAAAACCACTCCCCTCCACCCACAAGGGGGTATATCATTGTGCATTCCATATTAAGCACAAATCCTATGTTTCTCAATTAATTCTGGACTTGAACTTCAAAACAGGTAACATCCAAACAAAAGCTAGGTCTAACAAAGTAACCAATAAACAGACAAACCAAAGAAGATAGTCAACGTAAAGAAAAACACTAGGGATATTTGTCTGCTTGTGCAAAAACCACTAATAAAAAACATCAGATATGTTTTCCTTTTGTAAAATTACCTGCAGAAGCCTTTATACATTTAATAATTAACCCAAGTCCCAGTTTATAATGGGGTCTCTATGTCATGAAATACCTTGGATCCATTATACTGAGTATTTATTCAAATACTTATTGAATATCTCTACATCAGACAATAGCCCTACAATCCTTGCCCTTAAAGGAACTTATATTCTATTGGAAAAAACAGCTAAAAGAATCTGGCAACTATGAAACTGGTTAGAACTATGATTTTACAGTGTTTCTCAACTGGAAGTGATTTTGCCCCCTATAAGGATATCTGGCAATGACTGGAGACATTCTAAGTTGTCACCATTGGAGGGGATGCTACTGGCATCTGGTGGGTAGATCCAGGAATGCTGCTAAAAATTCTATAATGAACAGGACAGCCCCCCACAACAAAAAAATTATCCAGCCCAAGGGGCACCTGGGTGCCTGAGTCAGATGAGCATCCAACTTGATTTGAGTTCAGGTCACCATCTCACATTTCTTGGGCTCAAGCTGACAGCGCAGAGCCTGCTTGGGATTCTCTCTCTGCCTCTCCCCAACTCATGCAAACAGTCTCACGCTCTCTCTCAAAATAAATAAACATTAAAAAAAGAAACAGATTCATGCAGACTTTTATACAAAAATATTTATCAACACATTTTAGGATCAAAAAACTAGACTAATGAACTGTATGAACAAAGAATATTGCTTATTAAGCAAACTATAGTATATTTATGCTGGATTTTTACATAGCCACTAAATTTTTTTGAAACATATTTACTGAAGTAAAAATATATCAACAATATTAGTTAAAAAGGCAGGACTATATATATGAAGTACGACCTTAAATTCTGAGTTTTTAAATTTTTATTTATTTATTTTTGAGAGAGAGAGAGAGAGAGACAGCACAAGTAGGCGAAGTGCAGAGACAGGGAGACAAAGAATCCGAAGCAGGCTCCAGGATCTGAGCCATCAGCACAGAACCTGACGCAGGGCTCAAACTCACGGACCGTGATATCATGACCTGAGCCGAAGTCAGACACTTAACCGATTTAGCCACTCAGGCACCCCTAATTCTGAATTTTCTGAATTTTAAAAGAGCACACATATATACATACATATAGACAAAGGCTGAACTAAAAAGAAAAAGATGTAATTATTATTATATGTAAACTCTTTTGAAACCCTATGAGTTTAGACTAACAACAGAGCTAATATTAAAAGACAGGGGCACCTGGGTGGCTCAGGTGGTTAAGTGTCCAATTCTAGATTTCGGCTCAGGTTAGGATCTCATAGTTCAGTAGTTTGAGCCCCCCCCATCAGGTTCTGCGCTGGCAGTGTGCAGTCTGCTTGGGATTCTGTCTCTCCTCTTTGCCCCTCCCCAGCTTGCTCTAAGTAAATAAACTTAAATAAAAAAAAAAAAAAACACCTCAGGAGCATATAATTTAGAATTTCTATCAAAGACAAATAATATAAATTCATTTGCCTCCTTAGGAAAAATAATATTGGGGAGCCTGGGTGGCTCAGTCAGTTGACCATCCAACTCTTGATTTCAGCTCAGGTCATGATCTCGCGGTTCCTAAGTTTGAGCCCTACGTTGGGCTCTGTGGTGTCAGTGTGGAGATCATGTAAGATTCTCTCTCTGCCCCTCCCCTGCTTGTGCTCTCTCTCAAAATAAATAAATAAATAAACATTTTTTTAAAAAGGGAAAAACAAAACATTAACTCATCAGAAAACATTAACAATCAAGATCACCTTATCGTAAGTGGAAAATATGTAGAAACTGGAAAACCACAAACTAACAGATACAGAGAACAGACCAGTGGTTGCCACAGGTGGGTGTGTGTGTGTGTGTGTGTGTGTGTGTGTGTGTGTGTGTGAAAAACTACAAAAAAAAATAAGTATGGTGCAATACTGAGCAACAAGCTTACAACTATCTAGTAATTTATGACCATCTCCTTAAACAAACATTAAAGAGAGAGAGCATGCATACCATGTGTGAGCCTGTGACAAAGAGCTAATGCAAGAAAAGGAGGAGAAATCTCCTCACTGGGTGCCAGCTCCTGGCTTTCACATCCATCAGCCTGTCTAACCACTACTCCAGAAACGAAGTCAACAGATGTATAAGGGCAAGATTTGGGTTCAAAGCCCAAATGCGGCATTACCCACAAAACAGTAATATTACAAGTGTGATTAAAAATGTATACATGGTCTTGATATCCCTTTTAACTCAGATGCTGTTCCATCACGGGCCAGTGCAGGGGGAGAGCTATGTAGGAGGACCTTCATTCTGCCATGGAGCTCTGGGAAGTTTCCAAGAAGAGGAAGGATGAGCACTAAGCTTGAAGTGCAAGCAGGGCTCTACAGAGAGGCAATGCAGCAAAGGTAACAGAGGCTTGATTCTCAATACTCACTTCTGTTTTTAACAGCCTTTGTGCGTGCCATTAAACAACTCAGAGCGGCATTTCCCTTACCTTTAAAATGAAGACAACAGCAGATATCACTAAACAAACACAAGAACAAACCATCAAATCCTATCAGGCACTCTCCTATGCACAAAGCATCAGCCATATGCCTCAGCAGAAAGCAAAACAGGCAAGAAAGTTTGTGGTGGACAAAAGAGGAAAACTAGCAGCAGGTCTAATAGGATATTAAACCACAACCAGAAATATAAAGACCAAGTGTCCAGAGAGACAAGTGCCTAAACTCCAAAGAAGGAACATTTTAAAGTTCATGAGAGATGCACAAATGAGGTTCTGGAAAGGGAATGCCTGGGAGAGAACAATGTTAGCAGGAAGGGAGGGGAGAAGAATGATAAGAGCAAAAGGGCAAAAGGGAGAGATTTAGAGTTCTGTCAGGAAGAAGAAAATTTTTTTAAAGTCAAATCAAGAACAATGTATCTTCCCATCTCAATGAAAGTAAAAATTAATGAGGATGTGAACAGAAAAAGAGTACAGCTGATTAATACACTAATACATTAATACATATTAGGAAAGTAAAGTTTACCCCCTAAATTAGAATAGGTATCTAAAGTGAGCTAGACAATGAAAGACACAGGTTAACAGAGAAGGTAGGTTAACAAAGAAGTGACTTTAGCAACATGAAATGTTGGCAGTTGTAAAGACATCTTTATTTCACATATTTGCCTAAGATGGGCAGCATCCACAAATGCTAGTTTAGGACCATGCTGAAAGAGCATAATAGCCTGGAAAAGAAAAGATCCTAAGGGACTGTGAAGGAAAGTGCTGTAATTCTCTGAAGGAGACACTTAACAAATGTTTTATGCTGCAAATTAGAAACCCAACTCTGTGAAGGAAGCTGAAAATACTGAAATGTGGCAAAGTTGTTTTTATTTCAATCCTAATCTTTTAGCTGGGAATGTCTGGGGAAAAGAAACTCCAAAAGCCTACTGTAAACATCTGTGGAAGATGGATAAAAATAAACCCAAATTACTAATCTTATCATTCAGTAGTAACATTTATTCAAATCTTAAAAAGTAAGTAAAATCACAGGGCCTGTTCAGGGACTCTAACAATCAGGGTTCCAGCTGAAAACAGACAGCATCCACATCCTAGGTAATCTGAGAAGAATTTAATAGAGTATTTACAAAGGTGTGGGGAAGGCTCCAAGAAACCAACAAAGGATAGTGTATTGCCCACTAACACATCCAGGCCTGAAGGGCAAGATGAGGAACTGAAACCTGGCGAGGGTAGCTATATGAAAAGGGTCTCCAAGACAGAAATCAAGGTCACTGGTAGAGGCATGCAGACAATTTGCAGCAATCTGGCAGGAAAGGAGAAGGGAAATAAATACCTAGTCCCCATTCCCCCGCCCTCTGGTCTCCTGGTACTTCCATCTACCTACCCCCAGTTGGAAGGCAGAAAGGAAAGGGGCCTACAGACAGTGCCCATGAGTGAGCCTCCAAGGACACAATATCAAAAGGAAAGAATGCTATGTGGCTCTGGAAAAGAAAACAGAAGCTATCTAGCACAAAGACTATACCACACAGGACTAAACAAGCAGGATCTACCAAAGCAACCCCAGATTTACACTGTAGTAAGGTTTCAGCTAACCAGACTAGAAAACTGAAGTTAAATGAATTATCTAAAAAAAGAAAACTGAGTCCTTTATGTCCTTTCCACACTAAATACAGTATGACGAACATAATTTAAGTCTCTTATCTCTAAAGTCCCTTCAACTCTAAGATTCCGCAGGATACTAGATATCCAATTACAGTGAATTTATGGAACAGGCAAAAAGCCATAGACAACGGAGATTAATCCTCAAGACATCTCTTAAAAATCTTATTTTAAGGGGCACCTGGGTGGCTCAGTTGGTTGAGCGTCTGACTTCGGCTCAGGTCATGATCACACAGTCTGTGAGTTACAGCCCCGCATCAGGTTCTGTGCTGACAGCTCAGAGCCTGGAGCCTGCTTCAGATTCTGTCTCCCTCTCTCTATGCCCCTCCCCCACTCATGCTCTGTCTGTCAAAAATAAATAAACGTTAAAAAAAAAAAACTTATTTAAAAAAATAACATAACATTGAAGGGGAACCTGGGTGGCACAGTTGGTTAAGCATCCCACTTTGGCTCAGGTCACAATCTCACGGGTTGTGAATTCAAGCGCCGCATCAGGCTCCGCACTAACCGTGCAGAGCCTGCTTGGGATTCTCCATCTCCCTCCATCTGCCCCTCCCTGCTCACTCTCTCTCTCTAATAAATAAATAAACTTAAAAAGTTATTAAAAAAATAACATAACATTGTTTTCCTGGAAAAAGAAACTCAGCAACTCATTTTACACAGTCTTTCATGCACCTAGTATTTACTAACCATTTTACTATATACCAGCAATGTGCAAGTTCTATATGTAAAAAGATAAAAATTATCAGTCTTCTTGCTATCACACACACAAAAAATTTCAGATCCACGAAACACTAAAACATCGTGAATATAATGTATATCTTAAAGTTATTAACATATAAACAAGTCACCAATAAAAAAATAACCTGACTAAAAAATGAGCAATGGACTTTAAAGAGACATTTCTCCAAAAGTAATATGCAAATGGCCAACAGGCATATGAAAAATGCTCAATTTCACTAATCATTAGAGAAATGCAATCAAACCCACTAGGAGCTAACACTTCACACCCATCAGAATGGCTACTATTAAACAAAAAAAAAAAAAGGTGTTGGCAAGGATGTGGAAAAACTGGAGCCCTTGTGTACCGTTGTTGGTCAGACTGTGAAGAGGGGTACCACTATGGAAAACAGTATGGTAGTTCCTTAAAAAATTGAAAATAGAACTACCATGTGATCCAGCAATCCCACTTCTGGGTACATATCCAACAGAAGTGAAAAAAGAATCTCAAAGAGATATACACACACCCATATTCATAGCAGCATTATTCACTCCAGCCACGAGGTGAATGTAACCCCTATGTACACTGACAGATGGATAAACAAAAAGTACTATTTATGTTTATTTATGTGTTTTGACACACATACAATAGGATATTATTATTAGTACAATCTGCGTCCATGTTGTAGCAGGATTTCCTTCCTTTATAAAGGGATGAATGATATTCTATTATTCTAATATTCTAAAATACAAGTCTATTAGTATTTAATAAAACGTATGCCTTAATGTGTAAGATAAATGTACACATATACCTTAGGATCTGGCAATCCATTCCTGAACATATACCCTAAAAGGCACGTGTACAGAGGGCCATGAAAACATATGTATAAGGATTCTGTGGTAGTAAGGTGGTAGAGGAAAACAAAGTGTCCATTATAAGAGGAAAAATAAAATGTGACAGAAGCATAGGACAGACTGCTCATGCAGCAGTCAGATTAATGAACTAGCTATACTCAGAGCAACCTGTGTAGTCCTTTAAAAAACAAGCAAAAAGCAAACAACAGGGTTCCAGGTTCAGTGCCTCTCCCGCCAAATAAAGCTATATGACCTGAACAGAATGTATGGAGCAGCTATTTGAAGACTCTGAAAAAACTATAATAGTAGCTAGATGGAAAAGACCAGAATCTGAAGAGCCATAAAATGGCAGTGAGTTTATCACTTTTCTTCCCTCTGATATATTTCCTGGCCTAGAAGCAAGGCAGCCTGAAAACCAAAACTGAGGATCAGCACGGAAAGGAAAAAACATTGAGAAGCTCTCTAATCCTGGTTTGAGGAACTGGAAAGGGGTCCTCTGGTGGGGACAGAAAGTGGGTCAACTACATCAAACCAGGAATACCAACTCACCTGAGAAAAGACAGTTATCACCCATCAATGCTGAGATTAAACAGATGTTGGAACTGTGAATTAAATGACAAAGACTTTATGCGGCGCCTGGGTGGCTCAGGTCATGATCTCGGGAATTTGAGCCCTGCATAAGGCTCTCTGCTGACAGCTCAGCGCATGACACCTGCTTTGGATTCTGTCTCCCTCCCTCTCTTCCCCTCCCCTGCTCCAGCTCATCTCTCTCTCTCCCTCACAAAAAAAATAAACACTGAAAAAAAAATTACAAATAAAAAAAAATGAAGGAGACTTTATAAAGCAACTGCTATAAAAAATGCTGCAACAGGGGTACTTGGGTGGCTCAGTTGGTTGAGTGTCCAACTTTGGCTCAGGTCATGATCTCAGGTCATGAGTTCAAGCCCCGCATCAGGCTCTGAGCTGACAGCTTGCAGGCTGGAGCCTGCTTCATATTCTGTGTCTCTTTCTCTCTCTCTGCTCCTCCCCTGCTTGTGCTCTGTCTCTCTTAAAAATAAACATTAAAAAAACATTTTTAAAAAATGCTGCAAAAAGGTGAATACCCTTGAAATAAATGGATATAAAGTCTCAGAAAAGAAATAAAAGATACAAAGAGGAAACAGAAACTTTAGAACTGAAAAAGACAATAACCAAGGTAAGAAACTCACTGGTGGGCTCAGTAGCAGAATAGAAATGACAGAGGACAGAGCCAGGGCACTTGGAAGATATCAATCAATATAGAGTAGCCAATCTGAAAAAGAGATTTAGTTTTTTTTTTAAAAAGTGAACAAAGTATCAGAGACCTGTAGCACAACAGCAAAAGCCCTCAGAGTCCCAGAAAGATGGAAAAAAATAGTGTGGTACCCAAAAATTGTAAAAAACTATAGGCTGAAAACTGTGCAATTTTAGCAAAAAGCTTAAATCTACAGATTGAAAAAGCTTAGGAAATTCAAATCAGAATAAACCCAAAGAAATGTATGCCCAGACTCATAATCAAACTGCTGAAAGCTAAAGACAAATTTGTAAAATACTGAAAGCAGCCAGAGAAAAATGCATTGCCTATTCTATTCAATGACCGTGAATTTCACTTCAGAAACCATGGAAGCCAAAAAGTGGAATAGTATTTCTAAACTGCTGAAAGAACTGTTTGCCAGGAATTGTATATCCACTGAAAATATTCTTCAGAAATAAAGGTGAAATAAAGTCATTTTCAGATGAAGGAAAACTAATAAAAGAATTTGTCACCAAACCTGCTCTAAAGAAGTTTTCCAAGCAGAAGGAAGTGATATCAAAAGGAAACTTGAAAGATTAAAATAAAGGAAGAAATGGCAAATATCTGGGAAATCTAACAGATGACTCTTGAGTCTCTTAAAATTTATTTTACAGTTAAAAGCAAAACTAGTAACATTGTCTAATGTGGTTTTTGAAGTATACAGATGTAATGCATAAGTACAACATAATGAACTAAAAGCTAAAACATGATGTTTCTGTATTCCACAATAAATAAATGGCAAAATACTGACTACAAGTAGACTGTGAAAGTACATCTATTATAATCCCTAGAGTGACCTGTATACCATTCCATACAAAAAAATACCAAAAAACTTGTGACTTTAAACTAGAATACTAAAGTGTTCAAATAACCCCAAAGGCAGGAAAGCAGAAACAGAAAGAAAAACAGAGGAATAGAAAACATAATAAAATGGACCTAAATTCAATGGACCTAATTACGGAGAAATGGTCTAAAACAACAATTTAAAGACAGAGATTGTCCGAATCATCCAAAAAATGGTCCATCTATATACTATCAACAAGAAACTCACTTTGATATAATGAATATATTAAAAGTAAAAGGATGAGGGGCACCTGGGTGGCTCAGTCAGTTAAGCGTCTGACTTCAGCTCAGGTCATGATCTCGCAGTTCATGAGTTCAAGCCCCGCATCAGGCTGTCTGCTCTCATCACAGAGCCCACTTCAGATCCTCTGACTCCCTCTCTCTGCCCCCTCCCATGTTCGCATTTACCTGTCTCTCAAAAATAAACATTTAAAAAATAAAAAGCAAAAGTAAAAGGATGAAAAGGGGTGTATCATGCAAACATAAAAAAAAAAGTTGGAAGTTTTTATCTTTTGACACCCCTCCACCTATTTTAGTACAAACTTCCAGTTGTAAAATAAAGTCATGAGGAAGTAAATGTAGGGATTAGTTAATAATACTACACTGCATATTTGAAAGTTGCTGAGAATAGATCCTAAAATTTGTTATCATGAGATGCCTGGGTGGCTCAGTTAGTTAAGCATCTGACTCGATTTTGGCTCAGGTCATATCTCAGGGTTTGTGAGTTTAAGCCCTGACTGGGCTCTGTGCTGATAGTGCAGAACCTACTTGGGATTCATATTCTCATTCTCATTCTCTCTCTCTCTCTCTCTCTCTCTCTCTCTCTCTCTCTCTCTCTCTCCCCCCTTCTCTCTCTCAAAATAAATAAATTAAAAAATAAACTAAAGAAAAAAAAGGGGGGGAACAGGGCACCTGGGTGGCTCAGTAGGTTACGTGTCTGACTCTATTTCAGCTCAGGTTATGATCACACAGTTCTTGAGTTCAAGTCCCAACAATTGCACAGTCAGTGCAGAGCCTGCTTGGGATTCTCTCTCTCTTTGCCCCTTCCCACCTGTGCTCTTACTCTAAGTAAACAAAAAAAAACTTAAAAAAAAATGTTAAAAAAGAAAAAAAATAAAGGGGCACCTGGGTGGCTCAGTTGGTGAAGTGTCTAACTTCAGCTCAGATTTTGGCTCAGGTTCATGGGATTCTCTCCCTCTCTCTGCTCCTCCCCTGCTTGCTTGCCTCCCTCCTCCCCACTCCCCTCCACCAATAATAAATTAAAAAGAAAAAAGTTAAAGTTAGTTGTAGAGACTATATTAATTTTAGACCAAGTAGTTTTCAGAACAAGGAAAACGAAGAATAGAAAAGGAACATTAAATAATGATAAAAAAGTGAATTTACCAAGGAAATACAACAATCCTAATAATAAATGCACCTAAAAGTAATGCTTTAAAATACATGAAACAAAAACTGACAGGAAAGGAGAAATAAATCCCTAATTACAGATGGAGACTTCCACATGCCTTCCTCAGTAACTGATCAAACTGGTGGAATATCAGCAAGGAAATACAAAAACTGTATCTCATTGATAATTACTAAACACTCCAGCCAACCCAGTAATCATGTACATGGAAAACACTTGAATGTAGACCATATCCTAGGCTAAAAAAAAAAACCTTAACAGAACACAACAGAAGTCACACAGAGTATGATCTTAAACCATGTGGAACTGAACTAGATAGAACTCAGTAACAACAAAACACAGCAAAAAATCTCCAAACACTTGGAAATTAACAACACACTTCTACATAATCCATGGGTCAAAGAGGAAGTTGCAAGCAGAAACATTTTTATTTAATTAAAAAAAATTTTTTAATGTTTATTCATTTTTGAGAGACAGAGAGCATGAATGGGGAAAAGGTAGAGAGAGACAAAGGGAGACACAGAATCCCAAGTAGGCTCCAGGCTCTGCATTGGCATCAGAGCCCGACACAGGGCTCAAACCCACAAACCGTGAGAACCTGAGCTGAAGTTAGACACTTAACCAACTGAACCACCCAGGCACCCTAAGCAGAAACATTTTTAAAGGTATGAACTGCAGAAAATGAAAATATTGAAACTTGTACATGTAGCTTAAAAAGTAGTCCTGGTGCACGTGGGTGGCTCAGTCGGTTAAGCATCAGACTTCAGCTCAGGTTGTGATCTCTTTGTGAATTCCAGCCCTGCATCGGGCTCTGTGCTGATGGCTGGAATCCGAGCCTGCCTGCTTCAGCTTTTGTGTCCCCCTCTCTCTGCCCCTCCCCCACTCACACTCTGTCTCTCAAAAATAAATAAACTTAGAAAAAAATTTAAGGGGTGCCTGGGTGGCTCAGTCGGTTGAGCATCCAACTTCAGCTCAGGTCATGATCTCACCGTTATGAGGTTGAGCCCCACTTCAGGTTCTCTTTTTGTCAGCACAGAGACTGCTTCAGATCATCTGTCTCCCTCTCTCTGCCCCTCCCTGACTCATGCTCACTTGCTCGCTCTCTCTCAAAAATAAATTTAACTTAAAATTTAAAAAGTTAAAAATTAAATAAAAATTGGCAAATTTGGGGGCACCTGGCTGGCTCAGCCAGTAGAGCATGTGACTCTTGACCTCAGGGTGGTGAGTTTGAGTCCCATGTTGTCCATAAAGATTACTTTAAAAAATTGATACATCTATAGCAAACTGGCAAAAAAAAAAAAAGGGGGGGGGGGACACAAACTATCAGGAATGAAGAGGGAAATATCATTACAGATCCTACAGACATTAATTAAAAGGGGACATTATTAGGGTGCCTGGGTGGCTCAAGTCAGTTGAGCGTCTGAATTCAGCTCAAGTCATTATCTCATGGTTTGTGGGTTCAAGCCCCACGTCAGGCTCTGTGATGACAGCTCGGAGTCTGGAGCCTGCTTCAGATTCTGTGTCTTCCTCTCTCTGTCCCTCCCCTGCTCACACACTCTCACTCACTCTCTGTCTCTCTCTCTCTCTCTCTAAATAAACATTAAAAAAAAGGGGGGGGGGAATATTATTATCGAATTATGCCTACAAATTCAAATGAGTCAAGAATGGACAAATCTCTTATACTTAATTTACCAAAATCAACAGAAAAAGAAAACGTAACAGGGGCGCCTGGGTGGCTCAGTCAGTTGAGAGTTTGACTTCGGCTCAGGTCATGATCTCCCGGTTTGTGAGTTCGAGCCCCGCATCAGACTCTGTGCTGACAGCTCAGAGCCTGGAGCCTGTTTCAGATTCTATGTCTCCCTCTCTCTCTGACCCTCCCGTTCATGCTGTCTCTCTCTCTGTCAAAAATAAATAAACATTAAAAAACATTTCTTAAATAAAAAATAAACTGTAAGATATGCAAACATCTATAATACAAACCCTATGAAAGGATTATAACTAGTGAATACAAAACTATTTCTCAGTATTCTACCTTGTTTATATACAGGCATACCTCTTTTTATTGCACTTCTCACATACTGCATTTTTTCAACTTGAGGGTTTGTAACCCTGCATTAAGCAAGTCTATCAGCACCATTATTTCAAAAGCATTTGCTTACTTCAAGTCTGTGTCACATTTTGTTAATTCTCACAATATTTCAAACTTTTTCATTATTATTACATTTGTTATGGTGACAAGTGATCAGTGACGTTTGATGTTAATATTTCAATTGTAACTGGGGTGCCACCAATCACTCCACAACCACTCCAATGTAAGACACTGAACTTTGTAAGTGTGTGTGTTCTGACTGTTCCACCAACCAGCCATTCCCCCATCCTTCTCCCTTTGCTTAAGCATCCCTATTCCCCAAGAAACAATACTAAAATCAGGCCAATCAATAACCCTACAACGGCCTCTAAGTGTTCAAGGAAAAGAAGAATCATATGCCTCTCACTGTAAATCAAAAACTACAAATGATTAAACTCAATAAGGAAAACACGTCAAAAGCTGAGACAGGCCGAAAGCTAGGTTTCTTGCACCAGTTAGTCAAGTTGTAAATGCAAGGGAAAAGTTCTTAAAGGAAATGAAAAGTGTTACCCCACTGAAGACACAAATAAGAAAGTAAAACAGCCTTACTGCTGACATGGAGAACGTTTTAGTGGTCTGGATGGATAAAAGATCAAACCAGCCACAACATTCCCTAAACCAAAGCCCAATCCAGAGGAAGATCCTAACTCTCCTCAATTCTACAAATTGAGAGAGGAGAGGAAGCTGCAGACAAAAAGCCTGAACCTCGAAGAGGTTGATTCATGAGGTTTGAAGAAAGAAGCCATTTCCCTAACATATAAGTGCTGATGTAGAAGCTGCAAAAAGTTATCCAGAAGATGTAGTTAAGATAATCAATGAAGGTGACTAAAACAACAGATTTTCAACATAGATGAAATGGCCTTACACTGGAAAGAGATGCCATCTAGGACCTCTATAGCTGAAGAGAAGTCAATGCCTGGATTCAAAGCTTCAAAGGAAAGGCTGATTCTTGTTAAGGGCTAATATAGCCAGTGACTTTAAGTTGAAACCAATGCTCATTTACCATTCTAAAAATCCTAGGGCCCTTAAGAATTACACTAAATCTGGGGGCCTGGGTGGGTCAGTCAGTTGAGTATCTGACTTCAGCTCAGGTCATGATCTCATGGTTTGCGAGTTCGAGCCCCACATAGGGCTGTGTTGACAGCTCAGAGCCTGGAGTCTGCTTTGGGTTCTGTGTCCCTCCCTCGCTCATGCTGGTTGTCTCTATTTCTCTCTCTCTCTCTCTCTCTCTCTCTCTCTCTCTCTCTCTCTCTCTCAGATTAAATAAAACATTAAAAAAAAAAATTATGCCAAATCTAGGGGAGCCTGGGTGGCCCAGGCGGTTACCCGCTTGACTTTGCCTCAGGTCATGATCTTGTGGTTTGTGAGTTTAAACCCCACATTGGGCTCTGTGCTGACGGTGCAGAGCCTGCTTGGGATTCTCTCTCTCTCTCTCTCTCTCTCTCTCTCTTTCTCTTTCTCTCTCAAAATTAAATAAAACTTGGAAAAAAAAAAAAAAACCAAAGAATTATGCTAAATCTACTCTGCCTGTGCTCTATAAATGGAACAACAAAGCCTGGATGATAGCACATCTGTTTATAACATGGCTTATTAAATATTTTAAGCTCACCATTGAGACCTACTACTCAGAACAAAAAGATTCCTTTCAAACATGACTGTTCATTGACAACACACCTGGTCACCCAAGAACTCTGATAGAGATGTATGAGATTAATGTTTCCAATGCCTGCTAATACAACAACCATTCTGCAGCCCCTGAATCAAGGAGTAATTTCAACCTTCAAGTCTTATTACTATTTTCTTTAGTATTTAAAAAAAAAAAATTTTTTAACGTTTATTTTTGAGAGACACACAGAGTGCTAGCTGAAGAGGGGCAGAGAGAGGGAGACACAGAATCTGAAGTGGGCTCCAGGCTCTGAGCTGTCAGCACAGAGCCCAATGAGGGGCGTGAACTCACAAACAGTGAGGTCACAACCTGAGCCAAAGTCGGTCGCTCAAATGACTGGGCCACCCAGGTGCCCCTCAAATCTTATTATTTAAGAAATAAATACATCTTACATGGCTAGAGCTGCCATAGAGAGTGACTCCCCTCATGGACTTGGGCAAAGTTAATCAAAAACCTTCTAGGAAGTATTCACCATCCTAGATGCCACTAAGAACATCTGATTTGTGATTCATGTCAAGAGGGTAAAATATCCATATTAACAGTAATTCGGAAAACACTGACTCCAAACTTTGACGGGTTTGAGACTTTAGTGGAGGAAGTAACTGCAAGTGTATAAAGAGCAAAACTAGTAAAATTAAAAAGGGGAGGCTGAAGATGTGGCTGAATTGCTGCAATTTCATGATAAAAACTTTGATGAGAAGTTGTTTCTTTTTTTTTTTTTAAGTTAATTTATCTATTTACTTAAGCAATTTCTACACTCAATGTGGGGCTCAAACTCAAGATCAAAAGACCAAGAGTCACATGCTCTTTCGAGTCAGCCAGGTACCCCGAGACGTGTTCCTCATAAATAAACCACATTCTTTAGTGGTTTCTTGAGATGAATTCTACTCCTGGTGAAGATGCTGTGATTGTTGACACGACAACAAAGAATTTAGGATATGACATAAACTTAGTTGATAAAGCAGCAACAGGGTTTGAGAGGACTGACCCAAATTTTGAAAAAAACGGTCTATGGTGGGTAAAATATTATCAAACAGTATCATATGCTGAGAAATTGTTCATGAAAGGAAGTCAACTGATGCAAAAACAAAAAAACAAAAACACCCAACTCCGTTATTGTCTTAAAATTTTAAGAAATTGCCACAGTTCCAGCTTCACCTGCATCAGTCAGCAGCCATCAACATGTAGGGAGGACCCTCCAGAAGTTAGAGCTTGCTGAAAGTTAGCATTTTTTTAACTTTTTTTTTTTTTTTTTTTTTTTTTTGCGAGAGAGGGCATGCACTTGCACGTGTGGGGGAGGAACAGAGGGAGGAAAGAGAGAATCCTATGCAGGCTCCACAACCAGTGCTGAGCTGCATGCAGGGCTCAATCTCACAACCATGAGATCATGACCTGAGCTGATATCAAGAATTGATGCTTAACCAACTGAGCTACCCAGGTGCCCCAGCAATAAAATATTTTTAATTGAAATATATTTTTTTAGACATAATGCTACTGTACACTTAAAAGACTACAATATAAACATTAACTATTATATGCACTATGAAAACAAAAAAATTGATTTGTCTCATTTCACTGTGGTGGTCTAGAACGGAACCCACAATATCTCCAGGGAAGGCATGTACTGATCTACTAATATTTTTATTAGTGTAACACCACTATGTCACACATTGGTTCTTCCCAAATCCTTACTTTATCCCAATTCTTAACTCTGGAACAACAAATCCATCTAGTCCCTCTTTTTTTTTTTTTTTTTTTTAACGTTTATTTATTTTTGAGACAGAGAGAGACAGAGCATGAACGGGGGAGGGGCAGAGCGAGAGGGAGACACAGAATCTGAAACAGGATCCAGGCTCTGAGCCATCAGCCCAGAGCCCGATGCGGGGCTCGAACTCACGGACCGCGAGATTGTGACCTGGCTGAAGTCGGACGCTTAACCAACTGCGCCACCCAGGCGCCCCCATCTAGTCCCTCTTTTATCATTAAGTTCCAGAAGTCTTTTAAAGGATAATCTCTTACAAATCAAAACCACAATGAGATACCACCTCACACCTGTCAGAATGGCTAACATAAACAACTCAGGCAACAACAGATGTTGGCAAGGATGTAGAGGAAGATCTCTTTTGCCCTGTGGGTGGGAATGCAAACTGGTGCAGCCACTCTGGAAAACAGTGTGGAGGTTCCTCAAAAAATTAAAAATAGAACTACCCTACGACCCAGCAATTGCACTACTAGGTATTTATCCAAGCATAGGTGTGCTGTTTTGAAGGGGCACATGCACCCCAACGTTTATAGCAGCGCTATCAACAATAGCCAAAGTATGGAAAGCACCCAAATGTCCATCAATAGATGAATGGATAAAGAAGATGTGGTATATATATATACAATGGAGTATTACTTGGCACTCAAGAAAGAATGAAATCTTGCCATTTGCAACTAGATGGAACTGGATGGAACTAGAGGGTATTATGCCAGGCGAAATTAGAGAAAGACAAATATCATATGAGGACTTTAAGACACAGAACAGATGACCACAAGGGAAGGGAAGCAAAAATAATGTAACAGGGAGGGGGACAAAACATAAGAGACTCTTAAACATGGAGAACAAACAGAGGGCTACTGGAGGGGATGTGGGAGGGGGGATGGGCTAAATGGATAAGGGGCATTAAGGAATCTCCTCCTGAAATCATTGCTGCACTATATGCTAACTTGGATGTAACTTAAAAAATAAATAAAAATAAATAAAAATAAGCAGAAATATGTAACAAGAACTTAAAAAAATGAAAATGAGTCAAAGTAAATAAAGGATAATCTCTTCATTGTGAAAAAGGGAAGGTGTAAAACCATGGATTGAGTCATTCCTCATGTTGTTTGGAGGATAAAGGTGAGACTGCTGCAGTTCACACCTGCTGCCCCAAATCATGAAGCTGCCCAGAGGTAGTAATCCTGAAAGCTCTATTGAAGTAGCTAAAAAGAGCAAAAAAGATCCTGAATTTCTAAAGGACCAGCTTTAGAGTATGTAGCTCCAAAAGTGCAGTGGGTAAGGGAGGAAGTAGAGCGAATAGTGGGCTAGAATGGTATTATGCAATATAAAAAAAAGTTTTTATATTTGAAATGTATTATTTTACTTATCTTGAATATTTCTTCCTTATAAAATAAATGATATGAACAGATTTAGGTATGACCGCTGTATTTCAGCTATGAAGATGTCACATTAAAGTACAAACAAGCTAGAAGGCATTTCCAAGTTAATATAGTCCAATCCTTAAAACCTTTCATTTACAGAATGCCAACTTTACTATATTTTCACACTGTTACCTAATCTCACTGACCAAAACAAAAACTTCACTGACCAAATTAATCAAGATTAAAAAATTAATAAAATAAAGGGCCACAAGACCTGTAGCATCATGTGTAACTCACAAGAAACGTATAGGCTACAGAATTCAGGGACCATCAAGATTTTCTGGAAGAAGCTATAAATACTGAAATATGTAGGCATTATTAAAGTGTTTTTTATCTTGTTTCTCAATGAAATTAGTATTAAAAAAAAAATCACAAAAAATTCAGTGGGTATACATTTTACCAAGTTTTTCCTCATACTGTTACAAACCTGTAATCATGCACTCTGACACTATTGAATCTTTTTATCAAGTGACACAGAATCTGTTACAGTGTTTGTAACTTTAATGGCTGCCTAATATTCCAATGAGTAATAATTTCTAAATTATTTCCCTTTCTGACATTTGTCATATAATGCTGAAATTAGTATTCATGTGCATACTACTTTTCCTGTATTTGAAATCATTTCATTAGACTATAATCTCTAGCTTTATTTTTTAAATCAGCATCGACTGCATACAGCTGGGACTTGATTCTAACTTTAAAGGAATGAGAACTTGGGGTGCCCGGGTGGCGCAGTTGGTTAACCGTCCGACTCTTGATCTCGGCCCAGGTCATGATCTCACAGTTGGTGAGTTTGAGCCCCGCATCAGGCTCTGTGCTGATGGTGCAGAGCCTGCTTGGGATTCTGTCTCTCCCTCTCTCTGTCCCTCCCCTGCTTGTGCTCTCTCTCTCTCAAAATAAATAAATAAACTTAATAAAAAAAAAAAAAAAAAAGGAATGAGAACTTAAGCAGACTAGAGTTGGGGATTCTGGAGGGTCCTGATCACTTAGAAGCCCAGAGGCACAGGAAGAGAATAAAAACAAATAATTTGGACAAAACAATAACACTAGTTTAAAAATGAGAGCATTTAAGAAACTAGGTGACTTTAGGACTGCCTGGGTGGCTCAGTCTGTTAAGTGTCCAACTCTTGATCTCAGCTCAGGTCATGATCTCAAGAGTTCCAGAGATGGAGTCCCTAGTCAGGCTCTGCACTGACGGCACAGAGTCTGCTTGGGATTCTCTCTCTGCCCCTCCCTTGCTCTCACTCTCAAAACAAATGAAGTTAAAAAAAAAAAAAAAACTAGGTGACTTCGAAATGCAATACTAACACTAAATTTTCAAAACACTCCTTTCTCTTCTAACAAAAGGATACTACCAAGTCTTCCTATCCCAGAAGATGTAATTCTGAGGAAGCTGTAAAAAAATTTCCCAGGGCACCTGGGTGTCTCAGTTAAGCCTCCGCCTCCAGATTTCCGCTCAGGTCATCATCTCAAGGTTCCTGAGATGGAGCCCGTCTTGGGCTGTGCACAGATAGCAGGGAGCCTACTTGGGATTCTCTCTCTCTCTCTCTCTCTCTCTCTCTCTCTCTCTTCCCCTACCCCACTGGCGCACTCTCAAAATAAATAAACATTTAAAAAAAAGAAAATTTCCCATGGACTACTGGAGTGTAGATAGTCAATAAACTTCTACGTGTTTACGCGCACACACACATATCTCAACCACTATTTTGTTAACATACACAAGGAGGAACACAAACAAAACAAAATTGGCTCTGAACTGATCGCTGAAGTTGGAAGAGGAGGGAATTCATTACACTGCCTACGTTTGTCTGCCTGAAATTTTAATGAAAACTTAAAAATATATATGCATAATAGAGAAAACTACAAGTCCCCAAAAAGTTACTTATGACCGGCTTTTGTTTTTTATTTTACTGCAACAGAAAATGAAAGTGGTTGTCTTTCCTACTGTCTAATTGTAAACGGACCCTCCATGGATCCCTATCCTTGCAGAAGTTTACGCTGCTGGAGTTTTCAAATCCTCAACTCCGGCACCCCCGAGGAGGAACGCTGAGAACACAAAGAGGAGAGAGACAAGGACAGGGCCTCAGGCTTCTCACAAGGTCTCTCCTAACACACGTAGGGGTCTGCGAAAAGGGGCGAAGACCGCTGCTTGCTCAAAACAGAAAAAGGCCATTTTCTCTGGCCAAAGGAGGCCCAATTCCAGCCCCCCCCCCCACCAGGCACCACCTCAGGGGGCCGCCCCGCCAGGTGGAGGCGATCAGACTGTCACGCACACCGGAGACACCGACCTTCCCGAAGTCTCTCTGAACCAGTGGAAACGGCACAAGGGTGTCACCGAAACCGCAGAACGAGCCCTGTCACCATCGGGAGGCAGAGCCGAGGCCGTGGCGTTTCCGCCTCGAGGCAGGAATGACAACGGGAAAGTTTCGCCGCTTCAAGTAACCAAGACCAGCGGTCTCCCGAGCTGCTCGAGGCCCTGCCACGCCCCCAACCCCGGCCTCCATTAGGCCTCCCGCACCGCGGACTCTCGGGCCTGACCTCGGGCCTGACCCCCAAACCCAGGATCCTTCCCTTTCTCAACTGCCACCTGGGGGTCGTCTGAACCCCAGATTTGGGACTTCCAAGTACGGAGCGCAGTGGGAAGAGGAAAACAAAGACCCTTGACGCTGAGACTGCCACACTCACCTGGCTGAATCCAGGTGCAAAAACGGCTGAGACAGACTTAGCACTCAAAGACCAGCATCCAAAATGGCGGGTCCCTCAGCCTCAGCACAAGCAAGCGCGGGCGGAGGAATCTGCGAGGCCAAGCTAGCCACGCCCCCCTTTCCAGGGATTGGCTGCGTTCCCGCCCCGCCCGGAACTCACGTTCGGAGGGACTGGGAAGCTCCCTCATTGAGCTCCCTCTGGAGCCGGTGCAATGGGAACTACTTCCCGCGGCGGAGGCATGGGTGGTGACGCGTTAAGACTTCACGCCCTCTGCATTAGCGTTCTCCGGTAGAGGCGCGTCCTGAGTATCGCATAGCTTGACCTGGGCGCAGGGAGGCAGGAGGGAGTGGTTTGTTCACCTGCTTTGTGCTCAATTCCTTTTTCCGCATTGTTCCATTCCCTCGAAAAATCCGCTCCAGCACTACCTTTTAAACACCCAGTGTTACTCCTAGAGATTTGCTCCGGTGCCTCGCTCAACTCCATTGGCCCTGGGGGCTTTCCCTGGTGTCCGTTTCTTTCCTCCGGCGGCAATGACTGAGCAGGTTTCCACCCTTTAAAAGCTTTTTATCCGACCCTTCACCCTATTCCCTTAGTTGCCCACCATCACTCCATCGATCCCCTCCAATAGTCTTGCCCCCTTTTAAAACCAAGTCCCATTACTATTTTAACCAGACTCTCTAGCCTGTATTATATAATTCACTAGTATGTTTCCTCAACACCACGTTCTCCAGAAACTTACCATATCTTTGTTCAGAGGAAACTTGGATATAGTTGTCTTTGTTTTCCACTTGAAAATAGTCTGCTTACTATTGGAAGGGGCTTCTTAGGCTCTTGGCTTCTAGAAGGAGGTAACCCTGCCCCCTGCCGTAAAGGCTTCATCTACCGGGATCAACACTGTGGTTTGCTAAATTATAATGCGGTCATATGACAAGGATGGACTATGCGTAACTGTATGAGGTTTTTATGAATTTAGATATACTGTTTTTATAACCACTTGCGGTATTTCTAAATAAAACCGGTTCCAGAACCTCAAAATACAGTGTTTGGTTCTTTTTAAATGTGTGGGGTTTTTTCCCCTGTAAATGCATGCAAATATAATTCAGCCCGTTGTGCAATAAGGTAATGGCATCTAAAAAAAAATAGAAGGCAGATTGCTTGAATTTAAAAAGCCTTGGAGACACTGCAATCAAATGGAATGTGTGTGGATCTTGTTTAATGATTCAAACAAGCCAACTATAAAAGACATTTTGAGACAATCAGGGAAATTACTTTATGTACGAAGTATTACAAGATACTAACCAAAGAGTTGTTCTTTTATAAGCATGAAAGTGGCATTGAGATTTTGTAAGAAAATGTCTTTTTTAAATTTTTTAAGAAACGAATACTTTGCAAAGGGGTAAAATGGCACAAAAATCTTGATAATTGTTTAATTGGATGAGAGTTACTGTACAATTATCTCTACCCTTAAGCATGTCTTCAAATGTTCATAGTCAATAAGTCAAAAGGTGAAAGCGGCCCAACTACATGGTGCGAAGACTGGATAAATAAAATGTGGTACATACATGCAATGGAATATTATGCAGCCTAAGAAGGAAGGAAATTTTGACACATCATCTACAACATGGATGAACCTTGAAGACATTCTAGTATGGGAAATAAGCCAGTCACAAAAGGACATACACTGTGTAGTTCCATCTATATGAGGTATCTAAAGAGGTCAAATTCAGAGAGGGAGAAAGTAGAAATTCAGAGAGGGAGAAAGCAGAATAATGACTACCAGGGGCTAGAGGGAGGGGAAAGTGGGAATTATTGTTAAATAAGCACAGAGTTTCAGTTTGGCAAAACAAAAGTTCTGGAGGTGGATGGGGTGATGGCTATGATTATGTGAATGTACTTAATGCTACTGAACTGTAAATTAAAAATGGTTAAAATGCTAACTTTTAGGGGTGCCTGGGTGGCTCAGTCGGTTAATGAGTTTGAGCTCTGCATTAGGCTCTGTGCTGACAGCTCAGAGCCTGGAGCCTACTTCAGATTCTCTGTCTCCCTCTCTCTCTCTACCCTCCCCCTTGCGTGCTCTTCCTCTCTCTTTCTCTCAAAAATAAATAAACATTTTTTTTAATTTTAATTCTAACTTTTAGATTATGTATATTTCACCACAATAAAAAAACAGTTCATAACAAATTTAAAAAAAAATTTTTAATGTTTACTTACATTCAAGAGAGAGAGACACACAGTGCGAGCAGGGGAGGGGCAGAGATACGGAGACAGAATCCAAAGCAGACTCCAAGCTCTGAGCTGTCAGCTGTCAGCTGTCAGCCCCAACGTGGGGCTCAAACCCATGAGCCATTAGATCATGACCTGAGCAGAAGTGGACACTTAAGGAACCGAGCCACCCAGGCGCCCCCTAACAAAATTTTTTAAATTAAGTCTATGTCATGAAGGGGATTAAATAAACAGCATATATATTAATCATTTAAATGGAAAATGTGGAATCTTCTACCAGAAAACTGGCTCTAGATTAAAAGGGACTAATGAGACATAATAACCAAATAAAATACATAAAATTCAATTGGATCTTGGTTAAAAAAAGGAAAGATACTGGGGGAACAACTTAAGAAATTCAAATGTGTGTTTAATATTAGACATTATGAAATTATTGTTAATTTTCATAAGCATAATCATTGTTTGATAAGTGTAATCACAGTGTAGGAGAGTCCCCTTATTCTTAGGAGATGTATGTTGAACTATGTAAAAGTGAAGGATCATGTTGTCTGCAACTTACTTTCAAAGTGTTCAGAAAACAAAAAGTGTGTGTGTTTATACTAGGCTATTATATATCTCCATGGGAAGTAGTAGTTTCCCGCCCAGAAACTACCAGATTAAACCAAGTTCCCAGCAATAACTATATTATGATTCTGTTCTGCATTTAGTTTAAAAGCAGGATAAAGGGGACTGAATTTAATACCTTCTTTTTTTTTGAAAGTAAAAATATGCTTGTTTTTACTAATTTGAAAGTATATGTGTGGGGTTTAATGAAAGACTCCTCATGCCATTATTAATTTTTTGGAATACATTATTTAAAATTTTGTTATTTTAAATTTAACACAAATAATAATATGCAAACTGTCAGTAAACCTGCTTTTTATACTTAATATAGCCTGTATATCATTTTTTTAAGATTTATTTTTTTTATTTTTTTATTTTTGAGACAGAGAGACAGAGCATGAACAGGGGAGGGGCAGAGAGAGAGGGAGACACAGAATCGGAAGCAGGCTCCAGTCTCTGAGCCATCAGCCCTGATCCCGACGCGGGGCTTGAACTCACAGACCGCGAGATGGTGACCTTAACTGAAGTCGGGCGCTCAACCGACTGAGCCACCCAGGCGCCCCTTTTAAGATTTTTTTTAAATGAGAGACAGAGTACAAGTGGGGGAGGAACAGAGAGAAAGGGAGACACAGAATCCAAAGCAGGCTCCAGGCTCTGAGCTGTCAGCATAGAGCCCAACACGGGGCTCGAACCCATCACCCATGAGTTCATGACCTGAGCCAAAGTCAGACACTTAAAGTTTTTATTTTTAAGTAATCTCTACAGGGACGCCTGGGTGGCTCAGTCAGTTAAGTGTCTGACTCTTGACTTTGGCTCAGGTCATGATCTCATGGTCATAGGACTGAGTCCTGCATTGGGTTCCACACTGAGCATGAAGCCTGCTTGGGATTCTCTCTCTTCCTCCCTCTCGCTGCCCCTCCCACCCTCTCAAAATAAGTAAATAAAAATTAAAAAAAAAAAGTAATCTCTACACCCAACATGGAACTAGAACTTAAGAGTCCCATACTCTATCAACTGAGCCAGCCACACACTCCATTCTGCATATCTTTTCCTATCAATACATATAGATCCATCTTTAACAATGGAAGCAGGTACACAATTATTTAGCCAATCATCTCTTATTGATACTTAGGCTGATTCCAGTAATGTTCTGTAATGTACTATAATGAATATTGTTCTAAATATATATATATGAATACTTTCAGACTATTTTTCCTCAGAGTATTTATTCAAGACAGATTCCCATAAGTGGTAATGCTAGGTCAAAGGGTATGCATATTTAAATTTTTGATGCCTATGTTATGGGCTGAACTGTGTCCCCCCCCCCTCCAAATTCGTATGTTGAGATACTAACCCCCAGTATCTCAGAATGTGACCTTACTTGGAGACTGGGTCTTTACAGAGGTAGTCAAATTAAAATGAGGTCCTTAGAGACAGCCCTACTCCAATATGACTTGTGTCCCATAAAAAGGTGAAATTTGGAGATAGACACACATGCAGGGAGAACACCAAGTGAAGATGAAGGCAAAAGCAAAGCATCTACAAACTGAGAAACACCAAAGATTGCCAACAAACCACCAGAAGCTTTCAGGAGAGGCCTGGAACCAATTCTTCCTAATAGCCCTCAGAAGGAACTAACCCTATTAATACCTTGATGTAGAACTTCTAGCCTCCAGAATCATGAGACAATAAATTCCTGTTGTTTAAGCCACCCAGTTTGTGGGACTTTGTTAAAACAGCCCTAGCAAACTAGTACAACCTGTTACCAGACAGTTCTCCCAGAAGGTTCTATAATTTTATCCTCCTAGTAATAGTATATGTGCATGCCCATTTCCTCATACTCCCCAACTGTGGGCATTGTCAATCTTTCTAATCTTTTTGAAACTAATAAATTATTTTAATCTGCATATCTTTGAACATTAGTAAGATTGACTAGCTTGTAAATAGTGTGCTCATTATAGGTTTTGCCCATTTTCCTAATAATGCAAATAAACTTTTAAAATAAATTTTTTTACGGTAATGCATAAACAGCAATACACACACGCGCACACACGCGCACACACACGAGCGCGCACACACACGCGCACACACACACACAGCTGAAAAAGATTTACAATAAACACTGTCTCCGTCCTTTGCCCCTTAGTCTTTTAGTCCCTCACTCTAGAAATAGAAGAACTGTTGTTACCAGATTCTGGTGCCTTAGAGCAAGTTACTTAATCTCTCTGTGCCTCAGTTTCCTCATCTGTAAAATGGGAATGCCACCACCTACCTTAATAAAATTGTTATGAGGATTAAATGTGCTAATAACAAAAAGCTCTTAGAACGGTGTATTAAACAGATAATGTTTAATGCTTTCAAAATCCTTCCAGTGATATTATGGGCACATAAAACTATATAAATATATATGCCTTTCTTCTACACATGTACTACTAGCATACTATTTATGGTAACCTATAACTTGTACTGCAACATACATTAAGATATACATCTTAGAGGCACACCTGGGTGGCTCAGTCAGTTAAGCGTTTGACTTCGGCTCAGGTCATGATCTTGAGGTTTGTGAGTTAGAGCCCTGCATCGGGCTCTGTGCTGACAGCTCGGAGCCTGGGGCCTGCTTCCAATTCTGTGTCTCCCTCTCTCTCTGTGCCCCTCTCCACCTACACTCTGTCTCTCTCTCTCTCTCTCTCTCTCTCTCTCTCTCTCTCTCAAAAATAAATAAAAATAAAGAGAAATTTTAAGATATATATCTTGGAGATTGTTCCATATCAGCAGTTTTCAATAATTCTCATTCTTTTAAAGGGCTGAATAATATTCCAATATATACATATACTATAATTTTTTAACACTGTTCTATTGATGTGAATTTAGATTATTTCCAATATTTTGCCTCTGTAAACAATGCTGCAATGACTAGATATTGGCCTGCATGGATTGTATTTATTAGGTAAATTCCCAGAAGCAGAACTGGATCAAGGGTAGGTATATTTTTAATGTTAATAGATATTGCCAAATCACCCTTGAAAGAGGTAGTTCAATTTACATTGCCACCAATGTATGAGAGTTTCTATTTCCCCATGCCCTCAGTAGCATAGTGTGTTTGGATAACTTTCGGAATAGTTGACATTATTGCAACTTTGTTCAAACCATGAAAGTAAAGATCTGTGGAAAGTGTCATTGAGCCCATGTCTTGCTAAAACCTTCTCCAAATGGCCAATAATAAGCACGTAAGAAGGTGGTCAACATCTTTAGCCATCAGGGAAAGGTAAATCAAAACCACAATGAGATATTACTTCATACCCCTACAATAGCTATAGTGAAAAAGAAAAATAATAACAAGTATAGTCTAGGATGTGGATAAATTGGAACCCACCTACATTGCTGGTAGGAATATAAAATGATGCAGGCACTTTGGGAAACAATTTGGCAGCTCCTCAAAAAAGTTAAACATAGAGTTACCATATGACCCAGCAATTTCACTCCTAGGTATATACCTAAGAGAATTGAAAACGTATGTTCATACAAAAATTATACACAAGTGTTCACAGCAACATTTTTTAGAATAGCCTGAAAGTGGAAACAACACAAATATCCATCAACTGGTAAATGGAAATAAAATGTATTATATCCATACACTGTCATATTATTTGGCCATAAAAAGAAATAAAGTATTGGGGCATCTGGCTGGCTCAGTTTGTACAGCATGTGACCCTTGATCATGGTTATGAGTTAGACCCCAAATGTCATGAGTTAGAACCCATATTAGGGGTAGAATTTACTAAAAAAATTTTAAAAAAATAAAAAAAGGAATGAAGTACTGACACATACTATAACATGAATGAACCTTGAAAACATTCTGCTAAGGGAAAGGAACAGACACAAAAGGCCCCATATTGTATGATTCCATTTATGTGAAACATCCAGAATAGGCAAATCCACAGAGACAGAAAGTAGATGAGTGGTTGCCAAGGGATATGGGGGAGGGGCGGAGGAAGAGTGGGAATGACTACTAATGAGTATGGAGTTTCTTTTTGGGGCAATGAAAATGTTTTGGAATTAGATAATGGTGATGTTGCACAACGTTGTGAATATACTAAAAACCAGTGAAATACACACTCTAAACGTGTGCAGTTCAGGGACTCCTGCCTGGCTCAGCTGGTAGAGCAGACTTTTTGATCTCGGGGTTGTAAGTTTGAGCCCCATGTTGGGTGAGGGATTACTTAAAAATAAAATCTTTACTCCCTCTCAAAAAGTGTGAATTTCATGATATGTGAATTATATCTTAATAAAATTTTCCATCTTAATAAATTTTTAAATGAATTTTTAAAATGATCTTACTAACACAGTTGTAATGTAGAGCCCTAACAAGGTCATTGTAGAAGCCCGTAAATATAAAACAGATTAGGAAGCTATTTCAAGGAAAAGTGTATAGGGTTGAAATGGCAAAAGAATAGCACAGCTCTGTGTGTTGATTGGGAAAATAGAAGTAAAAAATGAAGCTGAAAATGATTAATGAAAAAGACTTCTAGATACACAAATTTAGGTGAGAACAGAGGAAAAAGAAACTAATTCCTTATTTAGTAATTTTTCCCTTATTTGATTATAACCCTGAGTCACACCACATCAGAGACACAGGGGGGTTATAAGAATAGCATTATGATCCTATTTTATTTGCAGCTCAAGGAATCAGAACAAGCTGTCCAGCTTCACATACTAACTTAATGATGAGGCCAAGAAATTTCACTGGAGGCTTTCTCCTAATGTTTTATCTCCTTGCTTTTTTCATGTTGAAAACATCATCTATGTTGTGGTGCCTGGGTGGCTCAGTGGGTTAAGCTTCCGACTCTTGATTTCAGCTCAGGTCATGAGCTCACATTCATGGGATTGAGCCCTGCATTGAGGAGCTATCAGCACAGAGCCTGCTTGGGATTCTCTCTCTCTATGCCCCTCCTTGCTCTCTCTCTCACTTTCACTCAAAATAAATATTTTTAAAGTTTATTTATTTATTTTGAGAGAGAGCAAGAGAGAGAGAGAGCACAAGTCAGGGAGGAGCGGAGAGAAAGAGGGACAGAGAAGGAGAATCACAAGCAGACTTTGCATTGTCAGTGTGGAGCCCCATGTAGGGGGCTCAAACTCACAACTGCAAGGTCATGACCTGAAGCAAAGTCAGGTGCTTAACCAACTGAGCCACCCAGGTACCCCAATAAGCATTTTATTAAAAAACATTTTTTAATAAACATTTTTTAAAAGAAAAAATCATTGGGGCGCCTGGGTGGCTTAGTCGGTTAAGCGGCCCACTTCGGCTCAGGTCATGATCTCACGGTCCGTGGATTCGAGCCCCGCGTCGGGCTCTGTGCTGACAGCTCAGAGCCTGGAGCCTGTTTCAGATTCTGTGTCTCCCTCTCCCTGACCCTCCCCTGTTCATGCTCTGTCTCTCTCTGTCTCAAAAATAAATAAAAACGTTAAAAAAAATTTTTTTTAAAGAAAATATCATCTATGTCAGCTTTAGAGTGACATAATAAAGCTATATTTGCATCTCTCAGTCTCAGCTCATCAGGAATTACTGTTAAGTATAAAAGCCAGTGTATATTCCAGCTTGCATTCTTTTTTTCCTCAAGTTTTTATTTAAATTCTAATTAGTGCACATGTTAGTTTCAGGTGTAGAATTTAGTGCTTCAACACTTACATACAACATCTGGTGCTCATCACAAGTGCCCTCCTTAATACCCATCACCTATTTAACCTATCCCTTCACCCACCTCTCCTCCAGTAACCATCAGTTTCTTCTCTACATAGTTAAGAGTCTGTTTTATGCTTTGTCTCTCTCCTCCCCATGTTTATTTGTTTTCTTTCTTAAATTCTACATGAGAATGAAATCATATGGTATTTGTCTTTCTCTGACTTATTTCACTTAGCCTAATACTCTCTAGCTCCATCAATGTCATTGCAAATGGCAAGATTTCACTATTTTTTGATGGCTGAGTAATATTCCATTGTTTGTGTGTGTGTGTGTGTGTGTGTGTGTGTGTGTGTGTGTGTGTATATATATATATATATATATATATACTATATCTTCTTTATCCATTCATTAGTCAATGGTCATTTGGGCTCTTTCGATAATTTGGCCATTGTTGATAATGCTCCTAAAAACATTGGGATGCATGTATTTCTTTGAATTAATGTTTTTGTAACCCTTGGGTAAATACCTAGTAGTGTAATTTATTCCAGTTTGCACTTTTTTTTTTTTTTTTTTTTTTGGAGAGAGAGAGAAGGAGGGGAGGGGCAGAGAGAGAATCTCAAGCAGGTTCTGTGCTGTCAGCTCAGAGTCCAATGCAGGGCTTGAACTCATGAACGGTGAGATCATGACCTGAGCTGAAATCAGGAGTCAGATGCTTGACCAACTGAGCCACCCAGGCATTCCTTCAGCTTGCATTCTGATATGAAACTGTCTAAAAACCTTCTGGTTAGACGAGAATATTCCATTTTCTGGCTACTTAGGAATTAAAATGTCCCCTTAAATGAAATTAAAGAATAATTTCTACTTAAATATCCCAGCCACAATAAATGAATGAACGAAACTATTTACTACACACTTGTGAAGTACGAAGTTCTTTCAATACAGCCATTCTCTCACATTAAACACAAGATGCAGACAATGATATCATCTCACTGGAGATTTATGGGAAGAACATTTTGCAAGAGTCCTTTATGCAAATACCAGGCCTTGTTGCTTTAAAAACATTAGCTCTGCTGCCTTCCGGGGGCCAGGAAGCACAAGAACTACTTACACAATACTTTCATATCTTCATTTTACTTAATCCTATGATTACAACAACCCTATGAGAATAGAGGTTAGGAATTATTACCTTATTATCCATTTTACATTTCAGGAAGCAGAGGTTCAGAATAGGGACTTGTCCAAAGCCACCAGGCTGGTCAGTGGCAGAGCTGGGACTCCAGGCTAGATCTGCTCTTACCAGATCCCATCTGCTTTTCACCGCATTCCCTACTTCAAGTAAGCTCTGTCAGAGGCAAGCTTAGGCGTTCTACAAGAAGACAGAATAAGAGGAAGGAAACAAAGTAGTGAAGAAGCAGGGATGATGACAAGGGAAGGAGGTGTCTTACTAGGAAGTGAATCTAACCACTTTCTATTGCCTCAAATGCCCCTTAAGTGGTAACAGTGCCAAAGTTACTCTATTCTATATCCTGTGCTATTCTATATCCTATGCCCCTAGGTCTACAGCTACTGTTATTTTACTAGTTAAGAAGCATGTTGGAGACTTAAATGCCTAAAATAAATCTAAAGATTTTCCTGAAGTCTAAAGATTTTTCTCCTCTGAAGTTCGGACAGCAGAACGTGGCCCCCCCTACAAAGGCCTGTGGCCCCTAAGTCTGGGTACACATTAAATGTCTAGGCGGACGAAGAAACCGTGAAGCGTCGGGGAAAGCAAGAGAAGAGGGTTTGGGTTGGGGGAGAGACTAAGGTTGGGCTAAGCAGAGGGGGAGCCTGCGGTGGAGCTGTGGTTGGGGGATGTGGGTTTTGTGGCTGAATTCAAAGGTGAGGTAAGAAACCAGGATCGGAGCTGACTGTCAGGGTGGAGTCCACAGGTCCAGGAAAGGTTAGGTTGCTGGGGGGTGCTGACGGGGCTGAAGAAAGACCAAAGAGGGGGCGAGGCTGGGTGGTCTCCGGGGCGCGAGGATGGAGGCGAGGCCCCCCTCCAAAGTCTGTGATTGGATGCTCCTTTAGTCCCACCTCTCCAGACCCCCCTCTCCTCAAGCCCCGCCCACACCGCCGGGCGCGCGCCTGGGGAGCGGGGAGGGGGACCAAGTCGGAGAAGGGGGGAGGGAGAGAGGAGAGGCTCGTGCACGCGCCCCACTCACTGCGGGTGCGCGAGCAGCGCGCTCCCGCCGCCCGCGTCGCCATCTTTTCCCCCTCCGTCTGTCTGTCTGCCGTTGGCTTTGTCCGTCTGCAGCGCCGCCCCTCGGCTCCCCGCCACCGGCTCGGCCCGAAACCGCCCTCCGCCTGCCGGGGCTCAGTCCCGGAGAGCCCCGGCCCAGCCGGCCCGAGCTGCGGCCCGGGGCCCATTGTCCGGCGGTCCGTCTGTCCGGAGGCGGGGCCCAGGGACGCGGCGCGCCGCGGTGCGCCGAGGCTCCGGGTAAAAAGACCCCCGTCTTCTTTCCTCCGGGGCTAGGCTGAGGATGCAGGGGCTCCCCGCTGTCTCCCTTGTTCGCCCGCTGTCGGTCCTTTTGTCTGTGTCTGGGGAGGGGGCTTGGTGCTCGCTCTGGCCGGAGGGCGGGGGTAGCCCAGGCTCCGACGCTCCCCCTGCGCTGGGTTCCCCAGGCGAGGCCGGACCCGGCTGGCTCCCCACGGTCCGTTCCTCTTTCAGTCCCTCTGGCGGTCTCGGGCGCGGGAGGGGCGTCCGCGCCGCCGCCCTCCCGCGGTGGGCCCAGGTCGGGCTGGGCCGGGCACTACCGGGGCGGCCCCGGCGTCTGACAGGCTGGGGTGGAGCCGGGGGAGGAGGAGGATGGGCGTGGGAGTGCAGACCCGGGTGTCAGTCCCGCGTCGCGGTCTCGCAGAACGGCTTCTAAATTTAGATTTCTGAGAAGACTGTGTCGTCTGAGGGTTTGTCTGAGCCGCCTCGGAAGACCTCTGGCTTTTGTCGGTAATTCCTGGGTATCTACCTGTGCTCAGAAGATCGAAGCCAGAGGGACCATCTCGGCTGATTGTACACCTTCTCCAGACCAAAGAAAGTGGGAACAGGGTGAACAGTGAGGCAGCTACGTGACCAGCTTTCTCGTCCTCTCCTTTTTGGCAGATACAAATCACTGGGATTCGGGCGAGTTTACTTTGCTCCGTGGGAACTGCACCAGAGCTGGAGGTGGGAGTGCACCCTCTTTTCATAAAGCTTGGATTTCACCTGCTCTTTTTGTTTTTTTCCCCCATGCTAAAGTCTGTGGTGTGTCCTGAAAGCTGCAACCTAACACCTGTGGGAGAGCAGGGACAATGTTAAGGGGCGATGTTGGCCTCCCTCCAAAGGACTCTTAACCTCGTTCTAAAGGCAAAGCTTCCTTCCTTTTTACGTAGAATCCCTTGTAAACCTGAACCTCACCGTTTACTTTCTTCCCATTACGTTTTTTCTTCCAGATGGTGGTGATGTTCAGGCGGCTCTCCATTTACATTTTTGTGTTAGTTTCAGATTCAGTCTTGGGAACTAAGGCAGTATTAAAAGAAGAACTGAATGCATGATCTTTAGGGCAACGCGTCTATGAATTTTATTACCTTTTATGACCTATAAAACGGTCGTCTAACCTCTGAGATCTTGCTATGTAGTCAAGAATGCACTTATATTGCCATTTATGTATGTATGTATATATGTCTTTTCTTATTTATTTCCTTATTGAGTCCACGACCCACTGACTTTTATTTTTTTTTTTTTGAGGTAGAGGAGGGTATTTGCTTATCCCCCCCCCCCTCCCCCACGTAATCCCTCAGGTGTGAAGTCCCATTGGGTACCATCTGGTCAGTTCCCCATTTGGCCGCTAGGAGGATTGTGAGATGCAGGGGATACTGCCTATTTCAATATGCAGATGCTCATCTCTATTTCTGACTTGTAGCTTCAGTATTGAACTGTTGCCTCACCAAGATGATCTGAATTGAGCATGTCTCAAATTATTTGGCCTTCGTTCAGAAGGATCTTCATTACCTTTATCACACAGTTTCAATTTCTGATCTTGATTAGGAGAAAATTTAAAGATTAGTTAATATTTCATTTTCCCTTATATAATAGAGAGGTGTAGCTCTACAAATGTTGGGAGAAAATGATAATGTGCATTTCATTCAACTTTCCTTTTATGATTCCACAGGAAAAGACCCAAAGTGAATATTCCTTCACTGCTTATGCTAATAACTACTTGATTGGAAAGAAATGATCTATGCAAACAAAACTTAGAACAGAGAATACATACCATTAGCATTAGCTCACAGAAAGTGCCCTCTAACTAGTTAAAATTGATTTTACTGTATACATTTGAAGCTGGTTTTTTGTTGTTGTTGTTTTAATTAAAGGTCTGAAAAAGAACTGTGTTTGATATGCAGATATGATAGAAGACTGCCTGAAAGCTGCTTCCTTTGCCACTTCCTGTGGAGGCCTGTCTTTGCCATTTGCGGTTTCTTTCTTTTGGTAAGGGGAGGCAGGATCTGATTACAGGTCTGAGATCCTTTCTAGCTACATGGAGGAGTTAGTTGGCATAACAAGAGATGAGTCTTCACTAACTGGAGTGCAGAGTATAGCTAGCAGTAGCCTCTCAGAATGCCTCTTAAGGCATTAAACTACTTGCTTATTCAGTATAAGTACAATTTGAAAGGGCAGGAAGTGAAAGAAAACTTAGAGGGTGACCAAATCCATATTCTTGTCCTTGGTAGGGAAGAGAATCTCTTTTTTTAATCTGTTTATTCACTGTGCCTTTTTTTAAATTATTTTTATTTTTATTTTTTTCAATATATGAAATTTATTGTCAAATTGGTTTCCATACAACTTCACTGTGCCTTTCATAGAAAATTTCAGTTTTCACTACTAATCCATTTCAGACTCTTTAACAACACTTACTGCTGGGAAAGTCTTTCTTAGAAACTAACCAGGAACCTCCAGGCTTATGTATCTGTTCCCTCCAGTTTCAGGGAAGCAGATGCAGGTCTCTGCAGCACGTCTCCTTTGGTGAGCTTTTCTCTTTGTTCTTCCCACTGATCTCTTTGCTACACAGAGGCTGGATTAAAAAGAGGCACTAAAGTTATTAACTTTGCCACTCCAGAGCATGTGAGCAGGGCCAGGTTGATATTCCACACTGGAATGTTGAATTAATACTCAACAGTGTGGATAGCATCTGGCTCTTCTGGTGAGAGCTCATCTTCAACATTGGAAGCCTGATTTGATTCAGTGCCCTGTCATCCACAGTGCCTAGCACTGTGCCTACCTCGCTAGGTAGAGGCTCTATTTCCTGTGCTGATTTCATTTATAGATGCCTAAAAGTTTTGAGATGTTTCCTGTCTCGCAGGGATGTGGTGCTTTGTCACCTCCAGGCAAGATAACTTCTTGAAAAAACATCTGGAGGTTCCCATTTGTGCAGATTGCAGGGCTTGACTTCCAGTGGGTGTGTAACATGTGAGCTGCCACCCTCTTTAGCTTCCATCTGCTTCCTTTTACATTCATGGGGGTTATCCATTTGAACCTGCAGTGCTTCTAAAACTGTTACCTAAGTGTTTTGCTTCCTTTTCTATCCGGTGACCTTGATCATGATCACTTAACAGTGTTCTGGATTCCACAGATAGATTTAGAATAGAATTCTCTAAATCCTTTGAAGGAGTCCCTTCTTAAACTTCTTGGGACCTGGATGTTGTGCTAGAAATTTCTTTCTTTCTTTCTTTCTTTCTTTCTTTCTTTCTTTCTTTCTTTCCTTAAGTTTATTTATTTATTTTGAGTGAGAGAAAAAGCACGAGTGGGGAAGGGGTAGAGAGAGAGGGAGAAAGGAAGAATCCCAAGCAGGCTCCGCATTGTCAGCATACAACCAAATGCGGGGCTTGAACTCACGAACTGTGAGATAATGACTTGAGCCCAAGTTGGATGCTTAACCAACTAAGCCACCCAGGTGCCCCCATTTCTTTCTTTCTTTAATTAGTTCAATTATTTATAACTGGTGAGTTTTATATGCTCAATAACTTTTTTAAAAGTCTTTTTATCTTTAATTTTGTCTAATTTCTGGGAAAAATGGCACGTGGTAACAATATGTTTTTTATTGTAGGTCAGCACCCTGCAAGGAAGTAGTAACATATCCAGTTGTGAAACTGGGAAAGGCCAGAACTTTTGGATCAGGAAAACATGTCCCGTCGGAAACAGACAAATCCAAATAAAGTTCACTGTGAGTATTGGGTTTTGTCTTCTGGAACCTGGGAACATTGAGGGTTGAAATGAAAGAGTAATCTCAATTTAGGTGAGATGCTTACACTAATTTGTGTAGGAAAAAAGGGTTAAAGAGGTTGAACGTGATGGGTTTAAAGTGTGTCTGGTTGCTGGAGGAAGTATTAGAAACCTGTCTTAGGAGTAAGTGCACTTGATTCATCCTTAGTATTCACATTAACAGACATTTATAGGATATCTGTGCAAAGCCTTGTGCTAGATGCCAGGACTGTAAAACAGCATAAGGATATATAAGACTATAGTGGAGCCACAGATACATAAAATAATATCTAAAAACACAAGATAGTATATGCTGAGTGCCATATAGGGATGCTAAGACTGTGTGTACTACAGAAGAGGAAGGAGTTCCATAGACTGAAGTAGCAAGGGAATGCTTCATGGAAAAGGCCCTAGACTGTGAGCTTAAACTGGGCCTTAGAAGGTAGGAAGTGGATTTTTAAAAAAGGAAGAAGGAAGAGGTAAAATCAGGTAGGGAAAATTATGTGAGCAAAGATAAAAGAAGGAAAGCACATGTTCAGGGGATAAGGAGACTTTGTATGAAGCAGACGTTATATTTATCCAGATATTCTGGGACATGAGTTTGGAGATGTTTAACTCAGGCCAAGTTCATACTTCATACTGTGGACTATAAGGAGCTACTAAGGGTTTTCAGGCAGAGAAGGGGAGGGTCATTTAGAATGCAGTGTGTCAGGACTACGAAGCAGTTTGTGTGATGGATCACATGAGAGAAAGACTAGTAACAGGAAAACTAGGTATGCATTATTGCCTTGCATTGTTTCTCAGCAGTTTTGTATGTATGTATGTTTTATTTCAGTAATTAGACTGTAAAATTCTAGAGGGCAGAGACTATGTCCCATTTATATTTCTTGCTATTCCTCTTTACTTCTAGCACTGCTTATAAAGGATGTTCAAAGTGCCTTTTAAATTAACATTTAATATATCTATATATAAATATAAATATAAATATATCTATATATAATTATATAAAATGCAGATTTTATATAATTGACCTGTTTCCTATGATCTGGGAAGATAAGCATCCTCACCCAAATGTTTATTTATTTATTTTTATTTAAAAAAAAAATTGTTTTTAACCTTTATTTATTTTTGAGACAGAGAGAGACGGAGCATGAATGGGGGAGGGTCAGAGAGAGAGGGAGACACAGAATCTGAAACAGGCTCCAGGCTCTGAGCCATCAGCACAGAGCCCGATGCGGGGCTTGAACTCACGAACTGCGAGATCATGACCTGAGCCGAAGTCGGACGCTTAACCGACTGAGCCACCCAGGCGCCCCCCAAATGTTTAAAAAAGAGTCACATAGCACCTTTTATTATTGAGGACTGACCAAATAAAGTACAGCAGCATCCGAAGAGAATTCAGTGAAATAATACATAACGGTTATTTTGAAGGAAAACGCTCTTCTACATATGAGACGGTAGATTCGTCAAAAAGTTAAGATAAGAAGACTAAAGTTCATTAAAAATATCCTGCATACCAGGCACTCTGTACCTTATCTTATTGGGTAATTTCAAGAGTGAGAGAAGAAATAGTAGGAACAGAGGAATTAGGTGGACTTGAATATTTTATAAGTTAATGAGATTAGGGAGGCACACCTTCATTTACAATTAATTCTTCAACTTAACTCCTGGAAAAGTTGTAGAAGAGAACAAGTTGGATGCTTCTAGGAGTATGTTCTGGAATAGGTGGATGTGGAAGTCTGCTTAATATAAAGGTGAGTGAGTGGTTTAGGAAGGGTTTAGAAATTGATGCTACAACAATAAAATGTAGTGGGCCTGAATGTGAAGATTGTCAAGAGAGACATCTCTTGATCCAACACAGAGGTTTAGGAGGGTTGTCTTCTCCTCTCTGATTGAAAACAAGTATCAGTAAAAGACACAGATGTGACCCCAAGACGGCAGGGAAGGAAAGGTATTCTTAGTAGATGGGTTCACAAATAAGGCGGTCATAGGAGTTGGGTGTTTATTTAAAAAAGCCGTCTGTCCAGGGCACCTGGGTGGCTCAGTCAGTTGAGCGTCCGACTTTGTCTCAGGTCATGATCTCACCGTTTGTGGGCTTGAGCCCCATGTCGGGCTCTGTGCTGACAGTTCAGAGCCTGGAGCCTGCTTCAGATTCTGTGTCTCCCTTGCTCTCTGCCCTTCCCCCGCTCATGCTCTGTCTGTCTCTCTCTCTCTCTCTCTCTCTCTCTCTCTCTCTCTCTCTCTTAAAAATAAACATTAAAAAAAAATTTTTTTTTAAGCCATCTGTCCAAAGAGACTTGGTTAGATTTAAGGAGAGTAGGTGGCAGGGAATGATGGCCTGATTGTGATAAGGCCAAGGGAAGCTAGGCTTGTATGGCCTTTGCCTGTGTCCATGTAGCGTATATCCATCAGCTGAATCTCCTCCCACCATAGTTGAACCCAGGGTGAGTTGGTATTGGGTCAGAAAACAGATGGACAAACAGGCCATGGAGAAGATAAGAGAGTATTACACATCCACAGCTGCAGAAATGCAGTTTCCAGAGCCGAGTCAATATCATATTGTGGTGGAATGGGTGGGGCTGTGTGGGCTCTGAGGAAGTGACCGTTATGAGGGCCATGAACAGAAATGTTCAGCTGCAACTAAAAAGCAGACCCCCAGGGAGGGACTGTTTTCGGAGATGTATTTGGATGGGGAACCATGAAGGCTTCTCAGGTAATAGACTGAGCTTGACTAAAGAAGAAAAGACACTGAGATTTGCTGGTGTCTCAGGACTTTGTGCTTATTTACTGTTTGGGGACTGAAGCGGATCCTGCCTTTTTAAAAACAGCATTTTCTCCTTGCCCATGACAAAAGTGGCAGGTAGAAATAGGTAGTTTTAGTCTTCTGCCCGCTTGAGTCTCCTGTTCCCTTGCAGTGAAATGGAACCAATCAAATGTATTGAATTTAATGCTGCTTATCTATTTAAAATAAGTGGAATGGACTCAAGGTCTGGGAGGCAAGAATGTCCGCAGAAGCTCTGCTGAAATGTTAAAGCCAGTCGGCACTTGAGTAATGGCTGAGCTCCATTACATCTGCCTTCTGGGAAGAAGATTGAGTCATGAAACTCAGAGCCCACCTAAAAGAGTATATTAAGAATCCCACTGCTGTAGGGGTGCCTGGGTGGCTCAGTCCGTTAAGCTTTCGACTCTAGATTTCAGTTCAGTTCATGATCTCATGGTTTGTGGGTTCAAGCCCCATGTCAGACTCTGCAGTGACTTTGTGGACCCTGCATGGGATTCTCTCTCTCCCTCTCTGCCCCCCACACCCCAAATAAATAAACGTAAAAAAGGAAGGAAGGAAGGAAGGAAGGAAGGAAGGAAGGAAGGAAGAATCCCATTGCTGTAGCCTGGCAGCATTTATCACATCCACTTGAGAAGCCAGTGGCCAGGATGCACTGGCATTTACTTGGCTTTCCTCAGGACTGTCTCTGTATCTGAATTACCATCATGATCTCTCCTTTCCCCAGAAACATCCACACGTACTCTTGTGGTTTGCTCAGTTCATTAATAGATTTGATACAGAGCTTTTGGAATAAAAGCCCAGAATTATTGGTTTCAGAGAAACTGCTGAGGGGTATTAGACCTTCCTCTGCCCCTCCTTCCTCATCTCACCTCCTTCTGAGTACAAGTTTCTGTCAGCTGTTTTCTAGAGAGGTTGAAAATAGAGTCCCTTGTACACTCTCATTTGATGTGTTTATGCCAAGCAAACCACTAAGAAAAGGAGAACTCTTTCTTCAGAGGCTTTTGTTTTCAGATTGAAAAGTACATACAAGACTAAAAACTTTGAATTTCAATAAAAGCTTCTCAGCTTTTACAGAGAAGTAGGAAAAAAAGCCTTTAAAGTGCCTTCTCTTCCAAAAAACGCAACTTGTTTTGTCCTCGTTCATTCTGTCAACATCCTTGTGAAGTAAATGGCTATGTTCCCGGCCTGTGGTAGCACCTTGGGTCACAGAAACTGTCAGCTGGAATGGAATCCTAAGCCCCTCACTCCCAAGACTAGCTCATTTTTTCTGCATTTGACTTCTGCTCTGTTGGAATATTTTTCAGCTGCTTTGCTTTCTTTAATTTCAGTCAGCCAGAAATTGCATGTGTTTAATTGCACCAATGACTCAAGAAAGAGAATTGTAAAATCTTTGCCTTTCTAGTAACTTTTATCCCAGGCTTCTCCTCTGTTCTACAGACTTGCTTGGATGGCCTTGTTCTTGTCTAGTCTGGAACACCTTAGCCAAATCAGACAAACAGTATCTTGATTTCATACCAAAAAAAAGAAGAGGTAGCACCTTGTTTTTTACTGTAGAGCTTAGATTACTTGTTCTTAACTATTAATAGACAAATAAATACCCATGTTAAATAAGATGGTTGCCCTACATTAATATCTAGAGACCTGAGTGTTTTTTTAACCTATTCCAATAGTTTCAAGATAGAAGGAAATAGTAATTCTGCATTAGAAAAGCAGACAAATTTCCAATTCTGTGTCTCCCTCTCTCTCTGTCCCTCCCCCACTCATGCTGTATCTCTCAAAAATGAATAAACGTTAAAAACATTTTTTTAATAAAAAAAAAAAGAAAAGCAGGCTGTTGTATAACATTTCTCAAGTGCCAGTATTTCTATGGATCACATTATATTTGAGTTACTATGACATAATTTTAGCAGATATCACTACCTTTTTATGAAAGGATAATTCTGGGCAGTCAGATTTACAGCTTAGGTATATAGGGCCTACTGGAAGATCATGATATGCCCAAATCGCTTTTTTAATGGTTTTTATATATTTTACTTTCTGTCAATGTTTAAGATAAGAATGGCCCTAAGGAATAAAGTTTACCTTAGCCTTTTCCAGGAGTCAGGAATAGAACCAAACTGCCAAAAGGGAATGACAATTAATGTATTCTAACTATCCTAAGTGAGATTGCCAGCAAAAGTCCTAGATAAAGACGTTGTATGGAATTAACTCTTCTCTGTTCCGTGAAGGCCCAAATATTTAGACAATATCAATAGACAAAAATTTTCAGCTCAAGTTGGTGGGTCTAAACTGAATCACTGGTAGATCTTGAGAGGTATTTATCCTTTTAGATGCCCTTCTACTAATGCAATGCAATTACCTATTAAGAGGGGAAAAAGTGTATTCTTCATATGTTATAAACCCAGTTTTTTTCTGGGTAGGTTTCTTTAGAGATGAGAAGTATCACTGATGAGAGTGGTCTACCCTTTGATAATCATATGTTGGTACATGACGTGTTCCTCAGTGCCATTTCTACCCACGGTTTCCAGGTCCAAAAGCATGCATCTACCCAGAAGAATTCAGTAACTAATCCAGTTGGCCATGGTCTTGTGGTTACAGTGGAACCACCATGAAGAAAAATATTTTACTTCTGCAAAGAAGGATGAGAAGGTGCTATAACACAGAATTTTTTTTTGTTCTTCCTTGCAGTAATTTATGTCCAGTTTATGATCTTGATATTTTGGAAATGGACTTAAGGCAGCTTATTTTTCTTTTACTTGAGTGCTCTGTGGCTAGAAGTTCACTTGAACCCTTGCCACCTCTACTCCCATTCCCAGTAGCAATCAGAGTAGCCACAGTATTAGTTACTCTGGCCCCAGCATGGTAACTCATCATAGGGTATCAGAACCATCAAAATGATGGGTCCCTTTGTCATTTACTGGCCCTAAGAACATTATTTTGATCTTTGAGGTGTAGCATCAGTTTCTTGTGGTTCGAAGGTAACATTATCACTAGGATCAGAGCCATTCTTCTCACACAGAGACAAGTGTTTGTTTTCAGCAGCACAACTCTGGTGAACTATCTAAACTGCTTACATCAGGGGTGCCTGGGTGGCTCAGTCGTTTAAGTGGCCGACTTCGGCTCAGGTTATGATCTCGCGGTCAGTGAGTTCAAGCCCCGTGTTGGGCTCTGTGCTGACAGCTCAGAGCCTGGAGCCTGTTTCAGATTCTGTGTCTCCCTCTCTCTGACCCTCCCCTGTTCGTGCTCTGTCTGTCTCTGTCTCAAAAATAAATAAACGTTAAAAAAAAAAATTTAAACTGCTTACATCACTGCTAAAAAGCAGTTTCAAAATATGGATATTAAAATTGTACACACCTGGGTTTGAATACTTTGTTCTATAGACTTGAGTTTTCTCTTAAGTAAAATATGTGTAGGAATACCTACCACATAGAGTTTTGCAGAATTAAGATAAAAACTATAAAGCACTGGGGCACCTGGGTGGCTCAGTCGGTTAAGTGTCCGACTTCGGCTCAGGTCATGATCTCATGGTTCATGGGTTCGAGCCCCTCATTGGGCTCTCTGCTCTCAGCAAAGAACCTGCTTCAGATCCTCTGTCCCCCTCTCTCTCTGCCCCTCCCCTGCTTATTCTCTTTCTCTCTCTCTCTCTCTCAAAATAAATACATAAACTTAAAAACAACAACAACAACAACTATAAAGCACTTAGCTTAGAGCCTGGAACCAGGATATGCCAAATAGTAGTTATTAGTGTTTAGCACTTAGCATCTAGATGCTCACTGAATTTTTGCTGAACAAATGCCAAAGTGAATCACATGAAGCCTCCTTTACATCAGTTCTTTCATCGTCCAAGGACTGATAGCACAGGTCAACTGACCATTTCTCCTGCCGCATTGTATCCTGTCTTGGAACCTGAACCTGTTTATGTTCCTTTTTTCTTTTCAGTAAGAAAGTGCCTGGCCTGTTGTCAGACATTTCACTAGGGCTTTCTATTCTCTCTTGGTGGCTGGGAGTGGGAACTGTAGTTTCCACTCTGACTGAGATAATGGAAACCTCAAGAAACCCAATTCTCTTTTCTCCTTATGCCTGGCCTCTTGGAAATAAAAGAGCACTTAAATATTAACTCTTCAATAACCACAAAGATCCTAGGCAGAGTTCATTGCAAATGAATGCATAATCAAGGACGGTCCTGGGCTTCTGGATACCCCATATGAAAAAAGAAAAAGGAAAAAATACCTTATCGACCAGGGAGACTAGATAAAATATTATTTCTTGCAAATTAGTTGGTATGTTTCAGGAAGTTTGTTCCTCAGCAAAAATGAGTTCATATATTATCTGTTCTCCATTTGGTCTGTTATTCAACCAGTTGTTGATTTGCTTGTGGCTAATTCTGGTAGACAAAGAAAATCAAGGCAGAACTTCCAAAGTATCTCTCGAAAGAGGAGTGGATGAAAGATGAGATTAGAGAGATTGTTATTTGGAAGGATTATTTGAAGCACTTGTTTATAGTCAGAGATGAACTCTGAGTCAGGGCCATAATGTTACTATGCTAAGATTCAGAGATTGTGCCCACATTTGTTGCCGTATCTGTATTATCCCATCACTTTGCCTCTTCTGCCTCTGTCTCCCCAATCCTGATGGTAGGTTATCCGTGGAATTGATATTCTGACGTTAAATTTGTTAAGTAGCAATTGATTACCTTTTGAAAGGAGTCAGGATTGGGAGGATTTAAGCAAGTGATGCTTTCTAGAGCATCGGGCTCACTGCCCAGGAAGAGTAGCCATGCCCAGAATCTCCAGGAGGCAGCAAGCTAAGAGATGGATGACCCCACAATAGGGTACCTGCCTGTCTCCCAACTTTGAATGGTCTGACTTTCCACCCAGCTTGCCTGGGATATGCTGTCTAGCTGGTGGCCTGACTGTTTTTCCTTGTGACCACCAGGGGATCAAGTATTTGCTGGGCTAGAAGAGCAAGCCCGCCAGGCGATGATGAAAACTGATTTTCCTGGAGACCTTGGCAGTCAGCGACAAGCTATCCAACAACTAAGAGATCAGGACTCCAGTAGCAGTGAGTTCTGCACCTTCTGGTAATGACTCAGGGCAATGGGAGAAGAATTATCAGAGTGTGTGTGCTCTGGGGATTGTGCATGGGGGTTGGGAGGAAGACATGAAGAAAGAGATTTGTGGATCCTCAGTGTTCCCAAAGGTGTTCCAAGGTGTATGAGCATATGCTTATCCAGAGAGAGGACAGGTTTGGCATTATATTTTTTTTTAACTCATGGACTGCAGTACTTGATACAGTGCCATACACAGATAGGTTTGTGATGACTGTGATATTCAGGGGTATAGAGATCATTCGTACAGGAGCAGTCCCTGGGTTAGGTGAAATGAAAATAATCCCTGTCTCCTAGAATCTATTTAGTTAAAGTTAACAAAATATAAGAGTGGCATTAATGAAATTTTTGCTTGAGGACCCAGGTTGAATGTCACACAAGAGGATTTGCTTACTAATGAGATTATGCATCATATAAAATGCTAAAGTCTGGGTACCTGGGTGGCTCACTCTGCAGGGCATGCGAGTCTTGATCTCAGTCCGAGCCCCACAGTGGGCATAGAGACTACTTTTAAAAGAATAAATTAATTTTTTAAGAAAAGCAATAAAGTGCTAAAGTCAATGTCTTTCTACGCCAAGTCCTAAGTAGATCCCTGGAAGGAGATGGCAAAGACAGTGATTGGTAACTAACTGAGCCTGATGGATCATCTGTTCCATGACCTGCCTGAACAAATACATTTTGAGATATATTTGTTGAAATACAAATTTCCTAGGATGATTTCCATACTTTACTAATCACATCCATCTGATATTGGATATTATTACTGTCAATTCAGAGTGACATTTTTAATTTTTCTCTACATTTGGGATTAAAGAATAACAAAGAGGGAAAGAATTCAGGGGCCTTCTAGGAACTAGTTTTCACTCAAATTAATAATTTAGAAAAAAAAATTAGCATCTAATTGCTCAGGTACAGAAAAAACGAAAGATTTTTAGAAAACCTATGGGAGCCACCAGTTTGAATAACAGGATAGGAATGGCAACGTCTATAAAAGTTTAATAGGTTTCCTTTCTGGAAAAGCTGCATCATCCCTCTAGATGGCATACTTATTTTTTTTTTAAATCTTTGGAATTCTATATTTGGATTTTTGATCAGTCACATAGCGTGTTTGATAGAGTAGTGTCTTAGACTAAGTTTACAAGTACTCTGGATAAACTGGTGAGAAAATATGGTATGATTTAATCTATTCAAATCCTGCATCGTTGAGATAAATGCCCACAAAAGCTTTGGGCTAGGGAATAAGGCATACATATGATATAGATCTTTCCAGGGCCCAAATCCAGTCCACCAACCAAGCAGAGTATCTAACAGAGACCCACATAACTACTAGCAGATGATGTGGTTAGATTTTCTTATGAAGACAAAGAATGTAACCAGTTTTGCCAGATACTGGTGGATTTAAAAATTACACGAGGGGTGGTAGAGAGAAGACAAGAAGCACTGTAACTAGGAAAGCTGAGTCTCACAGGTGACAGTCTACCCTGTATTTCTCTTGCTCATAGTCAGGCCCAGGAATCCAGAATCTAAGGGTGGTTGGGATAGGGTTGGAGTCTGACAGCTTCCCTAGGCTTGGCTTCCCTTCCTCTTGTGATCTTCAAGGTACTCGTACTTTTTTTCCCTTTCAGAACAAACTCCCTATTATTATCATGGTTTTTAAAAAATCTTTTTCTTTTCTATGTATTTTATAATGAGGGAACAAAAATCAACCCACAAAAATTTTGCAGACCCCTCAGCCACAAGTAGACCTCCCCACAGCCACATCCTACCCCCTAAATGAAAATAAACTCAATTCTTACTTTAGTTATAAGAAATTGTATTTCATCCTAAAGAATGTCCTGTTCCCTCCACTTAATGCAGTCAGTTATCCATCAGATAATCCAAAGAACCAATGTAAACGATGGATTTATTTAGCCTGGAATCCTGAGTTACTAGCAGAGTAAGAACCCACTGAGTCAGGTACCACAACAAATGGCCTGAGGTTGGTTGCTGTGCTGTTTTTTCCACTGGACTGAACAAACTTTTCCCTATAAAGTAGACATTATTTTTAACTAATTGACTACTATCTCCTTTATTGATTAAGAGGAAGGAAAAACCTCCTTGTTTCTCTGTGTGCCTTGGGGTTTTTTGGGAGAGAAAAGATTAGTGGGACACAGAATAGAATAGTGTATGTGATACCATGGAAAAAATCACGCAGGGGGTTATGGAGAAAAGTAATAAAATCAGTGAGAAGTGTGGGTAGGTCAGAGGTGATGTGTTGTGGGAATGAATGAGCATGGTGTGAGGTGCATAGGAGGTATGATTTGAAGTATGAGGTATTTGGGAATCATGTAAGAAGAATTATTTTTATGATAACATACAGGGCCCAATAACCATTGTCTAATGGTTTTGCCTGAGATTTTCTCTTTAGTGTGCAAATGGCATTATAAGTAAGAGCTAGCAGCTCTTTCACTTAACATGATTTGTATCCACTATCCAACTATATAGACTATTCATTGATATAAACTCTGTTGTGGAAGATCTGAAAATGTTTTCATTATAGCTACAAACTCTAAGGTGGAAAGCAACTCAAGGCCTATTTATGCAAAAATCAGAACTAGTGACCAATTTGTGTGTTCTAGGTGACAGTGAGGGTGATGAAGAGGAGACCACACAAGATGAAGTCTCTTCCCACACATCAGAGGAAGATGGAGGGGTGGTCAAAGTGGAAAAAGAGTTAGAAAATGTGGAGCAGCCTGTTGGTGGGAGTGAAGTGGTAGAGCATGAGGCAAGTGACAAATGGTTCCTGAGTCCAGGAACCCCCCCGACCCTTCTGCTCAGCCCTGATGCCTGATGGTCTCCTGGACCTTCATGTGAAGCCCGTCTTCCTCCACAGCTCCATTTACCCAAACCTCAGACACAACTCTCATCACACCAGCTTTCCTGTCCACCCACATGTCACTAACTGAGGTACAGCTCCCCCACTTCTTTCCAGACGGAATATCCACTTTTGCAAGACTGTCGGCTGACTTCCTGAAGTGTACTCTCGAATATGCTTGCAAATTTAAGTCAGAGTGTTACCTGAGGTGCCACCTTCTCACTAAATTGTTTCCTGACGATTCCTGCAAGAAGGACAGCCGGAAGGAAGCTAATCCGAGAGAGTTAACCTTAGGGGAAAAAACAGAGAAGCTGTCCCTGGGGCAGCCCTATGTCCTCATGGCAGGAAGCCTTGGAGAAAATAAAGATAGGAGCAAGTTTTATTCCCTTGCCCTATTACTTTTTCCTTCAGTCCATAGTGGAAACCTAAGAATAACATGTGATACCAGGTTGTGTTCTTTTTAACAGGATACCCTATTAAAAGAAGTAGGGGCAGGGAAAAGAGTGGTAAACAGTCTTAATGAATTGCCTACTTGTTGAATTGCAGGTCACGGGGAACTTGAATTCTGACCCCTTACTTGGACTCTGCCAGTGTCCCCTCTGCCAGCTAGACTGTGGGAGCCGCGAGCAGCTGATTGCTCATGTGTACCAGGTATGGGCTGGGGAGCCACTTGCTCCAGAACACGAGCGTCAGCAGCTTGTTTATTGGTTAGCCTTTGCCTCCAGCTCCCAGAGGAACCTTGGGCTGGTGCTTCCAATAAGAGTCCACTCCAGGCCCCAGAACATTTTAGAGACTAAGTGGGATATGTTGGGTAAAACCGTTGTCGGTTCCCAGGCAGACACCCTATGAAAACTTAAGTATAATTTTTTTCCCAAATTACTTAATGCATATTTATATAGGTAAATCGAAGCTAAAATCCATTAATAATGAGGGCTTTGTTTTAAAGAAGAAAAAAATGAGTTCACATAAATGTTTCTGTTATACTAGAGAAAGTGTAAATGAAGGGATCGGAAGAACACGAGCTTTTGTGCTGTTTTTTCCATGATCCAATCGCAGAGCACCTTTGCCTTGTGATCTATATTAGAAAGGCATCAGCACACATGGCAACCTGAGCTTTACTATAAAGGGAGTTGGTTAACAAACAGACACATTTCTTTAGAAGATTGTTTTGAAAAGATTGAAGAAAAGGCAGGACAAAATCTCTTTTGGATACCAGTCTTTCTAGCTAGCTTCTACACTTGGCCTTCATTGCCTCCTTACCGTGCATTTGTGTCTGCACAGTGTGAGGCAAGCAGACAGAAATTATCCCAAGCATGAGTTCTTTGCAGGTTTTGAAGAGGTCTCTTGCTCTGGAGCCCTGTTGTTCATCAGGCCAGCTGCACGTTCCAGAACATAGTCAAAACTCAAGCTAATGAAATCTGAACAATAATCGGCATGGCCTGGCCCTTCTAAAGGCCTGTTAACACAAGACTCTTACTTTTCCAGGTGCTTAACGGGGAGAATTGTTGCAAATCCCTTGTTCTGAGACTAAGGAAAGGGGACATTTTTTAGAAAGCAGCTTCTAAGTGGGTATGACTTATCTTAAAGGTTGTATGAGTTGACAGATTAAGGCTCTGTTTTGCAGCACACTGCAGCAGTGGTGAGCGCCAAGAGCTATATGTGTCCTGTCTGTGGCCGGGCCCTAAGTTCCCCAGGGTCCTTGGGTCGTCACCTCCTAATCCACTCGGAGGACCAGAGGTCTAACTGTGCTGTGTGTGGAGCCCGTTTTACCAGCCATGCCACGTTTAACAGGTTAGCTGGCCACCTAAACCTCTTGGTCTGGGAACAAATTCCTGGGTGTGGGTTCTGCTTTCCCAAATCAAAACAAAGGCTAGAGATAGGTAATGCAAAGGCAACTGACCCTTGACTCCTTGGAAATAAAAGTAATGAAGCTAGTAAATATGCCCATTCCATTAGATGTCCCCAAAGAGAAATGAATTCCCATTTCTTTCCTCTATCAGGATAATATTTTCATAAGAGATAGGGGTGGGGGAGAAGTCCAAGAACATTCATAATAAAGTTCACTGGAATAAGTGCTAAGAGGCCCCTGATATGAGGACACAGTCTCCACTGTGTCCGAGGAAGACTGGAACTATGTGAATTGTGTCCTAGTTCCATTTGCCAAGGGTACAATGCAGAGTCGTCCAAGGCAGGAGGGGCTGAGCCAGTGGACTCCCCTAAAGGCAGCTTCTACTTCAAGGACTGCTGCTTCCACAGGAGGACTGCCCTGCCTGGCTCTTAGGAACACCACCAGCCAGCTGGAATGAAAACTGCATATTTGTGGGGGTCCAGCTGATACCTGGCCGTTGGCTTTGTGTCCAACTCCAGGTGGGCTTTATAACTTGATAGACCCCCCCAGCCCAGAGAAGTTGGGGAGTCGGAGAGCTAGAAGAGGTCTCCCAAGTACTCAAACTGACTCCTAGTTGTGAACTTGGAGTAACTGGTCTGGTAGGACAAGAGTAAGTCAGAGCTAGATACCTGAGCTAGACTAGAAGGAGACACTAACGATCCAAAATTTTTGTATTCCAGCGAGAAACTTCCTGAAGTACTTAATATGGAATCCCTACCCCCAGCCCATAGTGAGGGCCCCTCCAGTGCTGAGGGGAAGGACATTGCCTTCAGTCCTCCAGTGTACCCTGCTGGAATTCTGCTTGTGTGCAACAATTGTGCTGCCTACCGTAAGCTCCTGGAAGCACAGACCCCCAGTGTTCGCAAGTGGGCCCTACGTCGACAGAATGAGCCTCTGGAAGTAAGGCTGCAGCGGCTGGAACGAGAGCGCACGGCCAAGAAAAGCCGGCGGGACAATGAGACCCCGGAGGAGCGGGAAGTAAGGCGCATGAGGGACCGTGAAGCCAAGCGCCTGCAGCGCATGCAGGAGACTGATGAGCAGCGGGCACGCAGGCTGCAGCGGGATCGGGAAGCCATGAGGCTGAAGCGGGCCAATGAAACCCCAGAGAAGAGGCAGGCCAGGCTCATCCGGGAGCGGGAAGCCAAGCGGCTCAAGAGGAGGCTGGAGAAAATGGACATGATGTTGCGAGCTCAGTTTGGCCAGGACCCTTCTGCCATGGCAGCCTTAGCAGCCGAAATGAACTTCTTCCAGCTACCTGTGAGTGGGGTGGAGTTGGACAGCCAGCTCCTGGGCAAGATGGCCTTTGAAGAGCAGAACAGCAGCTCTCTGCACTGAACCCCTCCTGCCCTCTCACTCACCCAGGTCCCCAGGGGTCAGTGTGGTAGCCACCCACAGGGCCCTGTCCTTACTGCCAGAGACAGGCCTGGGTTGGCTGCAGGTGGACCTGCGTACCTTTGCATGTGGGAGCGGGATGCTGGGATCAGCCAGAAGCCGACTTAACACGGCTCCGGACAAGGGAGTAGGCAGGCACTCCAGAGAACTGGACTCCCCAGCCCACTGCTGCAGGGCATGCTTCTAGGACTGCAGGGCCTGGTGCGGCCCACGGAATTGTGAGGGCAAATAAATTAATTTTATCTTTACTGGCCTTTTTCTGTTTTTCTCTCCATTTCATTCTAGCAAATGAAGTGATGTAGGAGAGACCCGGGTGGAAGTTTTTGGCAGGGACTTCTGGCAGATTGTCTTCTGAAGGGAGGGTGCTCCTCAATTTAGGTGGCCCAGAGATCCCTTGTTTGGGCCTTTACAAGCTGATAAGGCATACCTATGACAAGAAAGAACCATTGCTGACTTTGTGAGAGTCCATTCCCAACAGCCTAACAAAGATCTTCTATAGTCCCAAAGGCCATTTAAACCTAGCGTACTTTTTCCAAACTCAGAAGTAGACACCTTTCCTCATAACTGGCATTTTCTAAAGAGATGCAGTATTTATTTAGGCTACAGGCTGGCTACTTTTCCCAGCAGAATTCAATTTGTCAAACTTTAAAAATCCTATCCTAGCGGCACCTGGGTGACTCAGTTGGTTAAACGTCCAACTCTTGGTTTTGGCTCAGGTCATGACCTCACATTTCAAGGGATTGAGCCCAATGTCAGGCTCTGCACAGGCTAGTGCAGAGCCTGCTTGGGATTCTAGGTCTCCCTCTCTGCCTCTCCTCCACTCACGCTCTCTCTCTGTCTCTCTCAAACTTAAAAAAGATTTAAAATTTTTTTTTAATGTTTATTTATTTTTGAGAGAGAGAAAGAGCATGAGCAGGAGAGGGGCAGAGAGGGAGGGAGACAAAGAATCCGAAGCAGGCACCAGGCTCTGAGCTGTCAGCAGAGCCCAACATGGGGCTTGAACTCACAAATCAGATCATGACCTGAGCCAAAGTCGGGCACTTAACCAACTGAGCCACCCAGGTGCCCCATAAACTTAAAAAAAATTTTTAATCCTATCCTAGACAGCAGTCAGCTTTATTGAGGAATATGTTCACAGAAGTAGCTCTAATATTGGAGCACCTGAATGGCTCATTTGGTTAAGCATCCAACTCTATTTGTAATTAAAAAAAATTTTTTTTTAAGTTTATTTATTTTGAGAGAGCACGAGCTGGGGAGAAGGGCAGAGAAAGCGAGAGAGAAAGAGAGAGAGAGAGAGAGAGAGAGAGAGAATTCCAGCAGGCTCCGTGCTGCCAGTATTGCGCCCAATGTGGGTCTCGATCTTACAAACCATGAAATCATGACCTGAGCCCAAGTCAAGAGTCGCTCAACCAACTGAACCACCCAGGAGCCCCCAGTGTCCAACTCTTGATTTCAGCTCAGGTCATGATCTCATTGTTTGTGAGATCCACCCCCCATGTTGGGCTCTTGTGCTGACAATGTGGAGCCTGCTTGGGATTCTCGCTCTGTCTCGGCCCCTCCCCTGCTTGTGCATGTACTCTCTGTCTCTCTCACTCTCAAAATAAATATTTAAGAAAATCTAAAATTTCAAAAAAATTAAATAGCTCCAATATTAAGATCTATAGTACCAAGGAACTCTTGTTTGAGAGAAGTGATCCATCTTCTTATTTATTCCCCAGAGCCAAGGTAGAATAAAACCCATTGAGAAAAATCCAGAATTAAAGTGAGAAGAGAGTTGAAGTTGACAGTGGTCAAAGCCCAAGCAAAATGACCATTTTGTAGGTCTGCCAAGCCGAGGAGCCCAGAGCTGAGGTCATTTCTTAAAAGTGTCTGTGATGGTACAGAACAAGTACAGAACTTTCCTTAGCCTGCACCAAAGGTTGTGTACAGTTTAGATAATTATAGATCTTGAGGTCCAGAAGGAAGTGCCCTAGTTAAGCTGTAGCCAGAAAAATAACTATGCCAGGAATGTGGACCTCTTCCAATATCATAACAAGGAAACTTGGACTCCTCTCCGACCTCCATAGGTTTAAGGCTATTAAATAGTGTTAACTGACAGCCCCCGCCCCCCAACCACCACCACCAAACAGGTTAATTCCTACCAGACAGGCTGAGATAGTTCTGTTTGGGGAACACAAAAAGTTTAATAAACTTATTTCAAAGTACTGGACTTTTAAAAGAAAATACTTAATGAGCCAAGTGCCTGTCTCACAAAGATTCATATTGAACTTTTACTTGAGATGCTTCAAAATGGTTGAGTAGTCACTCTGTGTCAAAGATTATTCTGAGCATTTTATATAGATTATCTCTGCTAAGTATCACAACAAACTGGTGGTTAATACAAACTCAGGAATCTCATGCCTGGATTTAAAATTCTGCACTGCCCTTTAAAATCTGTAACTTTTGGGGTGCCTGGGTGGCTCAGTCAGTCAAGCGTCCAACTTTGGCTCAGGTCATAATTTTGCAGTTCATGAGTTCAAGCCCCACATTGGGCTCTGTACTGATAGCTCAGAGCCTGGAGCCTGCTTCAGATTCTGTCTTCCTCCCTCTCTGCCCCTCTCCCACTGGCCTCTCTCAAAAATAAACATTAAAAAATTAAAAAAGTTATATTAAAACAAACTATAACCTTGGGGGGAAGTTACTTTAGTCTTCGTTTCCCCAAACACAAAATAAAAATACTAGCAACAAGTGACTATTAATAAATAGCTAATATATATTAATATAATAAATGTAACTTAGGATAGTTTGTGGCACCTAGTAAGTGCTCAATAAACTGATCTGAGTCACAAACATGTGTGTTTCACCTCCTACTACTGGCAAGCTTTCTAATTTAGAAGCAGTAGTTATGATTGCTGCTGATGTATTCCAGCAATTTCTGGCAATATTCCCGAGGAAAGGAAAGAATTGGAGAAAAGGCCAGCAGTGAGGATATCTACAAGTCCTTGTGATTGATCATGCTAACATCTAAGTGTATAGGTAGACTTCTGGATCATTGAAATACATACCAAAAGAACGTGCAGCCATGCTTCAGGACTAGCTTGCACAATCTGCCCAGAGTCCACCACATAAAGATGGGAACAATTTGGTATATTACAAGCTCTCCCACAAGCTATCCCCCACCCAGCAGCCACCATCTAAGGCTGGGATAAGAAGAAGGCGCAAACACCAGAAGGAAAAGCTAGTAGTTTATATAGATAGATATATAGATATATAGATATTGATATATATTGTGTTTACATAGTCCACAAGTTAAATGCAGGTATCCATAAGAAGAGCATTAACAATAAAAATACAATCTGTGTGTAGCCAAGTACAGAGACTTAAAATGGTAAAACAGCAAAAAGGATCTCACAAAAGTACAAATATACAGTACAAATTGATTTATTTAAAACAGTTACAAAAAAGCACAACAAAATAGAGATTATCCTTAGAATTATTAATGCTTTGTTAAAGATCAGGTAGGATTAGAGGGTAAGAAATGGTACTGGGTGGGGGGAGCACCTGACTAGTTCTAAGGCTTTAGATACAATGCAGTTGATTACATATTAATTCAGCCATTACATACTGGGGATAGTAGTTGGGGGATCAGTAATTTATCTACAGGGAACTCCTACACAAATCAGATCCATCCAGACCTCCCCAGTGCCATCCTTCTTTACTCCTCAGGACCCTAAAGCCACCTGGATGACAACATTCCTGCTTTCCTATCTCCACCCCATTCCCTATCCATATATTCTTCCCTCCCCTAAGGTGCTGTGCAAGCTGAGAGCAGTCTGCTCTCTGCAGCTGGAACATATACTGTTTTGGCTACAGGGATCCTGTGTGTGACTAGGAAGGTTGTAGGGGACAGCCTTATTTTAATACTTCAAGTTTGCCACGAGTACAGTCAGTCTCTTCCCAACACAATCTATATTCTCTTGAGTGTATCAAGCAAATGAGGGATGCACCCTGCCTTCAGCAATACTAGCAATGCACTAACCACTCACAGCTCACAACCACGTGCAAACTCCCTGTCTAGGGAGTGGGTGTAAAACCACTGTGTCACCAGCTCCCTCTCTCTGAAGAACCTCAGTCCCCGTGACAGTCATAAAGACAGAAATAAATGCTTGCAAGTTTGACAATAGGTAAAGGCACATGGGCTGCTGCCATACACACTGCAGACAGGAACCCAATTTGAGGCCATTTTCACTGCTGGGCATCTGCAGTAGAATGGCTTTGGGATCACACAGACTGAATTTGCAATCTACCAGGGGAGGATCTAGGCTTAACAGGAGAACTAATAAAGAAACCTTAGTGTGAAAAGTGCATTTATTACTACTGTTCCTGCTGGGGAGGCTCAGCAGGGCAAACCGCACCAGCTCTCCTCCTTCCACCCCAGGCACTGTGCATAGTCTGCAGGTAAGGAGAGAGTGCAGTCAACTCTAGCATCGAGGGCCGGTGTCATCCCAGGCCCAGACCAGGTTTCTGGCCCAAAGATGGACCCTAGAGTTGATAGAGCAACTGATAGCTGCAAAGACCCAGATGCTTATTTTATTATTGCATAATGTGGGAGGCCTTCCCTAGCCCAGGGAAGCTGGATGGTGAAGGCTTCCCAGCAAAGGGCTAATAGATTCCTGGTCAACATCCACCTTACATAGTCCAGCTCTTCAACTGTAGTGTACACTTTTTCTCATCTGGAAAGTATTGTAGCTTCGGTGTGGTTTATTAAACTTAGCCCTAGGAGGCCAGGAAGTCTCCCTAAAACTTGACCTCTACCCTTTGCTCTTAAGACTGTGACCTAATCTCCATGGCCAGTTCAGTTAATCAGGTATCTTTACTCCAATGGACCCAGGCCCTTTCCCAGTCAACCCACATCCACCCTTCATCTCCAGTGTGATCATTCACCTCTCCAATGTGCCTGCTTGTTGCAGGTCTAAATCATATCACCACCCTGTTTATCTCCTATGATGTCCACTAGTAAAAATAAAACTAAACCCATAGAGGGGCTATTTCAGTCAAACTTTAAATGCTCTCCAGTCCCAGAATCCACTTAACTGGAGCCAGATGAACCTCCCTAGGATGCTGACACAGGCCCTAACCTGGTTCCTCATCATTTATTTTAAAAACAGGATACAAGATACCACAAAGGAAAGCAATTAATACATAGAAAACGCCCACTAAGAAGACCTGCTTGCTTCTCCCTCAAGACAGTCAGATTTTGGAGCCAAAGGGCTCCCAGCAAGCACTGAAGCCATATCCCTTTGGATTCACCAGCCCACCAGCAGCATTTCATACTATCCCTATTCAATAGGACTTTGCTATAAAGTAACACTTGCACAGGTAAGAGTGGACAGGATGCCTGGATTTCCCCTCTATGCTCAGACATGGAAGGACAGGGAGCTATAAAGGGTAGCAGGCAGGACAGTGAGCAGACAGCAGCAGTGGCAAAGCAGCACAGACCAAAGCCCTTGGTGTTACAACTGACTGGGACCAAAAATGTAGAAGGGTCAGTCCAGATCTGCTAGGGGCCCTCCCCTTGGGTACAAGCATTCAGCTCTGAATTCCCTTCCCCCACACCACCACCCTCCATGCCCCCCCCCCCCACGTACACTAATCTTGATAGGAATGATGATCCAAGACTTGGGCATATTACTCATCCTTTACCTAGTCACTCTACTCCCAAATCAGTACAAAGCCACTCCTGTTCAGTGCCAGAGTTAGCAGGCCTCCTTTCTACTCGTTAACTCTGGGAATCTCCTACTACTGACAAGGGAGTGGCTCTGGCCTGCTTCAACTGCCCATTTCCCAAAAAGCTGACAGCTTCCACTAAAATGCTCACTATCCCCAAACTGCTCTTAGGTCTCTTACAGACGTATGAAATTCCTTTAAGGAAGAACAGATACACCACAGGCTCCTTTTATCTCTCATGCCTGGAAGAAAAGACTGAACCAGAAGGAAAAGGCAAGCAGAATGCCACAGCTCTGACCAAGATTTAGAGCACAGAGCCTCTGTTCCTGGGAGCCCATACTTGACAAAACACACCTCTGCAGCTTTGCAAAACCGAGTATTAATAAATTACATACACATGGCATGGTACTAGAAGAGCTGCTGATATTCCTTCACCAGCAAGAGACAGAAGAGAACAGCAGCAGAAAGGTCAGGGCCCAATTTGTGCACAAGATTTTCTCTTTCCAGGATTCAGTGGAAATTACCAGGCTGGGAAGTGGACAAACTACTGTATCTGGTTGGACATAGGTTTGCTCCCACAAGAGGAGGCTCAATTGGTGTCCTCGGGGAACACTTCTTGAGTGTCTACTGTGTGAATGCCACTGTATTCAGTTGGTGAGCCTTCCTATGAGGAAGGATGTTTCTGAGAAACCCGTGCAAACAATAATCCCTAGGAATGAGTTGACCACGGAACAGTCAGAGATGAGGCCTTCTCCTGGGGCTGTCATCCGAGAGGATTCCTCAAGACTTATTCCCACAGGCCTCCTCTGTAGGAAACAAGCCAGAGAAAGCAGCATTCAGAGAAAATGGGGGACAGAGAAGGGAAAGGCGATGATCCCACATGCATACAAGGTTGAGTGTTTACCACACACAGTTGGTGTTTGGTTCTGAGGTGACCTGGAGACTTAAGTACTCAGTCAGGTCAGCAGCTTCCTTTGGATGGGCCCCTAAAACCTGACTGACCAGGTAATTGCTCTCTAGGAATGAAACAGTGGCATGTAGGGCTTGGAGCAAACAAGCCGGTCTCAGTCACTTAGTTCCCCCTGGAGAACAACCTTTAGCACCAGAACACTAAGAATGACTCCATTCTCAGAACTCCCCCTCCCCCCAGGAGGTAGGTAAGATTATTAATCCCCATTTGGCAGCTGGGGAGGAAGTGAAAGAGCGAGAGGTCACAAGACTTGCCTGAAGTCCTTGACAGAGCAGAGATCAGACCTCAGAGGTTTGGGACTCCTGATGGCAGGCAAGGCCTCGGCCAGTCCAAGTACATTTCTAAAGAAAATGCCAGGATCATATTATGGGAGAAGCCTCACCAGAGAGCTGGGTGGACAATACCCTGAGTTGCTTCAAGAGTCTGAAGACCCCTGAAAAACAAACAAAAAACCCACCCACCCACCTGAAAGCTGGTGGGGGAGCCTAATTCTCAATACCCAGTGGAAACCCACAGTCCAAGCTGATGCTAAAAGTTGTGAAGAAAACATGGGCTTAAGACACAAGGGGACAAATGCAACTAAGATTAAGAATGCTCTTTGCAGAGGAATTCTCCACCACGAAATGAAATCTAGAAGACTTCAGGTACTAGAAACTTATCAAGACCCTTATCCCAGAACCTCAGAGCTGGCTGTGGGAGGGGATGGCTCCGAGAAGCCTGATTGCTGACAGGAAGTGGAATAAGATGGGAGGGGCTATGTAAAAACGCCAGGATGGGCACTGCCCAGCCAGGTGTATTTGCCCTGACCCAGGGCACAGTTCCCTTCTTGTTTCTCTACCAAGCTGTTCAGCTGCAGAAGAGGAGGGGACATGATTCTTTATGAGTTTTTAAAAATAGGAAATATAACTAAAAAGGAAATCAAAGAGACCCCTACACACCAAAAACAAGAGGTCTTGGTCAGAGGAGACAAAAACAATTGTGCAGAAGGGGAAAGGCAGTGCAGCTACAAATCAGGCCCAGGTCAAAACACCATGCAGAGGTTAGGGCAGCAGAAGGGTGGGGACAGCGCAGGCACTTAGGCACAACATAGACAGAGGAGAGTAGGGGACTGGGTAAAAAGGTCCACTGGTTCTTTCAAAAGTCACCATTACCAACTAGAAATTCAGTACAATTTCGAAGTAGGTCTGGCATGCTGGGTAGGAGGAGCTTTGTTACATCAGCTACCTTTCCAGAAGCCCTGCCTAGAACCCGGTCACCTGGCCATCAGGTCTTTCTCCTAAAGTCCCGACTGGGTCCCTGCCAAAGCAGTACTTCACTCTGAACCCTGGAGGGGTTTCTCTCTCTCCTGGTGCTAGAAGCCTTGTGGGAGGAATGGTGGGGAGATGGGAAAGGGCTGAAGCACAGAATCAAGCAGAGTCCTGTAGATGAGTGCTCCTCCCCCACAAACCCACAGACATCTGTAACAAAATCACCCTTTAAAGTGCACAGCTCTCAAAAGAAGAGTTCTGGGTGGGAACCCTCTTAATCCCAATCATGGGGCTTCCTGCCCTCCCACCACAAAAAAGAAAGGAAAAAAACTTCAGACAGTTGAACTGCTACTATAAGCTGTGGATCATCATTTTTGGCTCTTTCTTTGCTCCCTCCCTCTGCCACCTGCCCCCAAAGCCCAACTTTCCCCTTGCAGGAGCTAGGGATGGGGAGGAAAGAACAGGGAGGCCCTGATATTTGGAATGTTTCTTATCTTGTGTGCACCCCCATCCTTCCTTGGCTCAAGCCTGCTGCTCTCCATCGCAGCACCCTCTGGGGCTGTCCTGAAAGGCTGCCATGGGGTAATGAGCAACAGACCCTGCCTTGGGAGGCTGCCTTCATGCCTCCTCTTTCCCCCCAATCTCACTGCCAAGAGAGCCATTCCCTGCTCGGCATGTGCAAATCCTCTGCCTGCTCACGGTGAGGCCCAGCTCTGGGGTGAAGCCCCAGTCCTGGTCTGGGAGAGAGGTTCATTTTCCTGCATTGGAACGCCCTTCGATGGACAGCTTTACCTCCTGTGAAATGAAAGAGGGACGGAGCAGTGCAGCCCGTGCCTCCTCCCCTTGCATGCTGTATCTTTGGAAGCTTGGGGCTGGCCAGCAGGCCTGAGCACCAGGCTCCGGCTGCGAGGGCTCTACCATTTGGGAGCCCTCGCCTGGCGGCTGGCTCTTCCCCTCACTGTCACATTGCTCTCTGGGTCCCAAGACTGTCCTCTCAGGCCTTTCTCGGGGGGGACCCAGCTGGCCTGGGGGAGCACAGCTAGCCTGAGAAACTGAGTTACTGTTCAAGCTCTGTAAACTGATAGAGATGCAGACATCTCCCACCTGCAGCCGATGGCAGGGCAAAGAGAAGAGCTGTGCAGTCCTCCCGGGGCTGCAGGAGGACCAGCCCTGGCCATATACAAAGAAGGGGTGCTCAGGGGGCACCTCGATGCTCACTTTGCTCTGCTGCTCACCAACCACGAAATGCAGCATGACAAATCCAGGCCACTGGCTCTCCTGAATGTCCACGACCGTGCTAGAGTCAATCTTCAGCCCCCCGCTCACTTCGGCACTGCGCACAAAGTCCTGGGTCTGGAGGTCCTCCACCCGCTTCAGCTCCCCTGTAGCCAGCTGGATGATGGCGCCTTTCATGAAATGGGAGGGCACGTGGGAGGAGGTAATGGGGGGTGGCGTTGGCTCCTTATCTGGGAAGGTGGCTCTGGCCTGCATGTCCAAACTTGATGCCACCAGGATCTCCGAGCCCATGGGCAGCAGACCTGGGTCAGTTCCAGTGGGCACCAGGTTGCCATTGGCTACAACCATTGCTTTGGGTAAAGGTCTGTGTTTCACCGGTTCCTGATGGGATTGAGGGTAGAACCCTCGGGCCTGATTTTTCTCGGCCATCTCTGCTGGGTTCCTGGCTGACCCTCGCCCCTCACCCTGATGGTCGGGTGTATGATGGGACAGGTTGAGAGGGCTGGGCTCATCCTTCCTCTGAGCTGTCACCACACGATAGTCCTGAGAAGCTAAAGCACCAACCACCCGCTGGACCTCAAGGTCGGTGTCTGGGGTCCCTCGGTGTGCTGGCACTGCCACCTCCACCCGTGCAGTCTGAGAACCTGAAAACAACTGTCCATCCACCACACATTCTACCACTGGCACCAGTCCCTGGCCTTCACTCTTGCTGTTGGGGGAGTCGAGGGCTTCGCTTTCCCGTCTTACTAAGTTTCGTTCTCGCTGTCTCTGTCCATTGGCAGCGGCTGCTTCCAGAGCAGACTGGCCCTCCTGAGGGGTAAGAACTGGGCTGGCACCTGCTGGAGGGGTTTCATGCAAAGTGTACCCAGCAGGTAGCCTGGACATCTGATAATAAATGGGCATCCGGCCTGGAGCAAGGTCCAGCGGCTGAGTACTCGAGTGATGTGGCAACTGCCCAGGTGGGGAGGTGGCAGAAGGGACTTTGTTGAATGAGTGGGCTGGGGAGGAAGCCTGGGGGGGAGGAGTGGCTCCTTCTGCCAGGAGTGAGGCATATGGCACAAAGTGAGGAAGGTGAGAGGTGGCGAGGTTGGCAGAAGGAGAAAGGAGGGGACTTGGTAGGAAATTAGGTGGCACAGCATAGGGAAGGCTATAAGGAGACCCGATAAACTGCAGAGAGGTGGACGGGAGTTGAGCATAGTGGATTGGGGGATAGTGGATTCCTGGATGTTGAATCAGTGAAGACGCTACATTAAATGTGGGGGGCAAGGGGCTCATGTTCACCACAGATGGGAGGCCAGTTGGGGAGAAGGTAGCAGGTGGCACAGCCACCTTATACAGCATACCATACTGGTCCACTGTCAGACCAGTGATGGCCTCAGCTCCATCACCCCCCAGGCTGACTCTGGCTCCTGCCTGGCTCTGCCCGGCCACCACAACCCCTCGGGACCATTCAGAGGCATCACTGGAGGGTGTGTGGTTAGTTGAGCAGCTGGTAGTTCTCCCCATATCCTCGCTGGTCACGGGGAGGTCTCGTTTCTTTGGTGGAAGGCATTCCTGACTCCTCTCATGAACAGGTTTCATATTGCTTTGTGGTGTTCCTTGAGCCTGGAAGGGGTCGGCTTGCTCCTTGGGGCATCAGAAGGGGCTTCTCTGTGGCTCCCCTGCACCCCTCTCTGCTGCTGGCTGGGGCGCCCACATCTGCTAGGGAACAAATCAGAAGCAAAGAAAAGTAACCTAGGGGTGAACTAAGTCAAAGGAAGTAGCAGAAACCATGCCTATGGAGGAAGATGTTACAAAGGGTGCTGCCAGGGGAAAAATGTATGAGAAAGGGGCAAACAAGGATGCCACTCCCCTATCCATCCAGCCCAGGACATGAAAGAAATAGGGAAACCACAGACAGCTACAAGAATAAACACTCAATGATACATAAATAACCTGTGGGCTCTACAACCCCAGAGAGACCACCATCTTCATGATTAGTTGTGCCTTGACAGGGACCTTGACTCTTCCCAGCCTTCTTCCCTAAGAGAAGATTTGACCACATGGTCTTTGTTGCTGGTTCTTTTTCCTAAGCTTCTCCTTTTGTCACCAAAGACTACCGTGCTATCTTCTTTCCTGAACATATGACCTCATCCTTGCTTCCTTTCCCCAGACTAATTTGGGTTATGATCTCACCTTTTCCCATCCCCCCACCCCCACCCCCACCCCAGACCTGGTTACACTCTCATCCTCCTTTGCCTCATATCACCACTATCTCAAAGACCCAGGGGCCAATGAAAAATAGTATCTTCTTTGCCGCATGAAATACTACATTCAAATTTGGGCCCTATGGGGAGAATGATTGTACTAGTGTGTTTCATAATTTATCTGTTTCTCCTCCTCCCTAAAGAGCAACAAAACTCTTCTGACCTCAAATAGACTTTTTACCCCTAGTCTGGAAAGACTTCTTTTCTTCTCATTGGCCATCTTCAATGTACTTTCTTCATTCATTCTCTTTCTATTGTCCTGTGTATTTTCTTTTGCCAATGGCTCCTTTTCCATTGTAGGTCTGCTCTAGGAACAACTTCCTAAAATTCTGGCTCCATTCCTTCAAACTGCTTATTACTATCATAGGCCTATATGATTCATAAGAAAGCTCTCTCTCCCCTTTCTGTCACCTTTCATACGTGCTTTTGTCCATTGTCATAAAGTATCCTTTTGTTCTGAACATTTCAATGCATACAAACTTTGTCACCTATTTCTTCCAATCAAGGCTCCAGTTCTTTAGATCTGGGTATCACACTGTGTTCTGTTTTTCCACTCTTGAATCCCAGATGCTTTTTCTGCAAGAAGGTGTCCAAAGCTCCTGTTATTACCTGAGCTTCCAGTGGTGCCTCTGAGCAGCTGTAGTAAGAAGCAGTGTCCTCCACACTGCCTTGGGAGCCTAGAAAAAGAAATAGGGATAAAGTAAGCAGGAACCTAGACTCTCACTTTCCCCTGAGTCATCCAGAAAGGTAATTCTAAAGCCACAAAAACATTAAAGTCCATGAGTCCCTGCCTCATCCTCTGCTCCTGAGGTAACAGTACATTTATCCAGAGTGTGTAGGAATTTGAATAGAGAAAAGGCTATGTCTTAAGCTCTAATTTGTAGAAAGACATCCCTGAAGAAAAATTTTCAAGCTTCGTCATTTTCCTTAATGTCATATTCTTCATTCCCTACCTGTATCCATTCCCAAAGATTAAATTTACTTCCAATCCCAATTTCAGGTAAATGCACAACCAAAAATGGAAGACTCAACATTTATTCCCATGTGACCAATGGGAAGCTGGAAAAATCAACTGTATTGATTTCACCTTTATTCAGGGATGATGAAAACAGATGTGGAGGTTATTTAAATGACAAAAGTGGCACTAGAGAAAAAGAACAATTATTTATGTTTCTGGGGCAGAAAAAGAGGTCAAGGGGGAGTCACTCAAGGGGAAGCCTTATTAACGGATTTTCAGGGTAAAAAAAAAAAAAAAGGATCCTTTGGGTGTGTGTGGGTAAAATGTTCTGAGTGACAGCTTCGTACCAAGTGCTGAATCAGGTGTGACAGAAAATGAAAACACTGCCTTGGTCCTCATGTAGCTAACAATGGGGAAACAAAACTCACATTAAACTATCAATATCTTAATCTACACATACCAGTAACATCAAGCACTCAAGAAAGGAACCTTAATCTCTCAAAACAGCTAAAGTAATATTGACCAGTACTCCGAGAAACTACCCACTGTCCTGTCCAAGTCCTACAGAACTGCAAGCCTCCAATCAAACTGAAGGCAACATTTATCTCTTTAATCGAGTGGCAAGGTGTGTATGTACAGGAAAAGGTGATGAGATAGGAAAACCTGGGGGAAAGAAAAATTCTGTTTCATAAACACGAATTACACGGTGGGCACAAGTCCTGCGTCCCTTCTTTGGCAGCTTCAGTTCCAGCTGAAAAGCAATTAGCTTTCTCCCTCACTGGCAACAGAAATTGGGGTCACATCTCCAATCCCTGAACAATCTTTGCTTCCTGCAACTAAAACCTTAAGGAAAACCTGCCTCTGGGTTAGCCAAACACAGCCTAATAAAAGAATTAAAAGAGGCAAAAGGTGAGGGAATGACAACAAAGAGTCAAGCCTGTGCACCAGGTTCCCACAACGGAAAACACATTTCGGAATCCGAAACCTCGGCTTCAGGAGGGGCTCAAAGAGGACTTCTCAGGGTGTAGACGCGGCTTGTGACCCTGACCGAGCTAACGGGGATGGGGGTCCGTCCTGGAGAGCTGCCAACGTTGCCAGAGTCCAGAATCAAGAGAATGAGCCCAAAATTCGGTGAGGTGCGCCCGCCAGAAAAGAGTGGAGCTTGGAAAAGACTACGTGTTATGGCTTCTCGTGATCCTGCAATCCTTGCTTCCACAAGGGTAGGGCCCGAAATTAGAAATTCAACGTTTAGGGCTGGGGGGTCGACCCTTCAAACAGAGGGGCAGAGGCAAGGCCCTGCAGACGATGCTTCCTTGTTCGGGGGCCCCTTCCCGCACCAAAGACTGGGACACCCCGGCCCTCGGGGACACAGCCGCGGGGGCTCCAGGGCCTGAGGCCGCCTTCTGGGCCAGGCCGGAGAAAAGCGCGCGGGACTCTAGGCGCGGCCTCTTTCGCTCCCCGGGTTCGCGGTTCTTGGGCCCCGGTCCGGCGGGGCAATTGGTTCCAGGAGGCCACTTCCTCCAGAGCTTAGAGCCCAGGCCTGCGTGGCCTCAGTGAGGCAGGCCCAGCGGCCCGCACTGCCGGCGACACTCACCGGCCCATCTCACGGCGCTCCTCGGGCTCCTCCCGCTCGTCCCGGAGCCACCGCGACCGCGGCCGCCGCCATCCCCGGCCCCGGAGCCGCCCCACACCCAGCGCCCCCCCAGCCGGGCGCCCGGAGATGGCGTCAAGTGCGTTCCGCCCCCGTCGCAGGCTGATGGCGTCAGGGCCCGAGCCCAGGAGCAACGCCCAGGAGTACCCGGGAAGGGAGGGAGCCGGCCCCTGTCGCCCCTCACCCCTCGCCCCCAGCGCCCCCTCTGGTGGGAAAAACGAACTCCTCCCCTGGGGAAACAGGGTCACGTGAAGAAGGCTGGGCCGGCCCTCTCACCCTGACCCCACCATGACCCCTGCAGTCTCTGTACTCCTGTAAATTCTGGGGGTTCCCAAACAGAGCCTGGGGCGTGGCCAATAGCGACCCTCACGTCCTGAATTTCCCAGGCCTAACTCGTGAAGCCTCTTCTTGGGAACCTCGGGGAACTCCGAGGAGACCCCTGCCCAGGAGAGTAGTAAGGTGATCTCCCTGGAGACCCAGGGTAGAGATGGGAGCTCTTTGAGTTGAGAAATGGCTTTCAGGAGCATGAGAATGGACCGGACCTAGGATTTAGGGGAAGATGAAACAGTGGTGAGAATTTGCGGGATGAGAGGAAGGGGGTTCATACAGTGGGAAGGAGCTTGATTTAGTAGGAAGAGGTTTTGACTACTCGATTAAATATTAAGTCACCATTCATTGCCAATTAGCCATCTTCATAGTAACATAAACATCTGATTAACAAAAAGTGAAAGCCAGTCGAATTTGTACTCTGATTACAACTGTGTAAAAAAGTAGTTCTGTATACAAAAAAAACCAGAGGGAAAAAATAAGTTTAACTATTGGAGAGACTGGATTCTGAGTGGATTTTCCCCCTTTCAGTTTCTGCAAACTCTTTTCACCAAATAACGAATTATTTCTGTTTGATTTTAAAAGTACTGGCTGGGCTCTGGTCCCTACTCTGTAGCTATCTCACCTTAGGAGAAAGTCATTTTACTACTTTAGACTTAGGTTTCCACTTCTGGAAAATGAGGAGCTTAAATTAGATGAAAGGGTGGTAGTAAAATCTAGATAAAAGAGCTCTCTATAAACATTGTAAGTGAAAATGTAAGCAAATATGTACAATGTGATATCCTGCATTTAATGTGAAACATAACATATATAAAGTCATCTTTATGTATTTATACAGAAAAGGAATGGAAGGATATGTAACAACTAGTTAACATTGGTTATCTTGGGAGAGAAAAGTGGCACTGGGTGGTAATCAAAAGATACAAAAGGGACGTATTTGGATTTTTTATGAGAATGTTATCTTAGAAATATTAAGATGACTAAGTTAAAATACAAATAGAGTATATGGTCTCTTCTAAGATTCTTTCTAGGGAATCATTAGACCTCAGTTTTGGTATTTTCTGACCTGGAAGGTCACAAAGGATTATCAAAATCATTGAATCCCGCCCCACCACCGTACACACGTACCTTGCACCAGTGGGTGAAACACTGAAGCTACTCATCTGTAGCCATCTAAATCAGCAGAGGGCTGTGCTTGGAGGATATTAGTATTATTCATGACAGTTGTCTTCTCTCTCAATTTGGCCAAGAAGGAAGTCCTGTGGTCACTCAGTGACTCCGTTTTAGCACTAACTGGCATTCTGGTTTCTAGTTCATTGCTTAGCTCACTAAATTGGCATTAAAACTGCCAAGATAAACAAATAAATAAGCCTATACTCTTTTTTACATGAAAATGATACACGTACTGCTGTCTTTGCCAATTTTTTCCATATCAATAAATTCAAATCAGTATTTAAAAAAATAGGCCAATGGGGCGCCTGGGTGGCCCAGTCGGTTAAGCGTCAGACTTCGGCTCAGGTCACGATCTCGCGGTATGTGAGTTCGAGCCCCGCGTCGGGCTCTGTGCTGACTGCTCAGAGCCTGGAGCCTGTTTCAGATTCTGTGTCTCCCTCTCTCTCTGACCCTCCCCCGTTCATGCTCTGTCTCTCTCTGTCTCAAAAATAAACGTTAAAAAAAAATTTAAAAAAATTTAAAAAAATTTTTAAAAAAAATTAAAAAATAGGCCAAGATAGAGACCCTTGGATCATCCAGGTGTATTCAAGGATAGCCATTTTCTCCCAGATCAAGACACATTCTCAGAGAGCCAGTGTTTCAGACAAAATTGAAAGAGCAGACACAGGTAGATGCAAGCAAAAAGAATTTTTTGGCTACCAGCCATTAACATGATTACATAGTACAAAGGTGTGTCTGATTTTTAAAAAAACACAGGAGGTTCTGATCGGTGAGACACAGGTGATTTCCTGGTTTGATGCTGCAGTCCCAAAAGAGTGGGTCATATCTCTGCTGTATCCTCTTCTAGAACTCCAAGCAATCTTCATTTCTCTGGTTGTACATATTGACGGTAGGAAGCTCCATAAAAACGGTTTTACAGGAATGTTAGTGATAAGTAAACTAACATAGTTTTTGGATTTAAGACACTAAAATAACCAAAAGTTACCTCATTTCTCCAGAAATCTGTATTATTGTCTGGAATCTGTATCATTCTCTATGTAAGTTATTTATAGTAAGTAAACCCAGGGTCTTATTCACTGTAGCTGGCTCAAAAAATAATTCTTGAATGAAATTTCAAAAAGATACCTCGAACTGGGAGACTCTCCTTGCTAATATTTTTGCTCTCAATTCCTCATTTCTACTCCAGTTTTGCCTATTTATTACCTGTTTTCAGTCTCTCTCATCTGAAAGTCCTTCATTTTCTTTTACCAAGTTTGTTTGTTTAATTTCCATGGGGTTTTAAGAAGTGATGAAGTGAAAGGATTTTTTTTTCATTAAAAAAATTTCTTTCCTGCCCCATGAAAGGAAAAATTTTAAACTAGTTGAGACATTTGGGAACTGAAAAGTTATACTTCAGTCTGTTTTGTCTACCTCTTCTCTTTCCTTGGATTCCCATTGAATTTCTTTGATGTGTGTAGATTGAATTTGTGTGATGGGAGAGTTTGAGCTACTCTTTGGAAGGAAAACAAGTGACCACAAAACCCTGCTAAGCTAGTTATTCTTCTCCCTAAGCAGGCAGGAGTTTCAAACCAGCTCTGTCTGTGCTGCTTAGTTCCTCATTGTTGATTTTTCTAGACCTATAGTATAGCAGGGGAAGTTTAGACAACTATCCCAACTCTTTTTTGACATTAAGGGATCAAACCAGAGAGAAGTGCTGGCAGTTTAGGAAACCGCGTGTGTCATCACAAGAAAAATAGATGGTTTTCATACTGTCCTGTCTTTTTGCTTGTATGGCTCAGCATGCAAGGGTGCCATTTTGGGAAATAACTTTATCTTTGGATGCCAATGGCAGAAACAACAATTCATCTCAAGTATATGTTGAAATTATAGAAATACTTAGCAGATTTAGCTTTCCCTAGAAATGTGTTGGTGCCTGGTATTAGATTATTTTTCAGAAGTTTTCTAGATGTCCAAATGTAGAAATGTGCAGTTTTCAAGCTTCTGTTTTATCTATTTCTCTGAACAATTCTGTGTCCTTATTTCTACATGCTTTTATTTTTATTTCTTTTTAATTTTTTTAATGTTTATTTATTTTTGAGAGAGAGACAGACAGCACGAGCAGGGACAGGGCAGAGACAGAGGGAGACACAGAATCCGAAGCAGGCTCCAGGCTCTGAGGTGTCAGCACAGAGTCTGACGCTGGGTTTGACAAACCCACAAACCGTGAGATCATGACCTGAAGTCGGACACTTAACCGACTGAGCCACCCAGGCGCCCCTCCATATGATTTTCATGTTATGTGCTTTCTCCTGATTCCAATGGGGGATCCCCCTTTCATATTCATTAATGTTTTATATTCAAGGAGGTCTTGGAATTTCTCCATAAGTGACTAATATATCCTTTGGGGAGGGGACTCTTGATCTGTTGTCTACTTCCTCAGACACTTGCCAAAGGCTTTCATTTTTGTCAGAAACTTCCTAAAGAACTCTGAAAAGTTGCAGTCAGGACATAGATTGGAATAAACTGAAGGAAACCTAACTAACCCTTACTTGAATTGCAAGAATCGTATCTGGGGAATTGGGCCACAGAGAAGCAAGTACATTTAGGCCACTGCCAAACAGCCAGAAATTCCTTACAGGGGCCTATTGAATGCATAAAGTAAATGTCGAAAAATTAATGCCCCCATGACATTGATAACTCTTTCTCAGCAAAACCGGCTCAGCAAGGTGATTTGCAAGCTGCCTGCAGTGCCTCCTGGTGAAATCATGTTCATCTCTGCCTTCAAAGCTGATCGCCTTCAGGTCAACTTGCAACTGGTTGTCAATTGCCTAAAACTCCTGGAAAAAAAGTAAAGTGAGTAAATACTCTAGACAGCACAGTAAGCGGCCTGTCATCACTGAGCACTACCTTCCCACACCCCATATATCTCCTAAGACATTACTTAGCCATTTTGGAATTCAAAGGAGTGTTTCTGACTTGTGGAAATGATTATTATAGTGCTCAAATCATTTAAAAGTTTGGGGCACCTAGATGGCCCAGTTGGTTAAGTGTCCTGACTCTTGGTTTTGGCTCAGGTCATGATCTCTCTCTCAAGCCCCACATCAGGCTCTCCGCTAATGGCACTGAACCTGCTTGAGATTCTCTCCTTCTCTCTCTGCCCCTCCCCCACTCATGCTCCCATTCTCTCTCTCAAAATAAATAAACTTTAAAAAAATCACTTAAGGGGTGCCTGGGTGGCTCAGTTGGTTAAGCGGCCAACTTCAGCTCAGGTCATGATCTCACTCTGAGTTAGAGCTCTATGTCGGGCTCTGTGCTGACAGCTCCGAGTCTGGAGCCTGCTTGGAATTCTGTGTCTCCCTCTCTCTCTGCCCCTCCCCTGCTCATGCTCTGTCCCTCTCTGTCTCAAAAATAAACACTTAAAAAAATTTAAATCATGTAAAAGTTTCCAAAGACTATTCTGTATCTTGATTATATCAATATCAGTATTTTGGGGGGGTGCCTACATGGCTCAGTTGGTTAAGGGACCAACTTCAGTTCAGGTCATGATCTCACAGTCTGTGGGTTCAAGCCCCACGTCAGGCTCTGTGCCGACCGCTCAGAGCCTGGAGCCTGCTTCAGATTCTGTGTCTCCCTCTCTATCTGCCCGTCCCCAGCTCGTGCTCTATCCCTCTCAATAATAAATGAACATTAAAAAAAACTTTTTTTAAATATCAGTATTTTGGTTGTGCAAAATGTTATCACCACCAGAAACGGAGTAAAAATTACTCTGGATCTCTCTGTATTGCTTCTTACAAACTGCATATGAATGTACAATTATCCCAAAATAAGAAGTATAATTTAAAAAGAAGTTTCCAAAGATTTAAAATGTAAAACAATGTCCAGATTACTGGACTTTTCTTCACCATAGCAGAGAACTTTATCTAGTCAAGCCTCTTCAAATGTGCAATAGCTATTAAGTCTGAGCTGCTGGACACATTTTTCTGGAAGGGCTTCCTTACCTTTTTTTAAACACACCAAAAAGAAAAAAGAAAAGAAAAGAAAAGAAAAGAAAAGAAAAGAAAAGAAAAGAGCTATTTCTTCTGTCAGGTGACGACTCAAGTAGAATTACACCCATGAGTGGAGGTAGTAGCTGACAAGTTTTGTCTTCTTTCTTTAAATCCAACTTATTTTCTGTTGCCTTTTGCTCTTTCCTCATTTCAGTGAGTCACATGAGCCATTAACCCCTCAATAAACTGAAAAACCAATGATCTCTGATTATGAGGGGGATTCAGGTAAAATAAGTATTGTGTGTGCATACAGTTTTCTGAGTGCTCCATAAATAGCACTGCTTACTCGAATTACTATAATCTATTGGTGGAGAGGCAGCTGTTACTCAAACTTCCAGATAGATTTTTGGGCATTCATTAGATAACAGGGGCCTAAGAAAAATGCATAAATGAAATTTAGGCAAACTCAATGGTACCCATCATTTTTACCATGAAAATGACGATGACTGATGGTGTACACAGAACTTGTGAATTTTATTTATTTTTTTAAATTTGTTTTTTTTTTTAATTTTTAAATTTATTTATTTATTTTGAGGGAGAGAGAGAGAGAAAGAGGGAAAGAGAAACCCAAGCAGGTTCTGTATTGTCAGCCCAGAACCCAATGCAGGGCTCAGTCCCAGGAACCATCATATCATGACCTGAGCTGAAATCAAGAGTCACATACTTAGCTGGCTGAGCCACTCAGGCACCCCATGTAATTACACTTTCTTTTTAATTTTTATTTAATTTGTTTTTAAAATTTACATTCAAGTTAGTTAGCATTTATTGCAACAGTGATTTCAGGAATAGATTCCTTAGTGCCCCTTACCCATTTAGCCCACCCCCCCGCTCCCACATCCGCTCTAGTAACCCTCTGTTTGTTCTCCATATTTAAGAGTCTCTTATGTTTTGTCCCCCTCCCCGTTATATTATTTTTGCTTCCCTTCCCTTATGTTCATCTGTTCTGTGTCTTAAAGTCCTCATATGATATTTGTCTTTCTCTAATTTTGCTTAGCATAATACCCTCTAGTTCCATCCATGTAGTTGCAAATGGCAAGATTTCATTATTTTTGATTATTGAGTAATACTCCATTGTATATGTATACCACATCTTCTTTATCCATTCATCCATCAACGGACATTTGGGCTGTTTCCATACTTTGGCTATCGTTGATAGCGCTGCTATAAACATTGGGGTGCATGTGCCCCTTCAAAACAGCATACCTGTATCCCTTGGATAAATACCTAGTAGTGCAATTGCTGGGTCATAGGGTAGTTTTATTTTTAATTTTTTTGAGGAACCTCCATACTGTTTTCCAGAGTGGCTGCACCAGCTTGCATTTCCACCAACAATGCAAAAGAGATCCTCTCTCTCCGCATCCTCACCAACATCTGTGGTTGCCTGAGTTGTTAACGTTGGCCATTCTGACAGGTGTGAGGTGGTATCTCGTGGTGGTTTTGATTTGTATTTCCCTGATAATGAGTGATGTTGAGCATTGTTTCATGTGTCGGTTGACCATCTGGATGTCTTCTTTGGAGAAGTGTCTATTCATGTCTTTTGCCCATTTCTTCACTGGATTATTTGTTTTAGGTGTTGAGTTTGGTAAGTTCTTTATAGATGTTGGATACTAACCCTGGCCATCTGGATGTTTTCTTTAGAGAAGTGTCTATTCATGTATTTTGCCCATTTATTCACTGGATTATTTTTTTTTTAGGTGTTAAGTTTGGTAAGTTCTTTATAGATTTTGGATCTTTATCTGATAAGTCGTTTGCAAATATCTTCTCCCATTCTGTTGGTTGCCTTTTAGTCTTGCTGATTGTTTCCTTTGCTGTGCAGAAGATTTTATTTTGATGAGGTCCCAATAGTTCATTTTTGCTTTTGTCTCCCTTGCCTCGGGAAACATGTTGAGTAAGAAGTTGCAATGGCCAAGGTCAAAGAGGTTTTTGCCTGCTTTCTCCTCAAGGATTTTGATGGCTTCCTGTCTTACATTTAGGTTTTTCATCCATTTTGAATTTATTTTTGTGTATGGTGTAAGAAAGTGGTCCAGGTTCACTTTTCTGCATGTCACTGTCAAGTTTTCCCAGCACTACTTGCTGAAGAGACTGTCTTTATTCCATTGAATATTGTTTCCTGCTTTGTCAAAGATTAGTTGGGCATATGTTTGTGGATCCATTTCTGGGTTCTCTATTCTGTTCCATCTATCTGAGTGTCTGTTCTTGTGCCAGCACCATACTGTCTTGATGATTACAGCTTTGTAATACAGCTTAAAGTTTGTATTTTTAAAAATTTGTTCTTATGTTTATTTATTTTTGAGAAAGAGACAGAGCACAAGTGGAGGAGGGCCACAGAGAGACAGACACACAGAATCCGAAGCAGGATCCAGGCTCTGAGCTGTCAGCACAGAGCCCACTGTGGGGTTTGAACTCATGAACTGTAAGATCATGACCTGAGCCAAAGTCAGATGCTCAACCGACTGAGCTATCCAGGCGCCCTGAGCTTGTGAATTTTAAACTGCATGCTCACATGTCCTTTTATTAGATCCTGGCAATCCAGTGACACATATTATTATCCAGATAAATTATATCTTCTTTTAACACATTTAATTTAAACTTGGAGTGCCTGAGTGATTTGAGGTATATAAAGCAAGTTAGCCCTCCTTAACTAAACTTATTCCTCTTTAAAGGGAGATAATGATCTTGGTTTTCTATCATTCCAGGGATCTATTTGTAACACAAACTATAACCTGGGCACAAAATAAATGTTTGCTAATATTAGTAATGGTGTAACAACAGTTCAGTATTTATCTGAAACAAGTCCAATTCCACTATAATTTCTTTTCCCTGTGATGTCTAGAACAGAGAACATTTTCCTCCTTTGTACTTGGCTAAGCAACCTTTCAAGCACTGAGATTTGTGTTTATTTCAGATTTAAATGTAGTCTCATGTCAAGATTTGCTTGCAGAGAGTAACTCTGTCTTTTCGTGATTAGGAGGTGAGTATAACTCAGTGAACAGACAGGTTACATAATTTAGGGGCTCAGGTTTTCCTGACTTGTGAAAAGTCTGTTTCCCCAGGCTCAGTCATCAGTTGATAATACAAGGTGGTAAGACTTATCTCGGTGGATTGGCCTGGGACAGGCTACATTTGTTACGTCCCCAGCATTACTCTACTTGTTCATTTTATTGGCATAATATGGTGAGAAAGCATAGGAGCTTACAGTCTGAAGATTTGGCCATGTTCTAATTCAACCAGTTACTCTTAATCGTGTGACCATGGGCAAGCCATTTAACCTCTTAGAATCTCAATTTTCTCAACTGTAAAATGCAAATAACACCTCACACAGGTGTTACAGGATAAAATGAAACACCCACACCCACAAGTGGTGGGGGGGAGGGAGAATATTAAGCAGGCTTCATGCCCAGTATGAAGCCTGACGTGGCACTTGATCTCACAACCTTGAGATCACAACCTGAGCCAAAAGAGTCTGACGCTTAACCAACTGAGCCACCCAGGCACCCCTGAGAACAGTTTTTGTCTTAATATTTTATTTATTTTGGAGAGAGAGTCAGCAGGAGAGGGGCGGAGAGGGGGACAGAGGATCCCAAGCGGGCTGGGATCCTCTGTCAGTGCAGAGTCCAATGCAAGGCTCAAACTCCCAAACAGTGAGATCATGACCTAAGCCAAAATCACGAGTCCATTGCTTAACCGACTGAACCACCCAGGCGCCCCAAGAACAGTTTTCTAAATGTAGAGCACTTCATGCATTCTTCTTTATTTTCTTATTTTTATTTTTTAAGCTTATTTCTTTTGAGGGGGAGGACGGGTAGAAAGAGGGGGAGCAAGAGAATCTCAAGCAGGCTTTGTGCTGTCAGTGTCAGGCTGCAGGGCTCCATCCCACAAACTGTGAGATCATGACCTGGGCCAAATCAACAGTCAGATGCTCAACTGGCTGAGCTAGCCAGGATCCCCTATTCTTTTTTAAATAATATTTTTATTACAAATATAAGAAATGTTCACTATGGGACATTTTAGAAAAGCAAGGCTAGCTGAAAGGATAAAACAAAGATCACCTGACAGAACACCCCCTAGAGCAATTCTTAACCTTCAACAGGTGTCAAAATTGGAGGGCTTGTTCAAACACAGATTTCTGGGGTTCACTTTCAGAGTTTCTGATTCAGTGGGCTCCAAGAATCTGCATTTCTAACAGAATCTCAGGTGATACTGGTGTTGCTGATCTGGGGATGACACTTTGAGAAACATAGCCTAGTGCAAAACATTGATAACTTCATATGTGCACATATGGTATATATTTTTTATTGTTTTTATAAAAACAGTTTCACACTATCATGTCACCTGCCTTTTTTATTCAATAAACTCCTCTTTGTACATGCACTTTTCTTTTTTTAAATTTTTTTTTAAATTTTTTTCAATGTTTTATTTTTTGAGAGAGACAGAGCACGAGCAGGGGAGGGGTAGAGAGAGAGAGGGAGACACAGAAGTCAAAGCAGGCTCCAGGCTTTGAGCTGTCAGCACACAGCCTGACGCAGGGCTCAAACCCAAGAACTGGGACATCGCAATCTGAGCTGAAGCCGAAGGCTCAACTAACTGAGCCACCCAGAAGCCCCCGTACATGCACTTTCCTGTACGTGTGCTTTGTGCTGCAGCTGAGCAGGCCCAGAGAGCCAGGAAAGAGATTGCTGACTATCTGGCTAATGGGAAAGATGAACGAGCTCGGATCCAAGTGGAACATGTTATCTGAGAAGACTACCACAGAGGATCCATGGAGATCCTGGAGCTGTATTGTGACCTTTTGCTGGCTTGGTTCAGCTTGATCCAGGCCACAAAATAAGACCTATTGAACTTGCACATTTTTTAGGCTCAAAGGAGTGAGAAGGCATCCCCGCACCTAGTGAGGGGGAGAGTACACTCTAACTTGCTGGTACTATGCCAAAGAACTTTGTCTCTAATTTTTATAGGAAGAAGTAGTGCTGTTTGAAGAGAATATGGAGCCATGTTTAGAACCATGTTTAGAACCATATGGTTGTTGGGGAACCTAGCTGGCTCAGTGGGAACAGCATGCAACTCTTGAGCTTGGGGTCGTAAGTTTGTTAGGTGTAGAGATGCCTTAAATAATTAAAGTTGTTCTTAAAAAAGAACCATATAGTTATCTTTTTTCCCCTTGAGTTTGTAGAGGAGTGGTGAAATACATACCAAAAAAGAACCCATAATCACCAAATCTAGAGATAAGAATTTTAGTACATTTCTTTCAGTCCATGTATGTATTTATTTATCTATATGTGTATAAACACATACGTGTGTGTGGGTATATATATAGTTATATATACCTATGTGTATATACTGTAATTGTATATATTGGTATATATTGTAATTTCACTTAAAAAATTATTTAACATTAGCGGTGCCTGGGTGGCTCAGTCGGTTGAGCATCTGACTCTTGATTTTGGCTCAGATCATAATCTTGGAGTTTGTGGAATTGAGCCCCATGTCAGGCTCCATGCTGACGGTGATGAGCCTGCTTGGGATTCTCTCTCTCTCCCTCTCTCCCTGCCCCTCCCCTATTTGCGCTGTCTTTGTCTCTCTCAAAATAAATCAACTTAAAAAAAAGAATTATTTGATAATATATTTCGAACATTGTCCATGGACTATCTTTGAAGTAGGGAAAAGATGGAAACATAAAGCTCTGTGTTGCATAACTTTGGGTTCTTCTTAGGGAACTGGATTCTGGTCTGACCTAATCTGTATCTACACTAATCTGGGCAGCTCCTCGCCTCCAGTCAGAGGTGCCTGAGTTGAAGATGGTAAGTTTGATAAGTTTTCACTGCCTGTGCCACAACTGTAGGTGAGAGTACCACTCTTGCTACTTGTTTAGAATTGTAGGATTACTTAGAGGAATCCTTTTTTCTCTTAAAGGACAACCATAGAAGTATTTTCTGCTGTTAGTGTGTAAGTGAAAAAATACTTAAAAAAAAAATGGTAATGGTAGAGGGGCACCTGGGTAGCTCAGCTGGTTAAGTGTCCAACTTTAGCTAAGGTCATGATCTCACAGTTCGTGGGTTCAAGCCCCACGTCAGGGTCTGTGCTGACAGCTCAGAGCCTGGAGTCTGACCCTCCCCTGCTCACATTCTGTCTCTCAAAAATAAATGAACATTAAAAAATTTTTTTTAAATGGCAATGGTAGAAAAAAATAATAAACCTTACCTAAAAAAGATAAAGCAAAATTTGACAGTGGATTTCTTTCGTGCGGAGACAGGAGTCATAATTTATAAGGTATTTAGAATTAGAAGTTTTAAGTTTCACATTTATCAGATACTTAAGAACAAAACACTTGTTCTGTTGCTATTGCTGTTGTTTTGATGCTAATAGAATGTAATTCCAATGAGATAAGATGAAAGTGATTTTTGCTCTTTTCATGGTTCTTCATCTTCAAAATTGCCATAACTTGATGGATTTCACCTTTATTTTTTTCTTGGTGATGGTTTGCTTCAGGTATCTAATCAGCTGTGTGCAAAGTACAGCCAAGAATATGCTCAACTGTGTCGAACCAATGAGATCGGAACTGTCACCTCTCAGGTAGACACATTTCCAGAGACACACATTTTTCTAAGCCAAGAAATACAGGAAAAGCAAATATAAACAAACTCAGAATGCATAATTTTGTGCAGACTGAAAGATGTTTAGAAATAAGTCTTGGGGCACCTGGGAGGCTTAGTCAGTTAAGCGTCCAACTCTTGGTTTCAGCTCAGGTGATGATCTCACAGTTTCCTGGGGTTGAGCCCTGTGTCAGGCTCTGAGCTGGCAGCGCAGAGCCTGTTTGGGATTCTCTCTCTCTCTCTCTCTCTCTCTCTCTCTCTCTCTCTCTTCTCTGCCCCTCCCCCACTTGCACTGTCTCTGTGTCTCTAAAAAATAAACATTAAAACTTTAAAAAATATTTATTTATTTTTGAGAGAGAGAGACAGAGAGGGAGAGAGAACAAGCAGGGGAGGGTCAGAGAGAGAGGGAAAAAGAGAATCCCACACTGACAGTGTGGAGCCTAATGTGGGGCTCAAACCCATGAACCATGAAATCATAACCCAAGCTGAAACCAAAAGTCAGACACTTAACCAACTGAGCCACCCAAACACGTTGGAGGCAGAATAACCTGTTTAAAGATTTTGGACTAGGGAACTCAGATCTTTATAAAAAAGCTAGTGTCAAGCAATCTGAGATTATTTCTTTACGAAGAAAGCATACATTTTCCTTAATGTAACTGGCCTAGTAATATGAAAGAAGTTTATAAATTTAGAAGCTTCAACTTTTGAACATCTTACATCATGACCACACAGTATAATTCAGGACTGACATTCAGCTGAGACACAGAGATCTAGCCGCAGTGTTGTTTCAGGCTGGTGGTGTTTCAGAGTTGTTTCAGGGTGTCCATTCTGACTGGATGGTGCCTTGCTGTACTGGTTGCTGAGTGTGTTGAATATCACCTTTGACATAATTCAAATACTTCCAAAATCAGAACTTTCAATTTAAAGTATTTTTTCTTAGGTTTATTTTCTTCCTCTTATTTTCAAAGATTGAGATTCTTTCTCCCCAGGATCGGGCTGTCTTTATGATATAAGCAGGGCACCTCCTAAATTAAAAAAAAAAAGTTTTTAATTGTACTTTTACAGAACAGATACTAGAAAAATAAAGGACAGTGATTTAGAGGTGAAAGACCACCTCAACTCTTTTTGTTTCTGAGTTTGTGGATATGTGTGTGACCAAATTCTGTTATGTTCTTTATCTTGCAGCTAATGTGTAAAATTAAATGTGACTACTCTACCCCAGGTTGTAGTAGAATAGTACCTGACAGAAATTGCTAAGAACTATAATGTGCCATGTAAATCCACAGCAACCATTACAGTGAATACTTTCAAGAACAAAGAATGGACTTAAAGCTGAGATTTTTATTGTGCACCAGAAGATCTGTTTTCTACTTAGGAATGTGGCTTCCAGAGTAGCTCTGCCAGGATTGTAAAGCAGGTGACATTTGCACCTTTTCTCCACCCACATACTTTTCCTAACAGAGCTTGACTTCTGCTGTCACATGACCCTTATAAGTTGGTAACAATAGGGTAGAAAACAAGGATGAAGATACCTTAAGTATTATACTTACAAGTGTGTTAAAAACAAACACCCATGGCACAAAAACAGACACACAGACCAATGGAATAGAATAGAAACCCCAGAACTAGACCCACAAACGTATGGCCAACTATTCTTTGACAAAGCAGGAAAGAACATCCAATGGAAAAAAGACAGTCTCTTTAACAAATGGTGCTGGGAGAACTGGACAGCAACATGCAGAAGATTGAAACTAGACCACTTTCTCACACCATTCACAAAAACAAACTCAAAATGGATAAAGGACCTGAATGTGAGACAGGAAACCATTAAAACCCTAGAGGAGAAAGCAGGAAAGACCTCTCTGACCTCAGCCATAGCAATTTCTTACTTGACACATCCCCAAAGGCAAGGGAATTAAAAGCAAAAATGAACTACTGGGACCTTATGAAGATAAAAAGCTTCTGCACAGCAAAGGAAACAACCAACAAAACTAAAAGACAACCTACGGAATGGGAAAAGATATTTGCAAGTGACATATCGGGCAAAGGGCTAGTATCCAAAATCTATAAAGAGCTCACCAAACTCCACACCCGAAAAACAAATAACCCAATGAAGAAATGGGCAGAAAACATGAATAGACACTTCTCTAAAGAAGACATCCAGATGGCCAATAGGCACATGAAAAGATGCTCAACGTCGCTCATCAGGGAAATACAAATCAAAACCACACTCAGATATCACCTCATGCCAGTCAGAGTGGCCAAAATGAACAAATCAGGAGACCATAGATGCTGGCGAGGATGTGGAGAAACGGGAATCCTCTTGCACTGTTGGTGGGAATGCAAATTGGTGCAGCCACTCTGGAAAGCAGTGTGGAGGTTCCTCAGAAAATTAAAAATAGACCTACCCTATGACCCAGCAATAGCACTGCTAGAAATTTACCCAAGGGATACAGGAGTACTGATGCATAGGGGCACTTGTACCCCAATGTTTATAGCAGCACTCTCAACAATAGCCAAATTATGGAAAGAGCCTAAATGTCCATCAACTGATGAATGGATAAAGAAATTGTGGTTTATATACACAATGGAGTACTACGTGGCAATGAGAAATAATGAAATATGGCCTTTTGTAGCAACGTGGATGGAACTGGAGAGTGTGATGCTAAGTGAAATAAGCCATACGGAGAAAGACAGATACCATATGTTTTCACTCTTATGTGGATCCTGAGAAACTTAACAGAAACCCATGGGGGAGGGGAAGGAAAAAAAAAAAGAGGTTAGAGTGGGAGAGAGCCAAAGCATAAGAGACTCTTAAAACCTGAGAACAAACTGAGGGTTGATGGGGGGTGGGAGGGCGGGGAGGGTGGGTGATGAGTATTGAGGAGGGCACCTTTTGGGATGAGCACTGGGTGTTGTATGGGAACCAATTTGACAATAAATTTCATATATTGGGGAAAAAAAAAACCACCCAAACACATGTGCGCACACACACACACACACACACACACACACACACAGAAGTGTGTAAAGCTTTTTTACTTCTTAAGATCTCAATTTTACAGTGTAGTATAAGGCACTATATTTTGGTATTAAGAATATGAGTTCAGTAGTGAAATGACCCATATTCAGATCCTAGATTCACCATTTATTAACCATGAGACCTCAGGCAAGTGACTCACCCTTTCAAAGACTCAGTTCTCTGGACTTTAAGAAGGGGGATAATAATTGTTAATAGTTATTACCAAATCTCGTAATTTGTTGAGATGATTAAACATGCTAATATGAATAAAGAAGTTAAATGCGTTGCCTGGCACTTAGCCAATGTAATCAAGTTTTGCTTTCTGTCACCATCACCATCATCATCATCATCATCATCAACATCACTCAAGGTAGTCTAAGCTTCTAAAAGGTGGTCATGGAGGGTTTTAGGACAAGAGGGATTTCCCCCTAATGCCTTTGAATTGCTGAAGAGGCATGTACCAGTTGGGTAGTGTTAAGGGGCACACTTCTCTGAGGTTTTGCTGATTGTTTCCTGCTAGGACTCTTATACTCCTTTTTTTCCCCTCTTCCAAAGAGTTACATGGTTTGTTGAAAAAGGACATATTGTAAAAACTTAGACAATACAGAAAGGAACTTTGAAGAAGTAAAAGCCACATGAAATACCACTAGAGATGTGCCCAAGGGCTCAGTCTCTAGACTTTTTCCCTTTCTTCTCTATTCTTTAGGTGATTTCATCCTACGTCATGGTTTTCAATCCCATGTTTATGGTGAAGACTTCCATATCTCCATCACTAGCTAAGAGCTCTAGGTTGATATGAACTCCAGACTGATATATCCATCCACTTTCTTGACATCTTCACGTGGATGTTTCAGAGGCATCTCAAACTTAACATGTCCAAAAGTGCTCTCATCCCTTTCATGGACCTACTCCTTCTTACAGTTCATGGCAATTCTATGCTAGGGCAAAATCTTGGTATCTTCCTTGACTCTACCCCTTCTCTCAACCCCTACCTAGCCCCCAACCAATTTTCAGCAAATCTTGGTCACTCTACCTTCTAAATATATCCAGAATTCTTCCACTTCTCACCACCTCCATTGACGGTACTTTGATCTAACCTAATCTCTTGCCTGAATGACTGCAATAGCCTCTTAACTGGTTTTCCTGCTTCTACTCCTCTTCCCCGTTAATTGATCCAATGTAACAGTCAGAGATTTGGTTAATACCTAAGTCAGATCACGTTACTCCTCTTCTTTTAAACCCTTACAATGTCTTTTTAATTCACTTACGAGTAACAGGCAGCAACTTTCCTGTGATGAAGGAGGAAATGCACTCTCACCTCTTCTGTCTGGCCCCACTGTCTCTACTCTTCCCCTTATTTACTCTGCCCCAGACACACTGGCCTCTTTGTGCTTCTTCAAGCACACATGCTGGTTCGCACCTCAGAACCTTTGTACTTCCAGTACTCTGTGTTCTTTAGCTATCTTCCCCGTCCTTCCTCACTTCCTTCAGGTCTGTACTTGTGTGTTCTCTGTGAGTCACTTCTCAGCTATTGTCTCCAAAATGTCAACCTCTTCCCTCTTCTCTGCTTTATGTTTTTTCTCTATTGCTCTTAACTCTAACATACTATATAGTTCACTTAGTGATTTTGTTTATTATCTATTTCTTCCACTGGAATATCAGTTGTATGAGGACAGGGACTTTTATCTGTTTCGTCCACTGTAGCATCCCTAGCACTGTCAATAGATTTTTGTCGAATGAATAAATTCAGAGTTTACCACTGCTCAAGTTTGATAAATGTTCTTGGGAGACCTACCTATGCATGTTTATGTGCAGTTCTTAATCATTGATGTACTACAATGTCTGACCGCATAGGCACTCAAAATACAGTCTTTGAAAGAGAGACAAAGAAGTTGGTATGGGCCAGAAGCTTGAAGGTTGCTTTATCTGTCATCAACTTAACTTACATTAAAGTATGAACTTCATGAGGGCAGGAACCATGTCTCCTTGCTCACCATTTCCTCCCCTGTGCTTCTAAGAATGTTTGGCATCTAGTAGGTACGTGATAAACAAATGTGTGATAAGTTGAGAACACAATGTGACTCTTACCCTCTTGCCTTAGGTGGAAGCCCTGGCAGACGTGGTCAGTATTGGATTACTGAGGATGTTAAGAAAGGTGCTGTTGACAGAGCAGGTGGAACTTTAGCAGGAACTGGTGATCCACTTGAGGCATCACCAATATCTGCACTGGGACCCTTTCCTGTGAGACCCCCAGCCTCTTGTTTTTTATCCCTTCCTCCTGAAAGACAGGTCAGTACAGAGAGGGAAACTGATTCTGGGATGGGACTACCAGTAGTGTTAAAATATATTTCTACATGGGCCTTTTGAATGGTAGAAAAATCTTAGTGATGTTTTTTAAGGCTAGGGGGCATATTTGCAGTCATTTAGCTGACATTTGATTTTTTTTAAAATGTTTATTTACTTTTGAGAGAGAGAGAGACCGAGCATGAGCAGGGGAGGGGCAGAGAGAGAGAGTGAGACACAGAATCTGAAGCAGGCTCCAGGCTCTGAGCTGTGAGCACACAGCCCAATGTAGGGCTCAAACTCACGAATTATGAGATCATGACCTCAGCCAAAGTCAGACGCTTAAGAGGTTTAAAAGACTGAGCCACGCAGGCTCCCCATTTGATGTGTTTTTATGCTGAACTCATGAGAAAATAGGCTTGTAGTCTTTTATCAATCTCTTGACAATACCACAATATGGACTGCAAGGAACATTTTTATGAGCTGGACAAATTTGAAAGTCTTTCATGTACAGTGATTTAGACACATATTTCAATATTTAATTTATATGTAGGGGAAACAGTTGTCTTC